>NW_012139414.1:2409428-2569777 GCF_000956105.1 Propithecus coquereli
CATATCAGTAGAAGAAATATAGGAAAAAATATTCCCAAATATCAATAATCTCTTTAAGAAATGGGATTATGAATGATTTTTATATTTTTATATGTGTTCAAACATTTTCAACACCATATGCTGATGTTATATTATAGTCCATTAAAAAAAAGACATTTAAAGCCGGGTGTGGTGGCTCACACCTGTAATCCTAGCACTCACACTTATAATCCTAGGATTGACTTGAGGTCAGCAGTTTGAGACCAGCCTGAGGAAGAGTGAGACCCAGTCTCTACAAAATAAAAATAGAAAAATTAGCTGGGCATGTGGCAGCGCCTGTAGTTCCAGCTACTCAGGAGGCTGAGGCAGGAGGATCATTTGAGCCCAGGAGTTCGAAGCTAATTTTTCTACAGTTTGAGGTTGCAGTGAGCTAGGCTGACGCCACTGCGATCTAGCTGGGCAACAGAGTGAGACCTTGTCTCAGAAAAAAAAAAAGGAGGGACATTTGAAAAGGTATTAAAAATCTTAGCAGGGTCAGGCTTCCTGGTGTGGAGTTGAGGAGATGAGACGTGCCCCGTGGGTCGGATGTGAAGGCTAGTACTATTGGGAGTGAAGGAAGAAGAGGAGCAGGGTGCCCAGGCCTAAGCAAATAACCACATAAAAAGCTTGAGATATTATGACTGTCTTTGAATATCTGAAAGGAAATCGGGGTTTGGGATGTCCCAAGGGCCAGGTCAAAGCTGTCCAAGAGGGATTGAAGGGATCTTTTGTATGCTCCACCCTCACACCTGTGCCTACTGTTGTAATTAGTTGTAGTTGATTGGATGGATCTCCCCAGCCAGAAATCTGGGATGGTCCTTAACTGATTTCTGCCCCACCCCACTGATCTCCAACTAGGTCTTGTAAACGTTCCTAGGAAATGTCTTCTCCATCTCCGTCGCTCAATTTCAGGAAACCCTCACTCCCTGACCAGGGCTATTGAAAAGATTCCTAGTTCACCCTCTTTCAGTTTGAGCCTGTAACTACAGCCAGACTGTTCCTTCCAGAATGGGAATCTTCCCATTATGCCCTTGCTTAAAACCCCTCCATGGCTCTCCATTGTGTTCAAGATTGAATCCAAACTCTTAACCTGGTTTCCAAAATCCTTCTCAGTCTAACCCCAACCCAGTTTCCCAGGCTCATGTCTCCTTTCTTTGCCTCATGTCCTTTGCTCTCCTTGTCACTTAAGCCTCCTAACTGATCCCTGAAAGGGCCAGGTCGTTTCATGGACACCCACACCCCCTCCCCTGCCACCCTCCTCTTCTCAGCCTAGGAAAAACCCTTTCCATCCCTCTGGAGTCAGCTGTCCGTCATCCTCTACCAGGCAGAGCACATCTAGCTCTTCTCTGCGTTTTCTTAGGACCGTGCCACGCTTCCCTTCTCATTCTGCACATCACCTCACTCGGCAGGGCACAGATCTCCTCTGTTAGAGCATGAACTGCTTGAGGCGGTGGCTGTGTTGTCTTTGTCTCCTGCAGTCTCTGGCGTAGCGCCTGGTACGTGGTGGATACTTCCAAGGGTTGAATGGATGAATGATGTTAAGCAGAGTAAGCTTGTGCATCACCTTAAAGAGGAATCTTCTAACCAACGCTAGGATCATCTGTAATTTCCAGCACCGACTCAGACCAGTTGTTAGTGTCTCCCCTAAATGCTTTGTTTTGAAGCAGTCTAAGGTTGCTTCTCACAAAAGAAAGAAGAGTCAGGATGTTTCAGTTATTTATTGCAGTACAACAAATCACCCTCAAATTTAGAAATCTAAAACAATGATAGTTATTTATTTTGCTCGTGAATTTGAAGTTGCAGCAGGACTTGGTGGAAACGGCTTGTGTCTGCATCATGTGGCATCGACTGGGCAGACCCGCTGGAATATCCACTTCCAAGATGGCGCACTCCCATGGCTGGCAAGCTGGTGCTAGCTGGCTGTCAGCCAGGAACTCTGCTGGCACTGTTGGCTGGAGCCCTGGTTCCTCTCCACATGGGCATCTCACAGGGCTTCTGGGGCTTTCTTGCAGGTGATGGCTGGGTTCCAAGAGTGCTTCAGGAGGCCTGGGTGGAAGCCACTTCTGCTGCCTTGAACTGATCAAGCAAGTTACTCAGGCCAGCCCAGATCCAAGGGGAGGGGAATTAGATTCCACCTTTCAACGGGAGGAGTAGCAAAAAAATTTTCCTGGGCATAAAAGAGGATGGGGATGTCACAAATAATGGCATATTTTCCAATTTTATTCTAGCCAAAAGAAGTAATTCCACAGTGGGATAACATGGATGCTCTTGGGATTGCAGAAATACAAAAGCACTAGATCCAAATTGCTGGATATGGCAGTTGGAACAAGCTCCCTGGTAGTCAGCCACCCACCAGGACGGGTGTTCAAACACGGGTTGGCAACTGCTTCGTAGAGATGTTGTAGAGGGAAGTCAGGCTTCCAGTGAGGAGTGGGATTGGATTGAGGCAAAAGAAATGTATTTAGTTATATTTGTTAGTTTGCTGTGATTAGCTATTGTCACACCATCAGCCTGGCGTTCCCAGCTACAATCATCAGACTCTGGGATTGAGCAGAGGCTGGATGATGATGATGATGGTGGTGGTAGTGGTGTTGGTGATGATGGTGATGGCGATGGTGATCATGGTAATGATGATGATGGTGATGGTGATGGTGTTGATGGTGATGGTGATGATAATGGTGATGGTGGTGGTGATGATGATAATGACAGTGGTAATAGGTACTACATGTACGGTGTTCACTGTTTGCAGGCACTGTTCTATGTACTCTCTCTATATTAACTCTTTTAATCCTTCAAATGGCCCTATAAATTAGGGATTACTACTATGTCCCTTTTGCAGCTGAAGAAACTGAGGTAGATAAGGGTTACATAACTGATCCAAAGTTGCTCAGCCAGTAGGTGATGGAGCTGGCTGGCCATCTGGTAGGTGTGCTGGGAAGACTTCCTGCCCAGTATAGACCGTTTGCCCCATGGTCCCTGGTTTTCATTCACGGTCCTGCTCCCGTCTCCTTTTTGTGGAGGCCCCCGCAGCGTGTATCTGGCCTTCTGAATGCAGAAGTGCTTAGGGACTAGCCGGCATGGTGAGTTTTGCAGGCATCCCTGTGGAACTTTCCATTAAGACAGCTGGTTCCACTTGTACAAGCCCAGCCTTCACCCTAAGCATCGAACGGTTAACTGCACAGAGATCAAGGAATTTGGCACCAGAGGGAGAATTTGCATTAAGATCTTGCCCCATGTATCAACCTGAAATCCTGAAACCCCAATGTCAACTTAAAACAACACATTTAAAAAAAAATACGTTTAAAACCAACTTTACTGAGGTTTCATTTGCACACAGTAACATGTACCCACTTAAAGCATACGGTTTGATGAGTTTTCGCAAACGTATGAACCTGTGTAAACACAACCACAATCAAGATTTTGAACATTTCCGTCACCCCCAAATGTCCTGTGCTCCATCCCAGGCCTCAGGCAACAGCTGCTCTGGTTTCTTTTCACTCGTTCTAGAATCTCATGTAAGTGAATCACTGCACGTGCTGTCCTCTGTGTGTGGTCACCCTGGTGCATCACAGCGACTTTGAGACTCACCCGCGTTGTGGAGTGGAGTGTACCAGAGTTCGTTCCTTTGTTACTGCTGTGAAGTGTTCCAGTGTATGTTCTAGTGCATGGGCTCGCTCACCTGCTCGTGGACATTTGGGTTGGAAACAGCAGATTTTGAAGAGACACACAGAAGGCAGTTCTAGGTATAGGGGATGGAGATTACAGAAAATGACCTTTCTGGGAGTCTGTTCTAAGACGGGATGGGTTGCCTTGGGAGGCAGTGAGCACCCCAGCTCCGAAGGTGGAAAATGACCAGAGGAATATAATAAGAGAAAATTTCAGCATCTGATAAAGAGCTGACTCTTTAAAATCCTTCCTGGGCAGGTGGCGGGTGAGGTTGTCGCTGAGCTGCGTACTGGTTTCAGGGTGTAACTCCGAACCCTCTGGCGTACGTTTTCCACACAGCTGGTAGCCTCGCTCTACCTGGAGCATGATCTTAAAGCAACTGAAACCTCCCACGAGCATCCCAGAGCTCCCTGGGCATGGCCAGGTCCTCTAATGACCTTGCCCTTGTCACGTGCAGCCTCCTTGCCCAGCGGGAAGGTCTCGTGTCTTCCTCCACAACACCTCCTGCTCTTTCAAGCCAAGTTCAAGGGCTTCCTCCCCTGCGGATACTTCTGTTATTACCCCAGTCAGAGCAAGACCTCCACTGTGCGCATCCCACATTTGGCCCATGTCTGCGCGTTAACACCTGTGACATGTACTTATCCTTATGTTTCCAGCTCTCTCTCACAAAACCATAGACAGTGACTATCTCTTATTCAGCCCCAGATCCTGACTTCCTGGCACTTTGTAGGGACTTCCTCAATGATTTTAAATGAATGACCCTAACAGACCGCAACAGGGTTAGGGTTTCACTGCTATCAGGTAACTTCTGCTTGAGGTTATCTGTCTCTCTTCAGAGAATGTAACTTTTTTTTTAATCTCTACTTGATATGCCTTCCTTAAGCAATAATGTAGTGCCACTTATATCTAGAACTCTTTGATTCTCAAACTTGAGCACTCATCAGAATTCCCTGCGGGGCTTGTTAAGACGCAGACTTCAGTGAGCCTGAGCCTGTAAGCGTGGGATGGGGCTCGAGAATGTTCACTTCCCACAAGTTCCCAGGAGACACTGCCGTGGCTGGGGCCCACGCGGAGAACCGCTGTTGGAGACTTCACGTACCAGGATGCAACCCTCACGCTGCCTTTGAGAGCTTCCCTTGTTTCTTTTGTTTTTAGAATCTGCAGAACGTATGTGCTGTATTTCAGTCCACCAATGTATGGTTCGAATTCTGTTTTTGAATAATAACTCTTGGAAACAGAAACGTATCTTGTTGTGAAAATGTTACCCCCATCCAACGAATGCCTACCTCCACAGCACTGGAATTGCACTCTGAGCTCTTTGTTTGCTCAAAACAGCATTAAGTGATTTGATTTACTCTCTGGCAGCCCAGAGAGGAGGAAGAGGCTCTGACAGTCAGACAACCAGTGAGCATGCGCGCAGTGGGCTTTCCAGTGTGCTCGGAGTAAGTGGAGGGATTTCTTTTGGGGAATGTACTTTATCTAGAATGTAGAAGGTATATGAAATATGAATGAATATAAAGCTTGCTGTTAAAAAATTCCTTTTCATGAGCTGCGACATAGATAAATTGTAGATTTAAATGAGAGGAACCTCAGACTCCAGGCAGCTGGTGAGGGAAGAAGATGGGAAGAAGGAAATGATTTTCGAATATCCTTGACTAGCGGCCTTTCTCTGAGCGGGTGCTGATAGCTTTTCTTCTGGAATACGCTGCTGCTCTCCCTGGTGAAGATGGTGAAGAATGGAGGGTGGAGGAGATACAGACAGATGAGTTTGCTTAAAAGGGATGGGAAGTTCATGCAGGGATTAGACAATCCAAAGTATGGGATCCCTTCAGCCACTCAGCACTGAGTCAAAATTCCCTAATCTGGGGAAAACTCAGGCCCTTACCAAACCAGTTTCCCAGTGTTGCAGGCCACTGTCTTTCTTAGCCTTAACCTTATGGGTCTATATGCCAAAACATTACAAATACATTTCATTAAAGACGAGGCTGGCCAGTCCCCCCAGCAGTACCAGATAATGCGCACTTGCTCTTCAGGTCCCCAAACAGTTAGGACCAGTGTCCCTACATGAATGATACTCCCTGGAGATGTGCAGCACAGAGATACCAATGATCTTGGACTCAGTCAGTCAGTCAGCCAAGGGACTAGGAAGCCAATATAATGGTCTTTGTTCCTGAGCTTGTTTTTCGTCAAATCTCATTTGCTGGAAAGAAACAGAAACCTATTGTGCTAGCTCATGGAAAAGGATTACATAAAGGTATAATAGGCAATGTCTTTGACATCTGGTCACGGAAGTGAAATATAGCTAGGGAAAGGACTGCCATGTTCAGTTGCATAAGCTGTGCACTGCACAATCCTAAAGGCCTGCGATGTGCATGGTGACCTCTGGGATTACGCAACGTGCCGGCATTGAATATAGAGATCTGGAGAGCCAGGGACTGAGGCCTTCTTCTCCATCTATCATATTTAGGGTGGTCGCTCTCATTTCTGCTCACCTATGTATGTTTGCCCCATTCCTCTTTCTCAGCCATCTTCTGTGTATTCCTCCTGTGTGTGGCCCACATGGCTGCCCTTCACATTCGCTCTCTACTTGGTGACTTTGCCATCCCAGTACCTGCTACTGACAGTCAAATGTCTCTGCCTCTTATTTCAAATTCTTGGGAGGGAGGATTTGATTGGCCCTTGACATTGCCTGATTTGTAGACCTTATGTCAGGTATCCACCGCACTTCCGGTTCACTTGGCTGTACCCAGTGGAGAGTAGATGGGATGGAGGTGGGGGTACCTTAGGCCTCTGGGAATAACACCTGTTTAGGGCGTCAGGAGTTTTGGGTGAAGCAAGATCCCCTGAGAAGCAGGCAGAGGTGGGGCAGGCTCTCCAAAGTGTGTGTAACACAGGCCTGGTCCAAGGTGCTCCTCGAACTGACTCTGCTTTGCCTTTGGGTCCTGGGTGGCTCCCATTCTCTCCTGGGGGACCACGGGGTGTTCCTGAAGCTGCTCCTGGTCTTGCCTTCCTGGCCTGGTCTCCTGCTGTGTCTCTGAACTTGCTGACATCGGACGTGCCTTCTCCCCCTCGGAGCTCCAGCTCCTGGCAGGCTCCGCACGGTGGCCTGTTGTCTCAGCTCTTCCGGCTCCCTGTCTCGAAGCACAAGGCACCATATCCCCCGTGCTGGTGTTTGTGTAGCACCTGGATGGAACAAATGCTCCAACCAAGTGGTTATGCAAGAGTTAAATTGGCATCTGCTGCAGATTTTAACACTTCAGTGCAGGACTTTTTATCTTCCTCCCAAACCTGCTCCTTCTGCAGCTGCTCTCATTCACTTAATGGCAACTCAGTACTCGCAGCTGCTCAGTCTAAAAACCCCCGGAGTCCTCCTCCTCTCTCTCTGCTTGCACCACATCTGACCACTCAGTGACGGCAGGACTCGGCTGCACCCTTACGGCATGCAGTAGTCCTCCCTTATCCACCAGGGATGTGTTCCAAGGCCCGGTGGATGCCTGAAACCTTGGACAGTAACAAACCATATACATACACTATGCTTTTTCCTACATACCCATGATAAAGTTTAATTTATAAATTAGGTACAGTAAGAGATCAACAAAAATAACTAATGATAAAATAGAACAATTATAACAATCTACTATCATACAAGCTATGTGAGAGTGGTTTTTCTCTTTCTCTAAAAATATCTTATTGCACTGGGCTCACCCTTCTTCTTGTGATAATGTGGGGAGATAAAACGCCCACATGGTGAGATGCAGCGAGGTGAATGATGTCGGTATCACGACGCAGTGTTAGGCTGACATTGACCTTGAATACAACCACTGCGACACTGTGACAGTCGATTTTGATAACCAAACCTTCAGCCACTAAGTGACCAATGGAAAGGTGGTGTAGATAGCATGGATATGCTAGATAAAGGGATAATTCACATCCCACGTGGACAAAGCATGAGATTTTATCATGCTACTCAGAATGGTGCGCAATTTAAAACTTATGAAATGTTTTTTTCCATTTAATACTTTCAGACGTCGGTCGGCTTCAGATAACTAAACCACAGAAAGCAAAACCGCGGATAAGGGGGGGACTACTGTATCCCGAATCCAGCCACTTCTCACCACACACGCTGCTACCACCCTGGTGCAAGCCACACTCTTCTTTTGCCTGGGTTATTGCAGTAGCCTCCTAACTATGCTGCTGTTTCTATGACTGTGCCCTTCCTTTCATCCTTAACGTGCAGCGGCATGTGTGTAGAGGTAAACATGTAGGTCAGACCGTGTCCTCAAAACCCTGCAAGAGTCCCCTTTCATCAGAGTCCACACAATGGCCTTCAAATTCCTGCAGAATTTGGACTAAGATCTCTCTGCATTTTCCTCGTCCACTCTCCTCACTCTCTTCTGGCCATCGTGGCTCCCCGGTGGCCCCCAAACACTGCAGGCACACCCCCCTCTCCGCCTGTCCCTCTGCCTGGAATTCTCTCCCTCCCAAAGCTAACGGTTCACTGACTCAACATCTGCAGGCCTTCCCTGGATGGCACCGCGCCCACCTCCCCTCGTCACCTTCTGTGGCTGTGCTCCTTTTCCTGAGCACCTTCTAACACCCTATGCCGTTTACTTACATATTTTATTTAGTCTCTGTCTCTCCTACCAGAAAGCCAGCTTCAGGAAGGCGGCACTTTTGCGTATTTGGTGTTCTTAGCACCGAGAGCACTGCCTGGCACTGAAAAATACGTGTTGAAGGAATGAGTCTAGAAAATCTAGAAACATGAATAAGTGCATCTGGAAACGCATGACTCTCCTAACACAATAATGAAATTTACTTATGGAGAAAACATCAGACACAAACATATATTACACGTACATGTCAACATCTGTTGTTTTCTTAATTCTTTTTTAATTTTTTTCCCTTGGGCAGAAAGCTTGAATGCAGACTGAGTTCCAGGCTGGGTAGTGGCCACACTCCTTGTTCCTCTAAGCCTGGCTGCCCTGCCAGGGAACCCGACTCGGCAGAGAGGGTCCCGGCCGCCGCTCTCTCGCAGGGCGGGGGAAACCCCTGCTGACCGAGAGAGGACACAGAGTTTCGCTCCAGGCTGCAGCCGAAGGAAGGGGCTTTTTCCTTTGAGGACCCCGGCTTCCTGGTGGCTTGGCCTCCGTGCCTAGAAGACTCGCATGGGACACAGGTCCAAGCTGCCGCTCGCAGGCAGAGCCTGATCCCCCGAGAGGCACGAAAAGCTGTCCCCAGCCCAGACTGAAGTTTGCAGAGGGTGGAGTGCCCGACTGTCGCCGGCAGATGGCACTGTGGTTGTTTCCAAGAGGGAGCTGAGGCCTTGGAAACGCAGCTCCAAATGGCAGGAACAGCTGCGCTGCAAACCCTGCGGGGAGCGTTAGGAAATGTTAACCCCTGATGGTGGGGAAGCCGGGACTGGAGGGATCGTGGCCGTGGAGGCCGGGCCTGGGGAAGAGGAGCCAGCAAGGAACGAGGAAAGGGCACTGCAGGGCCCCCCAGCGGCCGGGGCTGGCATTCTTCTCTGGCGCTCCGGGGGCTTCGCTGGCCTGGGCTTTCTGAGCAGGACGGCGGCCCTCGTGGGGGGGGGGGTCGGTTTTCCAGAGTCTGATTCACCCTGGGAGAAATGGCAGTGGCGGCGGGAGCGGTGTGAGTGTGCGATTTGCCGCTTTCTCCGTCTGCATCCACTTGGGGCGGTTATTTGAAGTGTGTGCTTCCTCCGCCCTTGAGAGCCAAGACCCAGCCTTGCTCATCTTTCAGTTTTCCACGGTGCCTGGCGCGCACAAGCCCTCCAAAACAGTTGTTGGATAAATACGTGATTGATTGAGGGGATGAATGCATCTTGGATTTGGGATGGGGAAGAGATTTTTTTTTTCAAGAGAAAAAACAAAAACAAAAACAAAATTCAAGAGTCTTCCTACATTTCCTTCCAGATTACAGTTGCCGTGACGGGTATCACCAAAATATCAGCCCTAGACTGTTTGCAAAGGGCTGTCCCCCAGGTGTCCCTGTCTGTCCGTCTGTCCACCCCTTCTCTCCTAATTTCCTCACATCCTTACTTCTCTCTCCCCTCTAGCAACTCTTCTCTGCCACATTCCTTCTCGAATTAGGATGCGCTAATCCCAACTAGATGCGGGCATTTGAGGGCATCACTTCATATCACCTGAGCGATGCTGCAGCCATCACGGCGCTTAACCCTCCCCTGGGCTCTTTCGGGAAGACAGTATTGGGGCAGAGTGTATTCAAATGACCACACCAATACACACTCCATCCCACGCTCTTCTCACAGTGTGACGTTGACAGTCCTCCACTGAGCGGTGGGGTCTATGTTCCCTCCCCTTGAAGCTGGGTGGACTTTTTAATGGCAGAATCAATAGAATATTGCAAAAGGGAGGCAGTGTGACTTCTGAGGCTGGGTCATCCAACGCAGTAAAGCTTCTCTCTCCCTCTGTTTCTCTCTCTCTCTCTTTCTCTGGGCACGTGTTTTAGTAACCCCGAGAAGCCTGGATGCAGAAGAGGTCACAAGGAGAGACCACACAGGGACAGAGAGATCTGCCGGAGGAGCCCCAGCTGTTCAGCTCCAGCTGTTTGATCTTCCAGCTGGGGCCTCAGACAGTACAGGACAGGACTAGTCATCCCCCATGCTCTGTCTTAATTCTTAACCCACAGCATCTGTGAGCATAACAGATGGGTGTCGGATGCTGCTAAGTTTTGGGGTGATTCATAATGCAGCATAGTAGCTGCAACACTTTATTATCCTCTCCCTGCTGTAGGTGAGAAAACTGAGGTCTTATGAGCAGTTGAGCTGGCTCTGGGACCCTGCTCTTCCAGCCCAGCTGTCTTCCAGAATCCCAGGCGCCTCCTGACGTTGGCTTTAACTGCCAGGCTGGCACTGAAGAAAGACAATGGTGGATCCCATTTGAGGTCGCTCGAGGGTGGGGGACATCTTTGGTTTTGTGTATACATCAGCAAAGCAGGAATGCAGGGTTTGGGGTCTATCTGGGCTTTAGTGGACGGGAGTGGCACTTATAGTTCAGGGTTACTGGCCCAGGGCAACTTCCAATTACTGTTCTGAGACTAGTGACCTCATGAGCCTCGGCCAGTGCCAGGACCCCTGAAAGCTGCCCACCCAGTCCTGCAAACCTGCCAGGGGCCAGCTCACAAGGAGTCCTGGTCTCATCACAACTATAATGCAGGCGTTAATTGATGCTGTTATCTTCTCCGTGGGTCATATCTGAGAGTGCAGCCAAGAGGCCACAGGAGCAGGGAAAACCGAACAAACCACAACATAGCCTCTACTTTATTAGTCGCCCTGTAAAAAACATCATTGCTATCTATTCATCTTGGCCATTAACACCCCTTCCAAGAGCCTCCCTGAGACCAACTAATAATCTTGTGGTGTGGCAGTCTCGACATGGTCTTGTCAGTGGATGTTCTCATCAGAGCCAAGTTCAGGGGTGATCAGCGCTTCCTGGTCAGAGGGCCACAGCCTCTCAGTGGGTCTGGATGACAAGTTGGTGGGTGCCCCTTCTCTGAGACAAATAGTGAAGTCCCAGTTTGGGCTTGGGGGTTGTTGTCAAGGACACTTTCCATGGCAACACTGGGATCCTGATTCTGTATGTCAATTGCGGCATTCTTGGGCACCAGACATCATGGGCAGACTTCACAAACCCCACAGCCACTGAGAGCTCCGTGGCAATGAATCCTGTGGCACAGGTTTCTGGAAAAACCCCCTTTCCTAAGTCCCTTGCGGACCCCAATCATGGAGTATCAGACAAGAGGATGTTAGGATATATAGAGCGGTAATGTAATTCTGGCAACTACAGATACAGTGGTGCCTTGCAGGTAGCCGTGACCTTGTTTGTGTGGTCATAGCAACGTGGTTGTCACTTATGGAGGCCATGATGCCTGTGACTTATGTTGACTGTGACGCTGAGCTGTTTGGAAGCCCTCGTGTTGTTTGGGTGTGCAGTCATTGTAATGTTGGGTTTCATGGCAGCTGTGATGTTGTGTCCTAACAACATCACTGGTGGGCTCTGATAACATTTCTGATAACATTTCTTGGGAAATGTTATGCTGTTGTACTCTGGGTTAGCAGCATTAGGGCAGCCATCCCAGTTCTGTTCTGGACTGTTCCACCCACTGCTGCTTGGACATTAAGGTTCATTCCAATTGGTGGGGATCTTGTTAAGTTGTAGGTTCTGACTCAGGAGGTCCAGTGCAGGGTGGGAGATTCTGCATTTCCACCAAGCTCCTGGTGAAGCCAAGGCTGTTAGTTTACAGACCCCACTCTGCGAAGCAAGGCTTGTCCAGACCAGTGCTACCCAAGAGAACTTTCTGCAATGATAGAAATACTTACTCCATTTCTGCACGGTGCAATATGGCAGCCACTTGCCATGTGGGGCTGATGAGCACTGAGGAATTGACTTCCAAGTTTTGTTTACTTTCTACTAATTTGAATTTAAATAGCCACACACAGTGGCCATCGTATTGGGTAGCACAGCTCACAGTGGTTCTCAAACTTGAGCGGATATCAGAGTGACCTGGAAGGCGATTGCTAAAACACAGATTCCTGGGCTCCATCCTCAGCATGTCACCTGGTAATCTCCCCCATCCCTGAACACCCCTGAGTACTGGCTCCAGCGGGACAAAATCATGTTTGATCTGCACTTACCTCTAACAACAGGGTATGCACTGGAGTCGTAGAGGATGACTTCCTGGGAGGTTCACGAGGGACCATTATTTGGAAACAAAACAGAGGGAGTGCTGATTTATGGCTGGTCTCTGTAAACTCATAGACACAAAGGATCCTAGAAGGAAAGGGCCTTAGAGACCATCTGGTCTGCATTTCCAGTTTACGGACTGGGAAGCTGAGGCCCAGACAAGAGCAGTAGACTGTGAATGGTACCACCTACCCGCAGCATAGAACTTGGGTTTGCAGATTCCGAGCCCAGGGTGGGCGGTGGGCGCCTCCACTCTACTCTGCCTCTGTGCTGGGGCTGGGGGTGGGGGGAGACAGGAGCTGAGGCTCAGACTTTGCAAGTGTCACATGCAGAGAGCAAGGACCCTCTTCAGGGATGAGACAGGACCTCTGATCCCAACTCTTCACCCGAAAAGAGGAGGCTTCCCTGGAGGCCATCCTGGGTCCAGAGGCTACAGTCCTGTGATTTTTTTCTGTCTTTCCTACCTCTGTGGGTGATTTGATTGATATTTAGCAGCTCTGGTTAAAAAAGAAAAAAGAAAACACAAAGATATGGAAGAAGATGAAAACTATTGATAGAAATGCTCTTTGGAGGACCTTACATACGTGTCTCAGTAATCCATAGTGTCCCTGTTCCCTGTGCTGATCACGCGAGGACAGGCATACCATGGCGACATAAAATTGCTGCCATTTATCAAACACCTGCTGTGTACCAGACACTGGATCAAGTCCTTTATATTCCCGAGCTCGTTAAAACTTCACAAAAAGCCTACGAGGTAGATGTTATTATTACGTTTTTTTTTAAGATGGGGAAACGAAAGCCTGGAGTGATTAAATAAGCAGTTGAGGTCACGCAGCTGGTGAACGGAAGGATGCATGCCTCAGCATAGTCTGCTTCATGCCAAATTCTGGGTGTTTTTCCTTGTGCCAAGAGGGTGTAACCTGGGAGGTGCTGGGAGCTTCTCATCCCAATTTTGTGGGGCTGGTGCTTCTCTGCAGTGCTGCTTAGCACCCAGGGAGGAAGGCAAGACACCCGAAGACTGAACCTCAGCCTGGCCCTGAGCCAATGAGCCAGGTGTGGCGTATGTTGGAAGGATTTGGTTGTAAGTAACAGAAAACTGAATTAAAAGAAAAACAACAGTTAACGGCTCATGACCCCGGAAAGTTCAAGGGAGATGAACATGGTCTTCAGGTACGGTGGGATCCAGGCTTTCACTGACTAGTCGTCAGGAATTTCTTTTTCACTTCCTGGTTCTTTTCCTCTGGGTGGTTTTCATTCTCTGGCAGACTCTCCCTGTGTGTTGGCAAGGATGGCCTCCAACAGCTATGGGCCAACATTGTCCTTAACACATTAACTGCCACGAGAGTTCTATGTAATCCATTCTAGTTTTGACCCTGGGACCATGCGAAGTTTATATAAAATTTTAGTTGTTGATGTTCTTATTGTTATAATAAATATTGACAATTTAATTCTAAAAACCTGGATTAAATGAATAGAACTCAATACATTTTGTTTTTCTATTTATGTCTACCTTTAAATTACGCTCAAAGTTTTTATTCTATTTTCATAATAAAACATTGTGGCCCCAAGGAAAAGTTTTTGTTTTTTGTTTTTTGTACGTGGCAGTCAATGTGTTAAAGCTGGGGGATCCCAGTGAAAAGGGAGCATCTTTCCTCCTCCAATGGCTCCAGCCAAAGTCCCAGGGTTGACTCCCATTGATTCAGCTTGGTTCATGTGACCCTCTGCCAACCAATCACTGCAGCAAGGGGGATGGAGTAGTCTAATTAGATAAACTCAAGTCTCATAACTACTCCTGAAGATGAGGATGGGCCCTGTCCCATCTGGGTATTTCTATACCCAGATATATATTCTTCTGACATATGCTATTATCAGAAGATAGCATAATTTTGAAAAAAGACCCTAAGTCTGCCATCTGCTAAGCTGGTCTACACAGTAAATTGCAGGCACCTTCCCTGCTGGTGTAGTCTGAAGTTTGGCTGTTCTATGCACTGTGCTAATTCTGGATTGTTTCTTGGACATAGGCTCCCCATTTAACCTTTGTTATGGACTGCATCTTTGTGTTCCCCCAAATTTCCCCCCAAAGCCCTAAGTCCTGGCATTTGGAGGTGCGGCCTTTGGGAGGTAATTAGGTTTAGACGAGGCCATGAGGGTGGGGCCCTCATTGTGGGATAGTGTCCTTATAAGAAGAGGAAGAGACCAGAGCCCTCTCTGTCTCTGCCACGTGAGGACACAATGAGAAGGTGGCTGTCTGCAAGCCAGGAAGAGAGCCCTCACCCAAACCCAACCGTGCTGGCATCCTAATCTTGAACTTCTCAGCCTCCAGAACTGTGGGAAATAAATGTCTGCTGTTTCAGCCACCAAGTCCGGTAATTTATAAATTGTGCAGTCTTTGATATTTTGTTGTGGCAACCCGAGCTGACTAAGACAAGTCCCCTAACTACATTGTGCCTCCTCTGGGTGCCGACAGCAGCCTCACCCCATGGAGTTTAAGCTCTCTTCGCCCCATGGAGCTGGTCACATGGACAGCTGGCTCCTGGTGGGGTGGAGGGTGTCCTAACCGCCTTGGCTTACTGGCTCCTCCTTGAGGTGCCCTCAGTGGCTCTCTCGTGCCCTGCAGCCCTCCCAAGTCCCCACTATGCCCTGCATCTTTCTAGCAAGTGAGACCACTTCCAGCCACACAGGATCAGGGAGACATTCATTTAAGAAACTTGACCTTCACATTTCAAAGTGCCTGGGTAATATCTGGTTTGTTGAATATGGCTCTGTGTTGTTCAGAAGCAGGAAGTGGCTACCCTGCTCTGGGAGATCCGGAACTTGGCAATCCATTCATCTGTTCATTTGTTTGCTTGTTTTCCCAAGCAGGGATTATCCCTGGGCCCTACCAGCCTGCCAGATGGCATGGCCCCACTGGGGACAAGCCAGACTGCTTGACGATCTTTTGGATCCTAGCTCTCAAGCTGCTCCGCTACTGGGACCAAGCTCTCTTGTGAGGTTCCTGAACCCTGGGCCTGCCCTAATCCCCACCGACACCATGACTTTCTTGCTTCTCCCCTCTGATCAGTGTGGCCTCGGTCCCGTGTGCCCTGCTGACAAACTGCCCTGATTTATGGTAGGGTTTATTAGCCCCTGGGAGATGCAAAAGGACTGAAGACTTGCCCAGGGGAAGACTGCAGAGAGAGCATAGCAGGCCCCTGGCTCGGCAGTCTCCGTAGGAAGAAAGGAAGAGGTAGGAAAACATCAGGTGAGTTAGGATGGGAGAAGAGGTTAATTGGAAATCTTACAAATATGTGTATTGTTTGTATTTAAGCACTTTTACTGAAAGGAAGAGGCCTTCAGTAAATGCACCTACACCTCCAGCACTTTGCCTCTCCCCTGGTGCGTAGATGGATGTGCTTGGGTGTCTTCAGCCAGTCATGTAAAACGTCTCCTCCGTGCCAGGCGTGACACTGCATGCGTTTCACCCTATTGGTTTTAGTTCTCGTCATCACTTTATCCAAATGGTTTGAGCAACCACTAAAGTGCCAGAGGTGAGGTTTGAAGTCAGATCTCCCTGATTCCCAAGCCAAAGACATCATTTTCGCAAACACCATGGAAGAGGAGGCTCTCAAATGATCTGGCACAAGGAAGGCTTGGGGGGGGTTGCGTCAGCCACTGAGCATGACAGGTGAAGGAAGCACTTAGGCGGAGGCACAGAGGACAGGTGAGATGGGACCCTCGTGGTGGGTGCTGCTGCAGTGGGTGGGTGCTCGGGCCTGTGGTCAGGGAGATTTGATTTGATACAACGGTCTAAAGAGCCCAGGAAGGTTCTTGAAAAGTGAGTGCTGGGTCGGAAATGCCATTTGAGAAAGATTATTTGTCATTTGCTATTGGGCGCAAGACAGTGCTCAAGGAAAGGAGGGGTAGGGAGGTGCGTTCAGAGGAAATTCTGCGTGCTGCCTTGATTGTCGTATACATTGGCCCTTGCTGACCACGGGGAAGGGAGAGAGGCTTCGTCCTCCGGAGAGGCCTGGAAGCCCCGCAGACAGTGTGTTTCTCTCTCCCCCGACCCAGGGTCACACAGCTGCTTTGATTTCTCCTGGAAAATGGAGAAAAGTCCCTCCAGGCCTGGCTACCACTTCTGCACGAGTATTTATGAGCTGCGAGACTTCAGATCATAAGGCTCCCATATTTTGCTTTTGAAAAAAGCCAATAACTTAAGAAAATGTTTTCTCCATAAGAGAAACTTCAAAGATCCTAGAAAATAGCACACTAAAAATTATTGAAAGGCGGCATCGCACACATCTTGAATATGGTCATGAAAGAATGTGCCGAAGCCAGGCAGACCCCTGCGCGGTTTAGGGATGACTTTGTTTCTCTTCATCACTTGCGATCAAGTCGGGGACTGGAGCCGTTAAGCATTTGGCCGCGGCCATCTGTGGGGCAGGCTTGCCAAGCGGATACTTTTTCATCCAGAGGAGAAGGCTTACAGCGGCAGGGAGTATTGTAAACATCTCCTCACTTAAAAAAACAAAAATCTCCCTGCTGCTGAGGGGCAAGGTGTCCTCGATCCTCTGAACCGAGCACAGGGAGCTATTTAGGGTAATTATGCTGCAGTGCAGAGAGTTGACATCCCAAGAGCCTGGGCCTGCAGTTCCTAGTTGGGTTGAGTTTGGCCAAGTTATTTGAAATTGCTGAGCCTCAGTTTTGTCATCCATTCGTTGGGATAATATTTGCCCCGTCTGTTTCATGGTTGAGAAGATCAAATGAGATTATGTTTAAGTGTGTGTATGTGTGTGTGTGTGTGTGTGTGTGTGTGTGTACCTACACATTCCTGCTTTAAAGAGAGGGGATTTCTGCTTTCCCTATGTATTTACGCCCTCCCAAGAAAAAGGAGAGGTTTGTCTCCTGGGTCAGTGCTTGGCAGCCGTGGGTGGAGGTTTACCAGCAAGGCCATGAGTGCTGAGTGGGCACTCTCTGCTCCAGCCCCACCAGCCTGCCTGATGGATCCGGTGGCCCTAGTGGACATCATCACACAGCCGGCTGTGGGCAGCCCTGGGTGTGTGGTCTGCAGGCCACAGCACAACCACGGGCAAGCCTCATTGTGATGGTCCCCAGGTGAAAGGTAGAAGCCTCCACTCTGCCCCTGTGTTACGGAGGGGACTGGGCATTTGCCCAGCGTGAATCCAGCAGCTATCTTTGTCTCCCAATAGGCTGGTGATCTCTGGGTGGGGAAGACCAGTGAGTCTCCAGACAGGAAAATGCTAGAAGGATAGAACACGTTTTTCAGAGATTATTATTGACCAATATTGAAGACCAACTACTGGCAAGATTGAGAACCGTGCAAAGTATGTCACTGGTTTGTGGCCGCCTCTTCCTGCACTCACATTTTCTACCTCGCTCCACTGCACTGAAACTCTGTTTTCCAGAAAGACCCTGATACCAGTCATCTATACTTTAAAGAAAATGTGGGCTCAGGCATCGTCTGTCCCCGGTGGATTTGCATTTGAAGCTCAATGCTTATTATGGAAAGAAAGCTTCAATCATCTGTTAGAAAGATTTTATTGAGAAGGGACTACAGGGAGGGATTCTCTGATGCCTCTGATATTCTGCCCCCTAAATTGCCCTCTCTGCTTCTTAAATGGAAAAGCAACCCAGTCTACTGGCCCCAAGAACACAGGGGCCTGATCCTGACACCCCTTTTGGGACCCACTTAAAGCCCTTTTGAAGACCTGTCTCTGCTCTTAATTTTAAGGAAGGGGCAACAGCTGACAGTTGCAGAGTCTCTCTAAGTGAGTCTTTAGAGAATCATTCATGTGACCCACTGACCTTCAAACATGAATATCATGGCTGCACAAAAGCCCCTAAATAGTTGAAAAGTGAAAAAAAGAAAAGATATAATTAGTTTATCCATCATTGTTTCTTCAAGGAAAATGGAGCATAGACCTTGTTGAAACAACCAGTTTAACAGAAATACCCTGAATTTACTGTGCCAGGTCCTGGGCTGAGTATTGCGTTTCAGTCTGATGTTCATTCTTTGAAGTGGGTACTAGTATCATATTCATTTTTCAGATAAAGGGACTAAGAGGTTAGAAAGATAAGTCACTTGCCTGAGCTCACTCTGTTTGTAAGAAGTCAGGGGTGGGCTGCAGATTCAGGTCTGTCTGATGCTAAAGACTATGTTTTTGATCAGCCATCAATGGGGTTCTTCTCTAGCTTTGCTGATGTGTCAGTTAGGAAGATGTTTACCTGTGCGTGAATCAACTGCAGTGGCTTAACCGAGCAAGAGTATATTTCCCCCACATAACCAGAAGTTCACAGGAGGGACATTCAATGCTGGTTCAGGACCTTCTCTCATTCTCTTCCATCATCCTTAGCATATGTCTTCCATCTTCAGGGTCACAGCGTGGCTGCTGCACTTCACTGCTTTGCACCTGCATTCCAGGTAGGAAGAAGGAGGAAGAGAAAAGGAATTTTTCTTCCTGGGCTTTGTCTTTTCAACCTGGAGGGGATGATTTCCCTAGTAAATTTCTCTTTATATTCTCCTTGTCCAATACTATGTCATGGTGTCATTCCTAACTGAAAAGATTGCATATTTTAGCTTTCTCACCTCTAAAATGAGAGAAAGGCAAGAAACACAGGGCTGAGAATAGTTAGGGAAGAAAATCTACAGTTTCTGCTCAGCTTGCAACTTGTATGCTCTGCTCCAAAGGTTACTGGTAGGCATGGCTGGGGCAGTGCCAACATTTTCCCTAGAGGGAAAATTTCTTTACATAAACATGTTGTACCAAACCCTCTGCTTTCTTTAGCCCCTCCCAGGTGGCAACATTTGTGCTTTTACTTGTAGGTTCAGCCCTGCAGTTGCCTGAGTCAGGCTTAGAGCACCAGAGGGTAGACTCTGGCACTGGTCTTATTAGAGTTCAAGGTTTCATGTAGCTTCTCAAGTTTAGTCATTTCTGACTTCTCGTTCATGGCAGCCCAGCTAGGACCACTGATTTATTTGACTGTGGGAGTCAAATTATCCTCCCTGGGGCTTGTCAGCTATTGTGGTCACCCTGCAAAGATGAGATGGATCCACCTACTCCCAAAATTTGGCTCAGATAATGTCAAGACTGATGATCCTACATGTGCACTAAGAGAGTATGAAAGGATTTATTACTCACATAATGAGGCTTTCCTGGGGAAGCAGGGTCTGCTCCTGAGCTGGTCTGACCATGGCATGAGAGAGCAGGGAAAGAAGACTGATGTGAGGTCTTACGGTGGTGTCATAGTCAGCCCAGGCAGCCATAATAGAATACCATAGACTGTGTGGCTTAAACAACCAAAATTTATTTCTCATAGTTCTGGAGGTTGGGAAGTCCAAGATCAGGGTGCCAGCATGGCCAGGTTCTGGTGAGGGCTCTCTTCCTGGCTTGCAGACAGCCACCTTCTTGCTGTGTCCTCACGTGGTGGAGAGAGAGAACAAGCCCTCTGTTGTCTTCTTACAAAGATACTAATCCCATCATGGGGACCACATCCTCAGGACCTCATTTAAATGTAATTATCTCCCAAAGGCCCCATCTCCAAATACCATCATATTGAGGGGGGGTTAGAGCTTCAACATGTGGATTCTGGGGGGAACATGATTCGTCCATAGCAGGTGGCGCAGTGGTGGGGGCTAGGGTGAGTTCCCATGCACACGCGAGCGAAGGCTTGTGTGATTTAAACTTTCCACCTGTGCCAAATCGGAGGGTGCCCAGGCTTTTTTAGCATTGTGCCCAGAGGTGGGCAGTTGGGGAAGGAGGAGTAGGAGGTCTTGAAAGCTCTCAGCAGCAGAATGTCAGCACTGACAGTGGAGTCAACTCTTTTACCCCAGCCTCTCCCTTGGGCTTCCCTCGTGTACCTGGGCTGTGGCCTGTGGCCTGATGCCTGGGGCTGTGAAGTTGCTCCCTCCTGAGTTGGAGCATCACCTGCTGCTTCGCGGTATCCTGCCCCCTGCACGGGTTTCCTTGGATCCCTGTGCACTCTGTTCACCGTGGCCCCGGACCCTGTCTACAGGACCCGGCTAACTCTCCCAGGGCCGGCTGGTCTACAGCTGGTCGACTTGACTCTTCTCCTTTACTGCAAGCCGTGTTGCTGAGATCCGAAGCGTAACACAGAACCATGCAGTCACAGCTGTTGGGGTGAATGCCTGCACGAAGGACTATAGTCATGAGATAATGTGCCACATCTGTGACTTTCAGCCCTGGCCTCTCCACAAGACCTACAGCTGTTTATGTCCAGAGAGAAATGAAAACACTTCATTACTGTCATCCTCATCCTCATCCAAGATTTCCTGGGCATCTCTTGGTGGCCCTAATCCATAGCGTAGAGTCTGGACACTCAAGGATACGGGGCGGGGGGGCCCTCCCTGAGGGGACTTACGGTCAGATTTCAAGGCAGGATTTACATATGGAAAGGCACGTGGGAGAGAGTGGGACATAGGTTCCACGTAAATGGTACAAGGCAATGATTTTTGAGAGATCATTGAGCATTGGCAGAATGAGGGAGGCTCCGTGGGGGAGATGGCATGTGAGCCACGCTGGGGGGTGAGGTGTGGCTAAGTGTGGGGGTGTGGGAGCCATGAGATGTCCCTTTCCTTACACGCGTGCTTCTGTCAGTGACCATGGAGGCGGATTTGACAGCGTGAGCCTGTAATATTCGGAATTCTCTAGAATGATTCTGAGCTTATGAGAACCACCAGGAAGGGCAGAGAAGAGGCCAAGACTACTGATCCTACTGTGCGCACGTCCCCAACGTCTCCAAACATCTTCCTTAGCAGAAAGATGTGAATGACTTCTCAGATCCTCATTCCAAAATGCATAATGCACAAGTAAGTGTTTCACAAACTTAAAATAAACGTTAGTTATTCCTCTTGGTTTTCACATAAACTATTAGTTTTAGGCAAGTCCTTCTCTGGGGCTCAGTTTACCCATTTGCCTCATGGGTAAGTGGCTATACCAGTGTCAGTAACCAATCATTATATCTCACTGCAAATTGACAAGGCATTTCTCCACGTACAACCTTATTTCTTGACTCATTGTAACTCTATGGTGCATTCTACTTTCCACATTTTATGGAAAATAGAGAAAAATGAGGTTCAGCGAAATTGAGTACTTTTTCTAATATGGTATATACGAGTATAAGTAAGAGTCAGAACCTGAACTCGGATCTTTTGGTACTTCTTGGAATCTTGTTGCCTCTCAAACTACAAAACAAGGATTCGAACAATGCAAGCAAAGTGCATCCCAAACCAAAAGCAAACTGAAACCCTTCAGTGCTATTAATTGGGACAACTACCTGAAAATTCCTCGATAATAAAGTGCTCTGCAAAGGTGGAGGGGTATTATTACCTTGCTTTGTTTTGCACTAACTCAGCACAGGCAGGAGCGCTCTGCTGAGGAGAGCGGGCACCAGGCTCCAGGAAAGTCTTCTCATTTTCAAGGTGACGAATTCTCATTTCCAGCCTCTCGTTGGATAGAACATCTCCACCCTCTGGATGCTGGGTCTTCTGCCAGCTGGAGGAGCCTTGGCAGGGTCTTTGTATGTTGCTATGTTTTTGGATAAACACGCATGTGTGTGTGCACACACGTGGTCCTGTCTCTCATTGCTGTTGCCGTATTGGCCTCCAAGTCCTTCTCGGTCGCATTACAAGAAGGTAAGCTGGAACTCTTGATAAAGGAGCTCTGTGCAGTGATGACAAGAATTGATTTCCAATTTCCTACAGAATGAGTCTATCATTGCTAGTGACTCAGGCAATTTAGCTCATATTCCAGGCCTGTCTGGGGGTTATAGATCACACTGACAGCTTCCCAGTCATGCAGGAGCTGGATTTCGACAAGATGAAGAGGGGGACATTTTCAAAGAGTCTTGCATTGGGGGTGGCCAGAAGGGAATGGCCGGCCCAGGGCTTCAGGCCTCGTGAGTGTCGTGTTGAGAGCAGACATGCCTTTGCCATGCTGGGCAAGCCGGCTCCTGGTCACTCTTCCAGTGGCTGCCAGGACAGCCCTTCTCCCCGCCCCACAAACTGTCCCGCTCTGCCCAGCATGAGAACATTCAATCCCCAGCCAAACGGTACCAGGGATCAATTTCCATTAGTTTCCTCCTTACAAAATACTCTTAGGGGGCACCTGTGCAGGGGAAACAAGTGTTTCAGTAAGCGTGATGTAAACAAGGCTGCTGGCCTGGCAGATGGCGCGTGGGAGAACTAAGTTGGTTTTGTTTTTGTTTTTCTCATAGGTTTTCCCACTTTCTGGCTGTGTGACCTTGGGCACATGGTTTGAGCTGACCTTCAGTTGACTCCTCTGTTCATGAAGGTGATCATATTACTTATGAGGTGGCTAGAGGGAGGAGATTAGATGAAATAATTTGCAAGGGCTCAAAATTAGTTCAATCAGAATCTCTTTTGTTGTTGAATTCTTCCCTCCATCAAATGACAGACACTGAGCCCTTGCTTTGCACCTGCCTCGCATCAGGCCTCGCTGAGGTGACAGAGGTGTCTTAGTCCATTGGTCCCACTGTGACAAAATAGCACAGACTGGGTAATGTAGGAAGAACGGAAATTGATTTCTCACAGTTCGGGAGGCCGGGATGTCCAGAGTCAAGATGCTGGCAGGGTTAGTCTGGTGAGGGCTGCTCTCCGCGTCCAGGATGGCACCTTGTCGCTGCATCCTCTGACAGGGAGGAACATTGTGTCCTTGTATGATGGAAGGGACGGAGGGGCAAGAGAGCGCTCACTTCAGCCTTGAGTCTTTTTATAAGGGTGCTAATCCCACTGGCGAGGGCAGGGCCCTTGTGACTTAATCACTTCCCCAAAAGGCCCCACCTCTTAGCACCAAAGTGGGGGATTAAGCTTCAACACGTGGATATTGGAGGGGACACACTCAAGCCATGGAGAGAAGTGATGGAGAGACAAAGGCTGCACACAGACAATTCAGGGTGCATAATGGTGCTTCCCTGCGACCTGGTTGGCTGGACGCTGCCTCCAGGGTCCCATGGCCCTATCCCCGTGCTGCCTCGTGTTCTGTTGCACTGCTCTGTGCTCTGCCGGTTGGGTCTGGACCAAGCAGTCTGTGGAAAGAGGGAGGACTATTTCTCATTGATCTTGCACCCATGGCATCTGGCACACGGTGGTTCTCCATCTGTGTGTGCTCATCTGCCATTGAGGGTGGTTCGCAGGCCTGAGGCGGGGAGGGGGGTGGCCAAACCAATTCTAGAATTCCTGGCTACCTTCGCTGCTCCCTGAGCTTCCCAACTTGGTGAGACTCTAATTTCTCACCCAGGCAAGGCCTTGGTGTTACACCCAAGGTTGAAGAGACTCAAGAGGTCTTAAGCCTCTTTCTTCTATGTTTGGACTTTTGCTGTCAGCCCAGTTCTGCTTTGGGAGGAAAAGGCAATGCACCCCAGCGGTCCCCACTGGAGTGGCAGTTGTTTGACATCACATCTGTGCACAGGTCCTATTTATCGTCCCTATTGGGTGTACACATTTCGGCTCACATCACTTTACCACCAAGGTAGCCCTTGAGATCTGACGCCCTGGTCAGTGCCTGCCTTCATCGTGCCTGGAACAGTCTTAATTTCTATGGTTTGTTTCTTTGTCTGCAAAATAAAGATAATAATTCCTGACAGGCTGTGATCCTGAACTAAGCCTAATTCATTCAGTCCTCACAACAACCCTAGGAGGTGGGCCCATCACTCTCGCTAGTCCACAGCTGCGGAAACTGAGGCACGGAGCCGGGAAGTAACTTGCCCAGGGTCACGTGAGAGTGGTAGAGCAGAGGTTTAAACTCAGGCTCTGTGGAAACAGTGTCTGTTCTTAAACGTTACACTGTATCCTACATGAGGGGTAGGTGTATGTGGATGGTTTTCTATGTGGTGGGCTAAATGCAACCCCCAGAAATTGACTTATCATCACTCTGCTTTTATTAGGACTTAATGCATACCCATTACCAAAGTCTTTTTTATTGATACACGATTGTACATATTTATGGGATACGTATGGTATTTTGATACACAATGTGTAATGATCAAATCACGGTAATGAGGATATCCATCGCCTCAAACATTGATCATTTCTTTGTGTTGGGGAATGTTCCAAATCTTCTCTTTTAGCTATTTTGAAATATACAATCAATCATTGTTAACTATAGTCACCCTGTTGTGCTATCAAACACTGGGACTTATTCCTTCTGTGTTTTTGCACCTGTTAACCAACCCCTGTCATCCCCAGCCTCCGGTAGCCACCGTTCTACTCTCTGCCTCCAAAATATCCACTTTTTTAGCTCCCACATATGAGCGAGAACATGTGATGATCAAAGTCAATGACAGCACAAGTAACGGCTGGAGACCCAGCAATTGAGCACACATATGCGCATGTACAAGTGTGAATGTGTACACATACACATATGCACACACACATGCACACAAGCACACATGTGTATGCACACATGCACGACAAAAGGACAAAGTCAAGAAGCCACCCAAAGCAGGGTTAATGACACAGCTCTGCAGAAAAGACACACTGGTTTCTCCCTAGACGTTAAGCCAACAAAATTATCGTGTGGAAACCCTTGTCAAACTACTTCCCAAAGGGAGGCCCTGCATGACGGAGGCAACAGGAAGCTGATTGTCCACACGTGTCTTGAGAACTGCCTACGGGCTGGGCTCTGTGCTGGGCCCCTTCACATACGTTATACTGTGTGAATGTCCACGATACCATTATTCCCGCTTTATAGTGGGAGAGACTGAGGCACAGGCGGCTCTCTTTAGGTCCTAGAGCTAGCAAGGGACAGGGGCAGGATCAAACACACACCACCGGAGTCCAATCCACTACTGACGTCACTTCCCATGTGTGCTCTGTGGATTCTTATTTTGACAAATTGGCCCCCGGCATTAATCTGCCATGTTTCACGTGAGTGTGGCGGGCGGGCCGATCCATTGCCTGATTTCCCTTCGAAGAACAAGGTCCCGATGAAGGCTCCGGCCTCAGCTCCCATTCTCCTGTGAGGAGCCCCAGTCGGGCTCCCTGCACAGCCAGCTCCGCTCCGACCTGCTCCTTCCCCGCCCCATTCCAGACGCTGCCAGTCACGTGGCTGTCATTCATCACTTCTGGGGATGGAACAGCAATATAATTGCTCCCTCTACACCTGTCAGGTAAGGCTGCATTAGGCAGCGTGTTTGAGGTTGTTTTTAGTTCTGATCAAAATGATTGAAACAGATGTACCTCGTGGGTCTTACTAAACGGCAGGGAGAATTACTCATCAGACATCTGACTTTGTTCCGCAAATTCTTTGTATGCAGACGATGCCGCCTTTCCCCCTTAAATAAACAAGTGTTTAGTTGGCTGATCAATAGTGAAGATTGGGCTGGCTGGAGAGAATCCATTTCATCACAGACACACAATGGCGATGGCCTATTGTGATCTTCTCCTGATACAGGTTTTACAAGTAATTGCTCCTTTTGACGGAGAGAAACAGTATCTGCTTCTCATTCATCCACTTACTTATTCATTTATTCAATAAATATTGACTGGGCGCCTATCATACCGTGTGGCAGGTCCAGGGTAAGGTGCTACAAATGTTCCAGTGGTGAATCTGATGCTCCGGGAAGCCCACAGTCTGGAGGGAGGGGAGAAATAAATTTCCAAACAATTGCAGCTCTTGAAGCTACAGTGGTAGTGTGGAGTGTTGTCGAAGAAAGAACATCAAGTTTGTTGGTTGACAGATCTACGTATTAATCTTGGCACTGGTGCCTACTAATTGTGCGACCTTGGGCAGTGACTTTACTTTTTAAAGCCTCAGTTTCTCTTCCGTAAAATGGGAGTAATACATACAGCACAGATTACTGCCTAATGTAAGTGAAGTGCCCAGTCTAGGAGCTGACGTAACAAAACAGGCACTCAACAAGAGGTGGTCTGTGTGTCTTTGTCCTTCCATCAGAATTTACAGGAAACACAGAAGAGCATCTCACTTAGATAGATTAACCATAGGCGGGGTGACCTATATATTGCCACAGCCTGCCACAACAAACCGATCCGTAAAGCCAAAGACGGTTCTGAGGCTCCTCTCTCTCTGTAGTGTGGCCAGAAATCCTTCTAGGCAATTGCCTGAAGATGTTTTCTCCCAGGGCTGACTGTTCATCTGTTTCCCTTGGGAAGTCTGCCCAGCGTCCTGCCTTCCCACGGGGAGGCGTCATTTGCAGGAATGGTTGGTTTGACAGTAGACTCCCTAGGAAACGCATCTTTAAATCCTGTGCCTACAGCCTGGGTCACAATCACTCAGGCTCCCAGGAGATCCCTTTCATTCCCTAACCCAGACCCAAACAGATGGCACCAGGGAGAGAGAGAGAGAGAGAGAGAGAGAGAGAGAGAGAGAGAGAGAGAGAAAGAGAGAGAGAGAGAGAGATATCTTTGAAGTAGGAGGCACTTGGACTAATGGCATAATTACTCCACAGAACCGTTTGAGAAGTAATTACAGGCTATTGTTAGGATCCTCCAGCATTTTTTTAAATAGGTAATAAGACTTTGCTTTGAGTAAGCGATTAGGGAGAGAAAAAGGCAATACTATGTGTGCACATTTAAAAAGGAGAGAACCAATCTGCCCTCTCCCAACTCCCTAATACAACACCAGAAACTTCACAGAAACCCCCCCCATGGGCCTGAGTGGGCATCGCTGTATTCTCAGCCCGGCGTGGAACGTTTCTGGTATGAAAACGCCATTTTGAGAAACACTGGCTGCGGAGCAATCTGCTGGGAAATGCATTTCTCCCGAGGACGGGAGGACTGGAAGCCGCGCTGTTAACGTCATGAAGCCGGGAGTCTTCCACGCAGGAAGAGCTCTCGCCGGCACTTCGGGCCACAGCTGGGGTTCCTCGACTCCTGCCCACCTCCTAGGATGTCCATGGGGTCCCGTCCCTTGTCGTGGCCCTGACAGTCCGCTTGTACCCAGCCCGCTGCCTCTGCTGGAGAGGGGCCTGGGGCAAGCTAATGGAGATACATATTACAATATTAACTTTTTAAATATCGTATTAGCTCTCCATTAGGGTGAACAAGGTACGTAGAAGAGCCATAACAGAGCATTAGTCTCTGCCTACATACACTTAGCACGCTGATTCTGTCCAGGTGACATCCTCAGAGCCGACTCCAGGGACACATGGGAGGGGGAGGCGGAGGCCGGAAGCGCTCTTTCTAGATGGAAATTCAGTCTGAAGGTGCAGGTGATGGAGGAGAGCGAGTGTGGAAGGGCTGAGACCTGGGTGAGGGGGTGGATCCATCCGGGTCCTTCCTGATGTGGGCCCTGGATCCCAGAGGAAGCCTGGCACAAGGGCCACTAGCAATTGGGACTAATTGTAGCTCCTGTTTCCTGAGTTTCCAGAAAGGACAAGCCCCTCACATACATTCTCATGGAATCCTCATCTCAGTGGCAAAGGAACAGGGAGCCAGAGAGGGGAGGAATTTGCCCAGGGTCTCCCTACCTCTTAAGACAGAACTTCTGCCTGGGGAGGGCCAGCGACGTAGGCTTGCACGGGGAAAGCCTGAAGTCCTGTAGTCTTGCTGAGTCCAGACCCGGGTGCGGGCGGGGCAATCTGCAAATTCCTGGGAAGCGTTAGGGTGGAAAGCTCACTAGGTGCTCACAGCACAGGCGGAGAAAGATTTCTCATGCAGAGATTAGGATATATAAAAGTAAAAAGTTTATTTTATCTTAGAGGAGAGAGAGAGAGAGAGTGAAAGAGGGAGGGGGAGGTGGCGGGGAAGAGAGCACAGAGACGGTGCGGCAGATTTTAAGTGCAACAAAGAGAAAAAAAAATAGTGATGGCCCTCAGCTGTCAGGTGATAACAAAAGGCAGCAGGATGTCAAAGTCCAAGTGTTGGTTTCCTGCCTTTCTTCAGAGACGGGATTATCACAGGAGATGTGACTCTGTCCTGGAGGTATGGTCCAGGCCTGGAGCTCGTACCCTGCTGTCCACTCAGGAACTCCTTAGAGTGTAAAAAAGCAGATTCTTAAATAAACCATTTTGAAAGAGAGAGATTTACTCTCTTTTGCTTCCTTTCAGCTCTTTTCAGAAGTTGTGCAGAACAGAACTCCTGCAGGGCGCCTGTTAGTGAGAGAGCTCATAGGATTGATCTTTGACCGTTATGGGGGAAATTGTGGGATTAAGTACTTCCTGCTATTTTCGCAAGGCAGCCCCTTTCAGGAAGGGCTTTGGGAGCATCTTCCTTTGGCTCTGTCCGCGGCTGGCCTTCGTGGCTGTGTGGCTCACTAGCCGCAGACGTGGACTCTTCACCAGAGCAGCACGGTCACTTCCTGTGAAAACAGAAGGTGCTGTGGACAAGGCTGGTGGCTGGTCAGGATCTTACTCTGGGTCACAGGCGCCTCTATTAAAAGAGGAAGCTCTGCCAGCGTCTGGCTTCTGGATAGCTGAGCTGAAGGTGTCACTGCATGTGAATTAAGCATGTCGTCTCTGGCCTTAGGCTGCCTGGGATTTGAATCTACTTAGTTGTGATATTTTGATCAAGCTAAGCTCTCTAAGACTCAATGTTCATCTGTAAAATGGGCCCAATTTGGGGGGATTAATGAGACAATCCAGGTGATATACCTGGCACAGTGCCCATATATTATGCTCAGAAACATCAGCTGCTATTCTAAGGATAATTATTGTTATTGAGAGCTGGGCCTCTGGAATGAGACCCATCAGGGTTTAACTATTGGCTCTTCTACTTATTGGTCATGTGATCTCGGAGTCATCATCACCTCCCCAAGGTTCAAGTTTCCTTATCTGTAAAATGGGCACAATAGGCGTGGCTACTTCATAGAGTCAAGAAGATTAAGTGTGTGAATCCATTTAACGTGTTCGGCACGTAGTATATTTATTATTTTTTATCTCTGTGTTCAGCTATAAGTTTCTCATACCTAGAGGAGGTAACTGTCCTTTGGTGCTAAAACAGGAAGGCGTTCAGACCTATTTAAGGCCTGTTGGACAGAGAGTAGCTTTTTAAGCTAGCATGTGGCAGGACATGTGTCCTAGATCTGCTGACTGCAACGCTGGGGCTTTTCTGCCTGGCGCTCCTCCTTGGGCCAGGTGTTGGGGGACCCTTGTGAAGACAGTGACGGCCTGTTTTGTTGCACGGCCATGGTGGGTGTGGCTCCAACATCAGCTCCTTCAGGACTGGAGCGGGGCTGGGGGGATCAGGGAGGGGCCTGTTCCTTGAAGCAGCACTCATGTGTTAGAGGGGAGAAGGTGATGAAGCCTCTTGAGGAAGGGGCGGGAGTCTGAATTCAACGCAGCAGACCACAGAGAGATGCAGAAAGTTTCCGAGGTGGAATGACTTCCTGGGAGTATTTTTTTTAGAAGGCTGACCTGGTGGCTGTTGGAGGTGTGGGCAGGACATGACGTCTGGAAGCAGCTGCATTGGCTTGTGCACACCAGGGTTGAGTGTGCAATCTGGTGCCAAGCAGAGCCACCCTCAGCCTCTCGTCTGACTTAAGCATCGGGCAGATTATGCAGTCTGCATTGTGTTGCCAAGCGGTGCAGTCACTTAACCATGACCTACAGATTGAGTCACCTATTGTGCTGAGTAATGAGGCATTCTCAGAGGCTTTTGTGCAAGCAAGTAGAATATTTACCCAGGTCCCAGGGAACCTGGGGACACCTTGGGAGCATGAGATGGCTTTGAAGTGGAGTCAAATGAAATCCTTAAGCCTCTGAGTAGGATGGATCTGTTCAGAATCACAGCCTGTCGATCTTGAGGGCAGAATATTTTCAGTGCGAATAAATTTTCAGCAAGATGACTTGACGGGTGAGCCTGCCGGGACACAGGGCTCTTTCTCAGCCTCATTTTCTAGGGCAGGGTGCACAGGGCAAGACCAAGCAGCGAGGGAAAGTGGCTGGAAAGCAGGGGGCCTGGGTCCAGGGACCTGCAGGGTCACAGTCCCACCGTGAGACGTTGGGGAAGCCTCAATCCACCGACAATGAGCCCATGTTAGGCTTTCATGCACTAGCTTATTTAGTCCTTGAGCCACCCTGGGAAATAATTTGCTGATGGAGAAATCAAGACTCCGAGAGGGGAATTCACTGGCTGAGGTCACACTGTGCTGGGCGCTGTGCTGTGTGACCCAGACCCCTTCCTTGAAGACGCTATTGCCCGGCTGCTGGGAGAGCTTCAGCAGAGAGCCCCGCTGGCTACCTCCAGGGATACGCCGCATCAGAGAGCCTCCTCGGCCAAAGTCACACCCTGCCCTGGTGACCCACATCCAGGACTGATTAAGTTGGGGGTGTAAGGGCTGAGCCATCTCATCCCACTTGGAGCACCTCTGAAAGCCGTTCTAGCTTCGGATGATTGGCCTATCGGTCCCGGCACCTGCCTCAGAGCTCGACTCCTCCCAGCCTCTATTGCTTCCTTCCTTGCTCTTACAGGGGTCCATGTGCAAAGCAGACACCCTGCTACTCCCTTAAAAATCTCCTGCACACTACACTCCATCTCAGAGTCTGCTTCCTGGGAACCCAACCTGTGACAATGCAGTGAGAAAATGCTAAAGGCTGGAGTCCGTTATTCCCTCTCTTGGCCCTGGTTTCTTCATTTGCAAAATGCAAATGATAGATCAGTGGTTCTCAAAGTATGGCCTGTGGACCCCCAAGGGTGCCTGAGACACTGTCAGGACATCCAGGAGGTCCAAACAATTTTCGGGAGAATACTAAGACGTTGTTTGCTGTGCTCACTGAGTTGATATTTGCACTAATGGTGTAAACAGTGGAGCCTTAGCAGTGGCATCAAACTGTGCTAGTCTCATCATGTTCTTTACCACTATGTACTTGTAGTTTTTTTTTTTTTAAGCCAGTTTCACTTAAGAATGTCCTTGATAAAGCAGTAGAAGTTATTGATTTTATTAAATCTCAGCCCTTGAGTACACTTGTTTGTACTATTCCACGCGTCCAAATGCAGACCGAGGTGCGGTGGTTGCCCCGAGAAGCGGCTCAGGTGCGATTGTTGGAGGCGTAAGCTGAACTAGTTGCTTTTTCCATGGGACACATTTTTAATTGAAAGAACAAGTGACAGACAAGCTATGGCACACACTTCCTTGGAAACGAACAAAGTGAGCCTGTCACTGCAAGTCAAACAACTCACAATATTCATTACCGATGATAAAATTCAAGCTTTTAAGTGAATATTAGAAGTTTGGAAAAATTGTATCTGCTGCCATCAGCTTGACAGCTTCCCAATACTTAACTACTCTTCTGAGATCAGTGGTGATTTTAACAAGTAAGATATTTTAGATACTGCATCATAAAATATGTCAACATTTGGAAGACCTGTGTCACTCAGTGAACTAACATATTCCAAAGGACCAAAGTATGAGGTTACAAGCTCATGTGCCAATAAAAGATCCATTCAAAGTGCAGGTAGATCAATGGGTGTTAATGTAACTGAGGATACAGCATTTGTATGTTTCAGATTCCACTTTGCATCTAACCTTTTAAAAACTATCTTATGTTGTATTTTGGAGTCCTATCAAAGAATATCCACAATTATCTACAAAGGCTATTATTAAAATGTCCCTGCTTTTTCCAACTATATTTTTGTGTGAGGCTGGATTTTCTTTACATATTTTGACCAAAACGACACGTCTCAAGACTGAATGCAGAAGCAAGTGTCAGAATGCAGGTGTCTTATATCAAACCTGATAATACAGAGATTTACAAAAACGTAAGGCAATGCCGCTCTTCTTACTACATTTGTTTTGAAAATACTTGCATTTTAAATAAAAATATATTATTAATGTGAGTACATAATCGATTGGTTATTCTTATCTTAAATAAATAAATATTTAACGATATTCAGAGCATAATTTCTAATATGGGAAATATCAGTAGATAGACATACGTCCTCCTCGAGGTCTGTATTAGTTTTCTATTGCTGCTGTAACGAATGACCATAGTCTAGTGACTTAGAACAACACAAATATATTCTTTTAAAGTTCTGTAGGTTAGATGGCAGACATGGGTTTCCCTGGGCTGAAAATCAAGGAGCGGAGAGAGCTGGATTCCTTCCTGAGGATCCGGGGGAGAATCTGTTTCCTTGCTTTTCTCTGGCTTCTATAGGTCACCTACATTCTTTGGTTCATGGCGCCTTCCTCCTTTTCCAAAGTCAGCAACGTTGCATTTCTCTGACCATTTTCCTGCCGTCACAACTTCCTCTCTGACCCTAGCTGGGAGAGAGTCTCCTCTTTTAAGGATTCGTGTGATTAGATTGGGCTCACCTGGATAATCCAAGATACTCTCCCCATTTCCGTACCCTGAAGCACATGTACAACTTCCCTTTGACATGTAAGGTAACATATCCACAGGCTCAGGCCGCAAGGGTGTGGACATCTTTGAAGGGTCATTACCTAGAGCCCTTAGTTTTGATTATAACTTTGGTTAAGGTTTTCAGGAGAAGTGCATCAGTAGCAGAATTTTCTGTGGTATAACCTATCTCAGACTATCTTTTTTTGCCTTGACTCTTAAACAGCATCTGGACTAGGACTAGGGTTAGGGTTAGGGTTACAAACGTCCTCTCTAGACATTGCTTTGTTTCTTCTATGTTTGTTTTGAAAGACTCTGGGGTCAGCTGAATTTTGATTCTTTTGTAAGCGGCCTGTTGTTATACTTCAATTTTTGCGTAGTTTAGTAGCATTTTTCTCCAACCTTGTTATTGAAAAATGTCACTAAAATATATCTACTTTGTCTCTTTTCATAACTTGACTTAAATCAGTGAGTCTTTTTGGTTTGCACACTCAGATGTTTTATTCCAGCCCAAGAAAATTGTCTCCTACTAAATCATTGATTTTTGCTTTTCCTCTATTTATTCTGGTTTCTTCTTTAGGAATATTGCTAAACTAAAGATCAGATATTGGACTGTTAGCCTACATGTGTATCAGCTTCTCTCATTATATTCATGTCTTTGTATTTCCTCTCACCTCCTTCAATTGTACTGCATTTCCCTATTTCATCCTCTTTACCACTAGTCTATTTTCTCCCCATTGTTGACTTTTGCTTTTTTGCGCCTCCCATGTAGCTTTTAATTCTGCTGTTTTTAGCTTTCTTACATTCTTCTTTGTCATCTGCACTTACATTTCTGATTTTTCATTTTATTATTCAAAACTTGCTTGATGAAGTTTCTTTTTTAGATTTTTCAATTAAGAACATGAAACAGATGCATTCTAAACATTTCTTCTGTTTCCTGTAATAAATTGATTTCCCCAGTTAACTTCTCCCTTGCACATCTAGGGCAAAGGTTTTTATGTATGTATTTGTACAATCTTTTTATTTATAGATGCAATGTTGGATTTTTTTTTTTCCTGTCTATACTTGTCCTTGAGGAAAGAGAGATTTTTTTCCAGGTCATGTTTGCTAGCTGATAGGATGTGTGTGTTCGCTTTTATCCCCTTCACAGGCTGCTTGTGTTCTTCCAGAATTAACCTTGTGGATCTTAGGCCAGAGGCAAATTGATGTGCACAGTCCAGAGCCGCATTTCTGGTGAGTGGCAAGCATTTATCTACTGTAGCTCTTTACAACTAACAGAATTTTATCTTGCTCTGATTGTCTGGTCCCCTAAGTGAGAGAAATTGATTGTATTTCCAGATAATTGAAATAGCCAATAGTTTTTCTTCTGCTACAAGGATCCTATGAAAACCTACAGTCCACAGAGTCTGTTCTTCCCAGTTCAGACACATGAAATAAATTTGCACAGATATGTCTCATTTTTGGCTGTGTTGTATTTGGGGGGGTTGTTTTCTCTATAGGACAGCATTACCACAGGGTGTGTTTCACGGAAGAGGATAGAAATTCTAAGGGAGAATGATAGAAGAGATAATTTAATTAACGAATTGAGTGGTTAATATGAAAAAGGGCTCAGGGATCAAATATGCTTGGAAATGTTGGGATCGTCAAAGCTAAATTGGCTTCTTTACTGCAGCGAATTATCTGACCCCTTTTGGTTGCGAGTGGAGAAATCACACTTGTGAAGGGGACATTTATCTGAAGGACTTAGGGTGTCTATAGCTCTTAGGATGACAATACAGCTGGGCTTGCAAAGGCACTTGGACCCGGCTCAAATGCTCCCCAGACTCTTCCATCTCCACCCCCTCCTGTGCACCTGTTTCATTGTCCCTCCTCATCCTCACAGCCCTGCCTCCTTTGCCTCCCTAGTCATCATGGCAAAAAATGTAGCTATTGCAGATTTCAGAGCTTTATATCTAGCACCTTCAGGCACTAGAAAAACACTGACTATCTCAGTTTCCTTCACAAATTTCCAGGGAACAATTCTAGCGTGACTTGAATCAATTACCCATCTTTGGAGCGGTCAAATACAGCTAGTAGGTGGGGGCTGGGGAGAGAATTGTGATTGGTCAAGCTTGGGTCAGGTGCTTACTCGTGGACCAATCAACTACAGCCAAGACTGCAGCTGATCACATTGAACAAAATGGCTGCTCGCTGAGCAACCACATTAAGGGGCAAAATGGGAAAAGACACTTTCCAGAAGCGCCAAAGGGACCAGGGAGACATACAGAGCAAAGGTGCTATGGTTTTCTAAAAGGGGGTACATCATATGTAGCTTTTCCCCAGACATATTTGGCTGTAGGTATTTATTTTGGAGGAGCATCTTGGGAAGTAATGTGAGGAACACCTTTTGGAGGTGATGCTCTAAGGCAGTGGTCCCCAACCTTCTTGGCACCAGGGACTGGTTTCATGGAAGACAGTTTTTCCGCGGGATGGGGCAGGGATGGAGCTCAGGTGGTGGTGCGCAGCCGGTTTCTGACAGGGGGTTGGGGACCACAGCTCTAAGGGATGTAGACAGTTGGGGAAAGTAGCAGGGTTGGGTGTGGGGAAGAGTAGAGGCACCCTGGCTGGCCAAGGTAGTAGATATTAGGTGTGAGAGCCTCTTCCACTATGCCACCTCCCACCTTGCTCGCCAAATGTCTGCTATAGAAGTCTAACCTGTGAGGACCTATTTGTGTTTCCAAATTTTCAATTTCCTTAGCAGGTCTCTTCCATTTGGAGACAGGATTCCAGGAACTTCCTTCTTACATAAGGATCCACACATTTGGCTGCAGCTCTTGGCTCTGAATTATGTCTTTCTCATTGCCCCAATAAATAGTAGAAACAATTTATAGTCATTAGATTTATCATGTAGATATATGACTGTCATTTGTTAATGATGAGATTTATTACAATAAAATTTATCTGCTCCAGTGTCCTTTTTAATCAGGCAAAGGAGATAGAGCAACTCTAGTTTTATGTATTTTGCATGACTTAAGTCAGGATTTCGGCTGAACTGCAGTTGGATGGTGTCTGTGCTCAGCTCACAGAATAAGCAGACTTTGTTCTACTGTTAGCAAAGTCCTTACTGGTAAACTTGATCATTGGGAAGAGCTGAGGGCAGCTCACTGAGGGGAGATCACCAAGAAAGCCAGAGATTAGTGGTTTTCAAGGTTCTTTTCAGTTGTATGTTTTCTTCAGCTGAAATCTTTCTAGGAGACTCAAAGAGCTGAGCTGTCTGGTTAAAGAAAGTATCCCACCATTCATCTCTCCAGTATGTGCACTTCCAGTATCCCACTAAGGTGACCTGGCAGGGTAGGGCTCCAAGAAGTCCCCAGGATTCTGCCAGGCATAGTTTGAAAGCCACTGCTGATTATAAAAGGCTGCAGGGCAGGGCCAGGCTCAGATTGTGCCCAGAAGATGCCCAACCAGCTTGAGTCTCCTTGCCCTGATGCCAATTCCTTAGAACCATCATGACATTTTATGCATTTCTCTCTGGAACTCTTCCTACTCTTTCCCTTTGTCTTATAATAATTCAGATATATGACTTACCTCCTTACATCTGCTTTCTCGGCTGTGATGTACTCCAAGAGAGGATTCAGTAGTTCATCAAATATCTAGTCAGCCTCCCTGTTTCCCAGATTATTTTGTGTGTGCATGCATGCATGTGTTTTAGTTTGTTTGAATCAGAATATAATCAAAGTCCATACATTACATTTGGTATCTTTTTTCTTTTTTTTTTTTTGAGGCAGAGTCTCACTCTATCACCGGGCTAGAGTGCAGTGGCAGCATCATAGCTCACTGCAGCCTCAAACTCCTGGGCTCAAGTGATCCTCTTGCCTCAGCCTCCCAAGTAGCTGGGACTACAGGTGCGCACCATGATGCCTGGCTAATTTTTCTCTTTTTTGTAGAGATGGGATCTTGCTCTTGCTCAGGCTGGTCTCGAACTCTTGGGCTCAAGCAATCCTCCCATCTTGGCCTCTCATATTTGGTATTTTTTCTACAATTTCTCCACCTTCTTTTCATGCATGCTGTATAATTTCACATCTTGTGGTTTTTGCAGTTTATGTCATTTAACATAACACCCTTAGATAGGATTCACGGGGGTTTTTAACGGAGACACACATTTGTTTCCCTACCTTATACCATGCAGACTCTTAGGTCTGCTGGCACTGGGGCCCTGCATACGTGAGGCCCTGTACCCTAGCTAGGCCTGCCTGCATGTTGTCCCCATGAAGCAGCATCTTCTTCACAGAGTCATAGACTTTTCAGGCACAAAGGACCTACAGTCAACTTCTCATATCCCCGGCTCCCAGCCATGTGGTGCCTCCTTCCTTAAACAACTGCTTATCCATATTCGTCACCTCCTTTAAGACATACTGGGTCCCAGTATGAGAGACTGGGAAGAAAGCTGGACTTGGGAGTTAGACTGTTGGGTTGGCTGCACCATTTTCTGACCTTCTGCAAGTTCTCGAACCTCTCTGAGCCTCTGTAAAATGAGGATGTTGCAAGATCCAACAACAAGACAAAATGAAGCAGAAAGAAGCATTCTTCCAGTTGCTCAGGCCCAAACATTGGAGTTATTTTTTACTTCTCTCTCTCACAACTTACATTGGAGAAAGGACCCTGAAGAGAAGCTGAGTGCTGCCTGATTCGGTCATGCCTCCTCTCTGAGTCTTTTATAGGAAATCCTTAAATGATAGGAATAGCTAAACATCTGTTGATCATGAACTCTGTATCAGGCAATATTCTAAGGGCTTTTTATTAATATCTAATAAAGCCTTGTAACAATCCCATGAGGCAGGTATTATTGTCACCACTTTCATTTTTGCAAATGAGGAAACTGAGGCCCAGAAAAATTAAGTAACACGCCCAAGGTTACACAGCTAGTGAGTGGTGATACATGAATTTGGACTCATGTTGTCACTCTCCCTCCCATACAACTCAATCTACTATGAGCTATTAAAAAGTATTGAATTCCAAACCCTGCCTCAGACCAATAGAATCAGAATCTCCAGGGGTTAGAACCAGGCTCGGATACTCGTTAAAATCTCCTAGAGCATTCTAGTGCATGGCCGGAGTTGAGAACGACCAATGTTGGCATGATGTAACTGAATGTGAGACCTCCTCCGCGATCACTGTTAATTGTGTCTTCAAAATTACGGCTTCTACTTTTAAATGTCCTGAAGTGTTACTTATCCTTTCTGGGGTTGGGTTAAAGTGTATCTAAGGGTCCCTTTAGATCTCATGTCCCATGCTTCTGTGACTCAGGGCAGCTCGCAGATCTCCTCAAGTGCCCTGGGAGCCAGAGGCAAGCTCGATCGGTGACAACTCTGGCGGCTTCATCAGTGACAGCAGGAAGGCTCTTCAAAAGCCTCCGCCCAGCCTGTCACGTCCCGAGTGAAATACATACGCGTGTCAGTTACCTTCACATATTTCTCAGGCCAGTCGAGGTGAAAAATCTGTAGGCTTTGAACCTTCCAAGGAAAGCGCTCTCAGCTGTCAGCGGCTGAACACAGCAACGATCAGATTCATAGTGACCCTTAGAGTTGTCAGTCACTGCAGTTCCTCACCCATCTGGGAGACTGACAGCCCTGTCTTGTCAGTCTGTCAAACCCAATGACAGTCTCTCCAGATTTGGTTATGTGTGGACGAGAGAAGTTGTCACAGAAACGTTGTGGATGTCGATAAGCCAGGGGCAACTCGGCACAGTCACATTATACGAGGAAGGAGGACAGGGCAATTAGGTGTTCTACGTTGTTAATACCAGAAGGTTTACAAATTAAAGCTTGTCAGCTTCCTGAAGGCCACTCAAAGATGACAAAATTTTGAATGCTGACACATGAAGGCAGAAGTCTGCAACAGGAGTTACGGCTCCAATTTTCTAGTGCCTTCCTTCTTTCAGTTTATCGAACTTACCTCAACAAAGCAGGACCAGCTAGAGAAATAGCAAGGTCTCTTGCTGTCTTGCAGAACTTATGCTGGTTGTTGGTTGCACCAAGTGGAAAAAAGAAAAGGTGTTGAATTGGGGCGCCAGGGTTGAAGTCTTAACTAGGTCACCGCCAGGGTATGCAATAGAATGAAAAGGAATATATCTGAATGCATCACACATAGTGAGGTGGAGTTTTGCTTGTGAAATATTTATTTTAGTTGGGGAAATGTATTAATCTTTGGGCGTACTGGGTCATGATGTAAAGTGTATTTTTTTTTTACTCTGGATAAGGCTCAAGAACATTTGAAAACCACTATCCTAAGGAATCCAGGAGTAGGGGAGGGAAACCTAACCATTTGTTCAGATGGGCAGATAGAGCCACAATTTTGAGGTTTGAGTTTTTACCAGGCACTGTGCTAAGCCCTTGAGAAGTAGCAAGTCATTCAATCCTCATGACAACTGTATGCGGTAGGTGCCACATTATCAAACCCATCTTACAGGTGAGGAAATGGAGCATGGTTGATTAAGAATTATGGTAGCAGAATAATGACCTCCAAAGACACCTGCATCCTAATGCCAGAACCTGTGATTATCACCTTCAATGGCAAGAGGGATTTTGCCAGGTGTGACTAGCTAAGGATCCTAAGGTGGGGGGGCCTAATTTGGTGGAAAAAAGGGAACCCCAAGGAAACAAGAAAACCCCTAAAAAAAAGAAGAAGGAAACAAAAAAGCAAGGATCCGAGAGAGATGTGAAGCTCTGTACCTCTGACTTTGAAGGTGGGGATGGAAGCCGCAAGCCCAGGAATCTAGCAATTTCTCTGGCCTCTACCATCTTCCACTTGACCTTTGGGCCTCCTTCTCTCCTTCGAGTCCATAACCACCTTTGGGCCCTATTTAAAGCCTGCCTTTTCCCACAGGTCTTCCTTGAATGAAGACCACTCCAGTGACCATTCGCTGTTGTGGGTATGCCAACTTAATACTTTGGTTAGCAGTATATGAGTGTGTCCATTCGAACACACTCTGAATAGCACAGTATATTATTATTAAAAAAACCTTTTTGGAACATTTGAAGGCAGAGTTGATGCACATCTACTGAAATAAGTCAATGTTCTTGTCTTGATTAACTTAAAAATTCTACATGTCTATTTTTGAACACCCAGACAGCCCCTCTGATGAAAATTTTGTGTGTTTTTGAGCTAAGATTCATTGAGAAATGATGAGCTTTCTTTTTCCTCTTTTTTGTTGTGGTTATATCGGCTGAATTTCAACCAGTGTTCTATCTAACACACATAAGCCAGAAGTTGCAAGAATAAAATTATAGAGAAATGGGAAGGAACAATTTATTAAGGTATGAAGACATAGGTTTTAGTGAAATGTAAAATCATATAAACCATTTACATTTTGTTACATATTCCTGGTAGCTAAGATTTTATAAAAATTAAAAGTGTTATATGCTTCCATCCATACTTGGGATATTTTTTAAATTCTTTTTTTCTGATATTTTCTTTACTGCAGAAAGCCCATGACCATTATAAATTCTTGAGAGTCACAGCTGTATAGCTTGTGATGTGGCCACCTATTGGCAAACTTGTGTTTGCATTCAATTATAAGATGATTGCATCAGATCAAACAGTGATCCAGCAACCAAGGCTCAGGTCTCCAGGCCCTGTTCTTGGGAACGATACAGGCCCAGAAATCAGGGACATCGGACTCCTCTCCCACAGACCTTAGGAAAAGAAGAGAACCTCTCCAGGCCCCCACTTCCTTATCTATAAAAATCAAGGGAGTGAATTTTACAGCCTCTAAAGTCTCTTCCATTCCAAAATTCCATGTTCCCGTGATTCTGATTACAGTCCTGATGCAGTCATGCATGCAAAGTGCTGAACATTTAAATAATTGCCCACAGGTTGAACATTTCATCACTGTCAAGAGCCCAGAATCGTGAGGAGGTGCAGCACTTCTTCCTCTGGTTTACATGCGGAATGTAATTATACTTTAAGCGACTTAATAAAGGAGGTGGGTGTCCTCCTCTGCCAGGGCTTGCCCTTGGGCTGTGCCCACTCTGTATGTAGGAGTTACTTCCCTATCTTGCCCAAATAAGCCCAGACTTTGCTTGACAGTGACCTCATGCTAGTCATCTGGTCTACCTGGTCTCACCTGGTAGTTTGTGTTCCAGATTAATCTCACTTATTGTCTCCTCTTACACACTCTTGGGGAGTGTTTACCCCAAGATTCTAGAGAGGCAAGAAGAAGCATTGTTTTGTGAATCATGATCTATAAACCCCACCCCACATACACACACGCACATACACAAAAAAATATGTTGATTTAATTTTTTAAGGGAGATATGAGAGTTGCAGATTTAGTGTCAGACATACTTCGGTTCAAATGTTGTTTTCAACATTTTCTATTTGTGGGACTTTGGGCAAATTCTTTAACCTTGCTACACCCCAGTTACTTTACCTGTATAGGGACAATGATAACTGATGCCCTGCAGGGTGATGTGTGGGTACCATATGAGCAGCAGGGCAGCTTGGTGCTCGGCACCTGGTAAGCGCTCAGTACCAGCTGGTTCTTACTGTGTCTAGGTCAGCTGGAAAATGCTGCATAGAAATGCTTCTTTTTAAGCAATCTCTGGTCATTTTCATTTAATTTTTTCCAGCTGCAAAAGTGCAGACTGAAAGGTAGTGGATGATTTCTTTGCTCCCCAAACACTGCTTGGCTCTGCTGACACACTTGCTGGTTAGAAAGTTGGGAGATTCAGACTCCAGCAAGGCATGAGTGTTGGTGGCCCATTATGACTTCCAATTTTGCTCGTCTCACCTCCGTGCTGGAATAGCGTGATCCATGTGTGCAGGTCAGTTCCAGGAAGGCCCCACTGAGTTGCTGATGAACTGGATGGAGGAGCCCTAAGGGTTCTGCTTTTCCTTTTCCAACAGGAATGACAGTGGACTGCCTCTTCCTTAGAGGCTGTGCACATGGAGGTGTGGCCCTCACCGATGGACACCTGGCCATCCTACTAGAGCTTGGATCTGGTTGGACTATTCTGTCCACTTTGTGTCCCTGGGGATAGGCTTTTTCTGAAGCTTTGGGGAAACTTGGGGATAGGCTTCAATCATAATAAGATCAGTGGTCCTCAGATTGGGGTGTGTATCAGAATGTCCCAGAAGGCTTGTTAAAACACTAATTGCTAATCCCCTACCTCCAGAGTTTCTGATTCAGTTGTTCTAGGTGGGACTGGAGAATTTGCATTGTTTACCTGTTCCCAGTTGATTCTGGTCTTGTTACTCTGAGGATCACACTTTAAGAACCACTGATCAAGACCAAAGTAGCTTTCAGGCCATCTCATAGGTTCATGGACCAAGCCCTACTCTTGCAAGATGATCTGCCCAGATGAACCAAGGCCTTGCTAGTATGAATTAATGGCACCTCCAATGGGGAGGAATCTGTGACCCACAAGATTACTGCTAATGAGCTACATGTGAGAGGGAACAAGCTGAGACGTTGGTGCCCTCTGTCACCATGTCGTTGTCACAATGGGGCAGTGACACGTTTGATGGAAAGATGTCAACAAACACGATCAGAGTATGTGACATTTCTTTAATGGCAAAGAATGTGGGAACTTATGGAGATGATTTCCTAAAGCAGGAGACCCACAGCAAGCTCCCAAATGGAGCTCCAAGCTTCCCAGCCCTCTCAGCCCCCACGAAGACACACAGCTGCTGCTGGTTCCATCTGCACAGCACGGAGACTTTGCAAGGCACAAGAACATTGTCTCTGTCACAGGGACTCAGAGAGGTCTTGGTATCATCTTGGCACACCTTCCAACTGTCCACCCACCCTTCTCCTCTGCTCCCTTCACATTCTGGTGACTCTGGCCAAGCGCTTGCCTGCTCAGTTGGTGCAAAAATGGATACAAAGCAACGGCAGCACATGCACATTCATGAATATTTGTGTGAGATGGGTGACTAGAAGGTCAACTTCTGAGATATACATGTGTCACTTGGTCCACCCCTGTTCTCCACTGCCTGTAGTGTCTACTGGCGTACTGGTAGAGCCATTTATCTTAGACTTTTGGGCTGTTATAACAAAATACCTTAGACTGGGTAATTTATAAACCACGAGACTAAGAGAAAAGACAAAGAAATTTATTGCTCATAGTTTTGGAGACTGGAAAGTTCGAGATCAAGGTGCCAGCAGATGCAATTGTTGGGGAGGGCCTGTTCCTCATAGATGATACCTTCTATGTGTCTCACATGGCAGAAGGAGCAAACGGACTCCCTCAAGCTCTTTTATGAGGACATTATAAAACTTCCCCAAATCCCCACCTCCTAATACCAACACCTTGGAGTTAGGTTTCAGCACATAAATTTTGGAGGGACTCAAACATTCAGATGCTAGCACCATTTGATAGAATATTACTCAGCAATAAAAAGGAACAAACTGTGGGAAGTTCATGTACCAACACGAATGAATCTCAAAATAATTGTGCCAAATAAAAGAAGCCACACAAAAAAGAACTCTGTTTATGTAAAACTCAAGATGCAAACTAACTGGTAGGGACAGAAAGCAGGTTGATGGTTGCCTGGGGTGGGGGTGGGGACAGGAGCAAGGGATGAACAAAGAAGCACAAAGAAACTTTTGGGGTGATTGATGTGTTCATTTTGTTGAAGGTGGTGAGGGTTTCATGAGCATATCCATATGTCAAAACTTATCAAATTGTGCAATTTAAATAAATGCACCTTACTGAGTATACATTATGCCTCAATAAAGGTGTTAAAAATCAATTAGTGACACATTCATTAGTCATTAGTCACACATTCATGGGGAAGGGCAATTCTTGAAGAAAGAAGAGATCTAGAAGATGAACAGAAATTTATTTTCTCACAGTTCTGGAGGCTGGAGGCTGAGACTAAGGTGTTGGCAGGGTTGGTTTCTTCTGAGGCCTCTCTCCTTGGCTTGCCGATGGCCATCCTTTCCCTGTGTCCTCACGTGGTCGTCCCTCTGTGTGTGTCTGTGTCCCCATCTCCTCTTCTCATAAAGACACCAGTCATATAGGATTAGGGCCCACCCTAATGGCCTCATTTTATCTCTTTAAAGACCCTGTCTCCTAAGGTTCTGGAAGTTAGAATTTCAACACATGAATTTTGGGGGATACTCAGTTTAGCCCATAACATTGTAAACTAAAAATAAAATCTTAAGCCCCTCTGACTGAATAGACCTTCTCTTGACTAAGGGGAACCCGCAAAAACCTTAAAACTGAGTTCCCAACCATGAAGGGAAGGGAGGTCAGACATGCCTTATTACACCCCCTCGCTTTTGAAGTTCAGACTAATTGCAAACTGAACCTAAAATCATATGTGGCAAAAGTTAACTTATGCTTGCAGGCCATAAATTTATTTAAGATATCACTTGGAGTATATTGTGGCTTGCTCTATGATTAACAGACTTTCGTATCTTAAAACATTCATTTCTACTGACGCCAAGCCTTTAGACAAAGCTTTATTTCTTTAACCAATTACAAATCAAAGAATCTTTGAACTCACCTATAACCTGTGCACTCCCCCTGCTTGGAGATGTCCCACTTTTTTGGGCCAAACCAATTTATGCTTTTCACGTATTGATTTATGATTTTACCTGCGATTCCCATCTCCCTAAAACGTATAAAACCAAACTGTAACGCGACTGCTTCGGGACCACTTACTCAAGGCTTCCTGGTTGTGGCTCCCCAGGCCTCAGTCACACGTATTCAGCTCAGAATAAACCTCTTTAAATTATTTTACAGGGTTTGGGGTTTTCCCATTAGCAACATTGTGTTTCTGATAAGCCAATGGTGTTGTGTGTGGCAAGAAAACTCATCTTGAAACCCAGCAGATAGGGATTCTGGCTTCTTTGCTCCTTTCTAGAACCTTGGGTAAGTGACTTAAGTTACTCACGCTCTCTCAGATGCCCTCATCTGGAAGTGGCAGGCATTGGCGGGCGGCTTGCCTGGCAGCTGTCTTGACTTTTTCCCCTGTGGGAAAAGTCAAAAGGATGGCAGAGATGCCGACTCAGAGCCCTAAAATCAATGAGCAGCGCTGCCCACCCTGGAATCTACCATGAGACTTCTGCTAAGGGAGAAACAAATGTCCATGACGATTAGCTACTTTTTCTCTGGTATTCTGTGTCTTGCTTCCCAGAGTGGTGACACATGCATTACAGGATTGCTGGGAAGAGTAAATAAGATAAAGTTTAGAAAATAAAAATGCCCAGCACATACTAGGTCCCCGGTCAATGCCAGCTTTTCCTCCTATCAACGAGAACCTCAGCCCTTAGACATTTGGAGCAAGTATCTCCTGTTTTCCGAGAGGCCTGCAAATCCCTAAATTGGAACATCGAGGCAGCTTCCCAACGTCCTTGTGGCAGGATGGTTATTTTTCTTCCCTAACTAGTAGCAGGTGTTTGGCTGTGTCCATTAAAAGCCATTTTGTGTTCCCTCTGACAAACGAGTTTTTTATTTAGTGGTGTAGGATCAATAATGTGGTATCTCATGCGAACTATTAAAATGGAAAATGTCTGCTGGGCTGACAATCGTATTATCGATACGTACTGAGCAATAAATTATGTGAAACAAAATGGAGCAACTGGCCTTATAAAAGCCTTATCTGGGGCACAGCTGGCTTTGTTACAGCCGCAGCCGTGACTTCCCAGGGCTGCATTTGGAACAAGCGCTCGATGGAGTATGGGCAACTATCTCAAATGCGAATGCGGCAGCCGGCTGTCTTGGCTCTTCAACGTTGGCCAAGACCTGTTTGGAATAAGCTCTTCTCCCCTTCTCAGTCAGGCCCCGATGGAGTAGAGTCTGTCCTGACCTTTTTGACAAGGCCGACCATTCCCTGCCCCACACTCAGTGCCATGTGAAAGGACATTTCAGATGCTCTAGTCCTGTCGACATAAGGAGTTGTCACCTAATGTCAACCCCTACCTCTGCTCCCCACTTCCCACTCAACCTGGCACTTACCTGGCTCCTAACCTACGGGTTTCATCTTCTATTTCTGGCCTCTGACACTTGGTGTAACTTTCCCAGGATTTTCCGTTGGATGCAGTTACACTCATTTTCTGTCTGTCAACTGCTGATCTCTTTGCCTCATCGCTTTGCTCCCCACCCATCGTCAGCCTCCACCCTGGGAGTTGAGACGTCTCAGTCGCACTGATGACTCCCTTGTTGGGAGTTCTATTTTAATCATCATGATTTCCATAGAGCCTTGGGGACCACTGTTCCTGGGTATTGCGTTGCAAGGCATGCTGGGACCTGAGCTCCTTAGGAGGAAATGAAGAGGAAGAAGCTTGGAGACTGGCAGAGTGGGGGCTGGGAACCTGATTTGGCTGCGGGGCTGACACCCAAAGGAAGTGGTCCAAAGTTCAATGCACAATGCAACAGGACTTGGTAAATGTGGGTTGATATGGGATGTGGGGAGTGGTCGTGCAGTAGAATGTCATGGACCCTGTCCCATTCATGTGGGCTCAGCATGGACACTGTCTTCCAGTGGGAGGAACCGGACGTGACACAGGAACCCCAGGCATCCCTTTGAGCTCAGATGCAGTAGTCCTAAAATCTGGGATCCGATCTGCATTGGCACTCAGGTTGAAGTCTGTTGCTACATCTGGCCTGAAAGAATGACTCTCAATCAGGAAAGTGCGTGCATTGGAAGCAGTGACCAGGTGAATGAGAATATCTTAGAGGAAAGGACTATTTGAAAGGCATATTAAATATTACAATGTAATCTTACAGTTGGAAACACAAAATGACTATTACTTTCTTAATAGAAACTACAGATAATTAAATCCCACCAAAATGTCTTGGATAGGGATATAGGATGTGCAGAGATTCTCTAGGAGGTGGAGCAGCTCCTTCGGGGACCTTGGAGGGAATATCAGATGTCTGATTTTCACGATTATTTAGAAGGGGATGGACTTAGCCAAAGAGCGCCAGTGGACTCTCTGGAGTCAGTATTTCCTGCGTCCTTTGAAACACAAGCCCCTGAATTTTCACCTCGAACTTGGTGGCCCATTTCCTGGCTTCCCTTCCAGCTGAGGCTGACCATGTGACTGGGTTCTGGCCAATGGGATGTGAGCAGAAGTGTTGCGTGACAATTATAGGAACTTGCTGCGACAGAAGCTGGCCTTAGCCCTTGAATCCTTCACCCTTTTTCCATCTTGCTGCTTGGCATACAGATGCCACTCTCTTGGACCTTGAAGACGAGGGCCATGGCCTAGGGATGGCCGAGGGTTGAACTAGAAGGATCCAGGATCCTTGAGGACTTTGTGCACAGAGCTCATAAAAACCTGCCCAGGGCTTTTGTCCCTGGACAGATTTTACATGAGAAAGCAACTTTTATTGGGTTAACGGCACTATTATTTGGGTTTTTCTTTGACTGGAGATCACCACCAATTATTTCCTTTTCTAGAAGCACGTGGTTGCCCTCCTCTTGAACCTGGGCTGGACTTCATGACCTGTTTGAGCTATAGAATGTGGGAAAACAATGTTCTGGGATTTCTGAAGCTTGGTCACAAGAAGCCTGTGGATTTTGCCTGGGTCTTTTGGAATATTTGTTCTTGGGAGATTGCTGCTCAGAACCTAGCTGCCAGGCTGTGACAAACCCAAGCTGAATGGAGAGGCCCCATGTAGGGACCCTGGTCCCCAGCCCAGGCTGAGCTCCCCCCAACGGCCATCATCCACTGCCAGCCACGTGAATGAACCCCCCAGACACGAGCCCAGGTGAGCTCACAGGTAACTGCGCTCCCAGCTGCTGTCTGACTGCAGCCACCTGAGACACCAACGCAGACCCATCCAGCCACTCCCAGCCAATCTACAGAACCGTGAGATAAAATAAAAAGTTGCTGTTGGCAGCCCCTAAGTTTGTTATGCAGCAGTAAATAACCACATCAGCCAATATTATCGCAGAAGAGATAATTTAGATTAAAAACAATCTTTGCTAATTGGATGAAAAAGAACAAGGGGGAATTTAAGAAGTAAAGGCGATGTCTTGGATACTGGTTTGCTTGCAGCCACTGATCAAGTCCTGGTTGATAAAGAGTGACCTCTTGTGTGATATCAGCAAGATACGGATACTCGAGAAGCTGGCACAGGGATGGTCTCAATGCCCTGACTCCCACTGTCTCTTTAAGCCATCTCCAAGCCCCCGTATCATGCTTTGGCCCAAGAGGAATGCTAGAATCCTCCAGATGGGCTCGGTTGTCAATGCTTGTCCCCATGTCTCTTTGCCTTGGGTCCTTCCCTTTGGCTTCAAAATTAGACCTTTTTCAGGTCTCCCCTGTTTTTCAGGGCCCCTGTTTGGGGGTATAGCCCAATCTGGACAGGATATGCACCCTATTCACCCCAGCCCCAAATTAATGACTGGCCAAAATCTAATGGATGGCTCATCTCCAAAGTCTTAGCTAACCCCAGATATGCCCTTCTGCAGGACATTGTTCCTGACTAAACAGAGAGTTCTACACTAGGCCATTGCTGAGCAGAGGGTCTTAATTAAATAGAAATGGCATACTGGCTACCTCAGCCCACCTTCTGCACAGTACAGCAACCAGAAGAGTTTGAAAGGAATCTAATACCAGTAGGAATAATTCCAGTAAGGAGTCACCGGTGTTCCCTGGCATTCTTTACCCACAGCAGCCTTATTTATTTTTTTCTCTGTCCCTCCTGCCCCTCCCCACCTCCTTCTCACCTCTGACAACCAGGGACTCTACTGCAGAATTGGGCTTAATGCTTCCTATTCATTCCCTAAGCCTCGAAAGGGATAATTGGAAGGTAATTGCATTACCGCACAGTTTGTAGTTAACCTTCTATTTTGGCTCTTAACGTGCATATCTTTGCTCCAGGAGTACATTAAGGGTAATTATAGGCAATTCCCTGCCAGATCCAGAAAAGGGGTTTGCAGTGAGTAATGGGAGCCCACCAGGAAGGAAGAGTTAGTGTAGCTGAGCTTGAAACAGGTCCAAGAAGGTAAATGAATTAAGGTCAACTTGACATGAACTTTGGCCAAGCAGAGCTAGAAAAATTACAGTCAGATTCGAGTCCTTTCTTGAGAATTACTGCCTTATCACAAAGCCCAGAGAAATTGTCACATAGTCATTCATTCAACCAAAAACCTGAGCTCCTTCTTTCTCCTGAGCTTTGAGTTGGGGGCAGGCGATGTTGAAAAGTTTCTCTGGTGCTTGCCATGGACTGACATGTGTCAAGATCCCTCCATAAAAGAGTCTGTAAGATAGGTCTTTGGGTTTCAGTGTGATGTGTTTTAACCTTCGGCAGCATTTAAAGAAATAAAACTTTGTCATCTCCACGGTGGGCATTTAGGGAAAGTCAGTTATTTTCTGTAATTGCTCACAACAAGCCCCTGGAAAAATGAACACTTACGTGCAATACTATTTCCCTGCATCTCAAATGCAAAATAACTGAAAGAAAATTCGAGAATAGAAGCTAAACTCAAATAATGCACCGCAGTGGGCTTCCCTTCCCCAATCCCAACTTGATCCTAATTACAACAGAATCTTGGGTCACATGGCTCCATTGCTTTGTACCTATTTCCTCACTAGTGTCATGAGTGAACTGTAACAGGCCACTTCTGTCACTAGTGTTTTCTGATCTATTGAGTCTATCTTTTTGCCTTCCTCCTGCTTAATAGTAGGTCAAAATATCTTTAAAGTACACCATCCTGATATGAATATTGTTGAGAGTTACTAAATATTTTGGAAACAGTGTCTTACTGTTCTGTCTACATATGGCTATTCAAAAAAAAAAAAAACAAACAAAAAAAGAATCTGACCAGAGGCAAATGAAGAATGGATATTTCTCTATTGGCCAACAAGATGCACATCTATTGCCCATCGCGGGTCCAGCTAAGAGGGCTTTTCTCTTCACCCCTCATCCCCCAGAAGGAAACGGTGGTGAGTAGGGTAGAGGGTTTAGTGTTGAGTTTCATTGACTGTGTGGTTTTCTTTTGCAGAAACAGCTCTGGCAGCTGCTCGAAGGTTCCAGACAATATTGATGAGGATTAATGATCCTGTAAATAGGTGTTTAAAATAAATAAAACGATGAAAACAGGGATTAGGGAGAAACTACGGCGGGTTAATAAATGAGATGTTCAACTGCAAGTTCCTACAAGATTATTTTAGCAATTAGTGGGAAACATTTTGTCACAAACAAAATAAATCTGCAATCAGAAAATAATTCGCAATCAGCTTTGCAAGTAAAATCGCATACTTTCCCGTCAGTCGAAGACGTTTTGAGAATTAAATGATCAAGTCAAGAGTGATGCTTTCAGAAGGTAAATGGTTAGAACCGATTATCCTGGCAATTAGTCAACTATGAAGCATCAACTGGGGAGGCATTTCACAGAAAGCGTTTCCCTTGAAGAGGCTGTCCAACCGCACCGAGAGCAGAAATGCCTTGGTGTGGGAGGCTGATGGTCCTTTCCTGGAATCCAGCAAATGCACTCATATAAAATGCTCTGCAAGCCACCAAGGCACCTGTCATGCTTATAACGGATGTGGCCCCCTGCCACCCCACATGTGTCGCTCTGCGTGGACAAGCACCTCAGCTATTTCCAACAAACGTGGTGCACATTTAGATTTCTTTGCAGATCAAAACAAGGGTTGAAAGTGGTTTCTGCAGGTGACCAGTCGTTCAAGCAATTAAAGGCCCACCCTGGAGACATCATCAATGGGCAAGGTATCAATATTTTGCCTAATTTTTACTGCTGACCATAAAGACTCGATTCAGAGGGAACTTAATGAGCATATTTCAAGCAGTGACTTTCCCTCCTTAATTTGGCAATAAAATGGAAAATGCAAATGAGGAAGAACATGCAGGCCCTCTAATCTTCCCACAAAGAATGTGCAGAATTTGTGTTGTAAAGGCAGGAAGATTCTAAAGCTAGTTCTCAATGTAGCTCTATCTCAGTCAACTGGTTGCTATTCATGCATTATCCAGCATTTTCCCTCCTAATTTTTCTCTTAAATATTTATAAAACTTGCTTAGGCCGCAAAAGATCCAAGAAATAAAATAGAATTATCTTAATAAAGAAAAGGTTGGGATGTGTCATTTTGATTTAGGAAGCCCATCTCATGGTGTGTGTTGGAACAAGAAATAATTAATCTGAAAAGTCCTTGATCTCTGACTATAGACGCATTAATGATATTATAGTATTAAATATAATAGTATTTCACATTCATTATCCTTGTGTTCATTCTGACCCTTGTCTTCATGATAAGAACTGTGTCCATGGCTGGAGATGATTAAAGCACAAGAGATTAAAACTGAAAGGGGTAATTTTGTGAAACTCACTGTTTACTCTGGATCTTAGCCATTTCTCAACTCAGATATCTTTTTCTCTCTCTTTTCAATTTGAAAGAGTTTGGCTAATTCATTGTCTTCATTCACTCACTAACCTTAGTTCTGAGTTTGTGCTCTACTCAAAGTCAATAAAAGGGGGTTCGTTAATGTCCACTCATTTCCACTAAGTTGCTGGTGGGCTGCATTTCTTTATCCCACCTATTTTTGTGTTTGTTTTTTTTGTTTTTGAGATAGGGTCTCACTCTGTTGCCGAGGCTGGAGTGCAGTGGCATCATCATAGCTCCCTGTAACCTCACACACCCGGGCTCAAGTGATCCTCCTGCCTCAGCCTCATGAGTAGCTGGGACTACAGGTGCTCACCACGTGTCATCTTACCTCAGTCTCACAACAATAACTGTGGCGTTATTGTCTTCATTATAAAGAGGAAGAAACTGAGGCTAATCCACTTGCCCAAAGCAACATAGCTAGTAAGTGAGGAAGCCAGGATCCGAACCCACATGAGGCAGCATTTGAGTTGTATCTTGAAGAATGAATGGTGATGTATCAGCTAGCTATCGACACAAAACTGCTGTGTAACAGGATGCCCAAAGTCTCTCATTAGAGCAAACATTTATTCATATAAATCTGTGGGTTGGCTGGGGGTTGGTTGACCTGGACTGATCTTGGCTGGGCTCAGTTATGCTCCCAGGGGTCGGCTGGGGACTGGCTGACCTAGGCTGGGCTCCAGTGAAGTGGCTCTGCTCTGCTGGGACCAGCAGGTTGGCCTGGGGCATGTTCTCCGTCTGGTGATGACAGAGACTCAGGAGGGCACATGGAAACTTGTGAGGCCTCTTAAGGCCCAGGATTGTAGCCGGGATCCTACCACTTCCATCTCATTCTGTTGGCCAAACCAGGTCACATGTCCAAACCCAAAGTCAAGGGAGAGGGAAACCTACTCCAGCATTTTAGCGAGGGGAAGTGCAAAGTCCCAAGGCAAAGGGTGTGGATATAAATAAGGAAGAGAGAACACTGGAGCTGATAATACAGCCTTGCACTGGTGGATTTCCAAGAAGTTTAGAGGGGAAAAAGGAAAGTGAATCAAGGAGAGGGCAGAGTAAAGGGAAGAGAAAGGGAAATGTTTCTGGAGCACCTACCATTTGCTGGCTGCTTCCCTAGATATTTTTCATACATTCCATTCTGTCTTTATAATCATCTTGTCAAACAGGTTTTAGTATCTCCTTTCTGGAGCCGAAAAGACCACAATTCAGAGGGGTGAAGAGACTCTCCCGTGGCTACTTGCTGATTGTCGTAGAGCCAGGACACAACGTGGATGGAAATGGAGGTCACTGTGTTCCGTGGAAACAGCCAGCCACAGAAAGACACATGTTACATATTCTCACTCGTAGGTGGAAGCTAAAAAGGTTGATTTCATGGGGGTAGAGAGTGGAGTGATAGATACTGGAAGCTGGGAAGAGTGGGAATGGGGATGAGAGGCTGGTTAATGGGGACAAAAACACAGTTAGATAGAAGGAATAAGTTCTAATGTTTGGCAGCAGAGTAGGGGGCCGACAGTGAACCGCAATACATTGTATGTTTTACAAATGGCTAGAAGAGAGGACATCAAATGTTCCCAACACATAGAAATGATAAATACTCGAGGTGACGGATATCCAAAGTAGCCTGATTTGATTATTACACATTCTATGCGTATAACAAAATATCACATGTACCCCACAAATATGTACAAATATTATATATTAAAACATAAATAAAAATAAAGCAAAACAAAACAACAAAACACAAAATTGAAGTCTGTCTCACTCTTCAGCCTGTGCTTTTGCCTTTAAAACAGGGGTTACCGTTTTTTTTTTTTGCAAAGGGCCAGAAAGTGAATGTTTTATGCTTGGTAGGCCATACAATCTCTGCAGTCACTACTCAACCTTGCCATCATAGCGCGGAAGCAGTCATCACCAATACATAAACAAATGGACATAGGTGTCTTCCAGTAAAATGGTATTTATAAAAACAGTGGGCCGTGGTCACGGGCTGGAGTTTCGATGGCTCCTGCTCTGCAATATTTGCCTCTTTTAGGGTCTGGCCCCTTCCTGACGAGGACTCTAGACAGAGAGAAACACGTATAGGAAGACATGGGTGTGTGGGAATGTGTAATGGCTTCCAGAGATGGGAGCAGATGGTGTTCATGTGAGGTATGGGAATTGAGGGGACAGGAAGTGCAGAGGATGTAACTGGGGCCCGGTCACATGGATCTACTTTCTGAGCAAAGCTCTATCATGGGACAGGCTCTTTGCTAGGCCCAGAGAGCACCCAATGGATGGAACAAAGACCAGTCCTTGTCTTTGAAAGAGGTGACAACTTGAAAGGGAGAGAGAGATTGGAAAGGAACGACTTATGGGCGGGAGTCGGCCGAGAGTGGAAGCGTGAGCTTCCGAGTCCCACACGGGAACACTAAGTTGGATAGTGTCATCGCTGGTCCTCGCTGGCCCAGAAGCCCAATCATAAGACAGGACCAAACATTACTTATTGAGCAAAGAATCAGAATCAATGACACAAATGCCCCAGTATCTCTCTTAAGAATTTCCTAAATGTGGACATGGGATTTTGGAGGCTGAAGCTGGTACTACAATTTGAAAGAGTTAACACATTCCACTTGGAAGGAAAAAACAACCATGTGGTGACAAAGAATTTGTTCTCTTCTTTGGGTGGCAGCCACAGGATTCCTTGCCAATTAGTAGCATCTGGTCCTCATAGAAGATTCATCCCTGGTTGAGCTGGCAGCTACCTCTGGATGTGACACTCTGTGAAGTTCCTGATGGCCCATCTGTGATGTCTTCCCTTCCCAGATACCACAATCCTCCCTCCCCCTCTCCAACCAGTCTGCCTTTCATTTGAAATATTTTTAAACACTTAGAACTAAAAGCAAGACTATCTCCAGCTTTTTTCTTTTTTTTAGAGACTAGGGTGAGATTCTGAGTTGGTTTTTCCAAATTTAATAAAAAAAGATGGCAATGACATTAATAGCTATGATTTATTGAGCACTTATGTATGGAGGGACCTATGTTCAACATTTTACATGCATCATCTCATTTAATTATCAAAACAACCGTGGGAGGATGCAGGTAGGTGCCATTGTTATTCCAATTTACAAAGGAGGAACTTGAACCTCAAAAAGATTCTTCCCTTGGCCAAGGTCACACAGTTCCTTTGTGTCTGAGCCAGGATTCCAACCCAGTTGTCTGAATCTACAGCTTGGACTCTGATATCTAACACACTGGGAGATCTAAAATGCATGTTGTGGAGAAGTAGATGTTTACATGGTGACATATCAGAGAGGGAAATCCTTTTTTTTCCTGTTTCTGGGTTTAATTAAGGCACTGTTATTCTGAGGGGCCCCTTTCTGAGTCTCCATAATGATACAGTATACCTAACAATCATGTTTACATTCATAAACAATTTCCTAGTTTGCAAGATGCTCTTACAGATATCACGGGACATTAAGAGGCTATTCTTTGCCCAAGGATCTCTGAGTCTAGCGCTTCCTTAGTCTTCCAGATACGCTATTTTCCTTCTTTAGGCAGGGCAGGGCTGTCTTCTGGAACTCTCCTATACCCACTGTTCTCAGAAACTCCAGCCCTTCCCTCTCCGCAACCCAAACCCCATCTAAACCTAATTTCCCAGCCTGTTTCTAAATGGACTCTGCCGAGTGGATAGAAAGCGAATGAGGCTTAGCCTGCTATTCGGACACATCATCTTCATTCACTGGGAAAGAAAAGGCCCGGGTCTTAATGAGAAATAAGGAATTCTACAGATGCATCCTTCAGTTTCCTGTCAAAGGCTCAGATTGAGAAATTTAGAGTTGCCCAGCTTGTGGTCTTTTATTTTAAGTAACAGTAGGATGAAACAGGCCCTGGTAGCAATCGAACACACCAGTTATCTTCCTAAATTGATGATACATCTGGCTACTTCACCCCTTTTCAATTTCAAATGCAATTTGTCCGAAGCCTCCAATTTAAACCACAGAGACCTTCTCTAAACTAAATAATAGGCTACACAGCTCTCTGGCTTTCCACAAAAAGACAAAGGCTGTGTGTGTGTGTGTGTGTGTGTGTGTGTGTGTGTGTGTGTGGTGTGTGCAGCGGTGATAATGGATTGGAACTGATGAGAAGAGATGCATTCCGAGTGATGATTGAATTTAAAGCTCTTGCGTTTCTACTGGGGATTTGGGATCTGATGAAAGTATCAGCTTTTCTACTGGGCTCAGCACGCCGTGATCTCAGATACAGACAGAGACATGAATAAAGCCTGGGGTCTCGGAGAGTTGAGCAATCCTGGGCGAACCTCCACTGCCCTCTCTCCATCCCAGCCATGCCTCAGGATGCAGGACTCATTGCATACCTGTGAGTTCTCGCTTTGGCCTCCTAGCTGGTTCCCCACCCCACTTCTGAGCATCTTCCAATAGGTCTTTTGCAACCTGCAAATCTGCACAGGTCACTTCCTGCTCAGACACCTTCACTAGCTTCTTGTTGCCACTGAATTGAGTAGAGACTCCTCAAGTGTGTCCTCTTCTCTGTTCCCTGTGGTCACCTCCTGTTTCCGGGACTTGGCTTCTCTCCACTCCCCTTGCTACCCAGTGATCTGTCGCCTCCACCCTGTCCCTTGCATTCCCACAGCCAGAACCGTCTTATTCCCTTCTCCTCCTACCTGCTCGCGCTTCGCAGAAGTACTTTTCTGTTTCTGGAATGGCAACACATAGCACTTTTAAGAATTGGAAGGATTCTTTGAAGTCGGGATATCCAATTTCTATGGAAATGCTATTTTCTCATTTCCAAGTCTCCTGCAAGATCCTGCTCAAATTTTGCTTCCCCTGGAAACCTCTGAGTCTCCTGACAAGTTAAAGGTGCTCAACAAATGTGCAATAAATGAATGCACGAATAAACGTATGCGTGGAAGAGCAAAAGGTCTTTTTATTTTACTTTGTCCATGACCATGGAGTCACAAACTCAGGTTTTTTCTTTTCCAAAACTAGGATGAACTGGTCCAATTTCAGACCGAGAGAGAGATTCGGTGGCCTACTCAGCGTCATGTGGCAAGTCCGAGGGCTTGAACACAGGGTTCCCAGCTCTGAGCCCACAGCTTTTTCTTGGTGTCTGTCTCCGCTGTTCTATTTGTCTGTATCTGTCACATCGGTGGGGCTGTTTCGGGCACTGATGACTGCTTGGCCACCTGGCGGGTTCCTCTTTCTCACTCTACGACTCCTTTGTAAGATAGTGGTGTTAACTAATGAATCCCCTCATCCCACAGGCCCTTCCTGAGTGACTACCGTGTGTGGGAGTTCGAAGTTGAGGAAGACGTAGTCCGGACCCCAGAGGGGCTGGGTCGGAGGCACGAAGAGAACGTGAGTGGTAGGTACACAGCAGGAAGCAGTGAATTCTAGGGACAGGTCTGGGGATGTCCTTTCTGAGGACAAGGTGTTTCAATCGAGTCTGGAAGGTGGACAGGGCCTTCCACGAGGACAGTAGGGATGGGGAGCGTGGTCCCTATAGAGAGAGGGTCATGTGCTAAAGTCTGGTGGTGTGAAAGGTCATGCTGTGTTTGGGGTGACTGCAACAAGAGGGTCACACCTGGAGGAGGGGCCTGGGGAGGGGCGGTGGAGGGACCTGAGAGGTGTCAGGTGGAGCCAGCCAGCCCAGGGCACTGTGTGCCAAGCCGAGAGACGGGGCTGTGTCCTGTGAGACCGGGGGTGTGTTAGTTGGCTCTTGCTGCCATAACAACACACCGCAGACTGGGTGGTGTAAGCAACAGATACTGGTTTTCTCACAATTCTGGAGACTAGAAGTTCGACATCAAGGTGTCAGCAGGGTTGGTTTCCCTCAAGGCCTCTCTCCTTGGCTTGTCGATGGCCGTCCTCTTTCTGTGTCTCCCCATGGTCACCCTTCCATGTGTGTCTGTGTCCTAATCCTCTTCTTATAAAGACACCAATCAGATTGGATTTGGGCCCTCCCCTACGACCTCATTTTACCTTAATCACCTCTTTAAAGACCCTGTCTCCAAATATAGTCACATTCTGAGGTACTCGGAGTTAGGACTTCAACACAGGAATTTTTCGGGGCGAGAGGACACAATTCAGCCCATACCAGGCAACATGGGAGGTTTTGTTTTTTTATTTTCAGGAGTCATTTGGAACACTCGACTCTCATTTTCCGGGCCCGTGATGTGTTTTTAACAGCATTAATCCTTTCTCTGAAGGGCCTCTAAATATAGACACCATCTGCTGCCAGACAATATGTTATCACTGATCACCCACTTAACAATTGCTTCCTACGTGCAAGGAGGAGAGGCTGCAGGAACCCGACCGGAGGCACGCCCTCCCCAGGGCCTGCAGAGAAAATCCCGCCATCAGATCGGACTCCAGAACCTCCAAGAGGAGGGAAAGGTGCCAGGATTCCAGAATTTTGTGATTCTTGGCTAGCCGGGCACTTGCATCTCTCTTATTAACTCAGAAAGAGGGGTTTGTTCCTCCCGCCCCTCCTCTAAATGCTGAAGCATCACCAGGATGGAAATGTCTGCTCATTAAAAAAAAAAAAAAAAAAAAGGTTCCTTCTTACAGAGCAAAGTGGCACCTGCCAGCCTGGTTGATGGCATCTCCACATTGATTAAGGGGAACACTCATCATTCGGACGTGAGTGCACTGCCCTCCGCCGTGGTTTGCTCGGGTGACACCTCCCTCTAGCCGCTGTCGTGCCGACCTACCGCCAGCTGGTTTATTCTAGCACTCTTGCTGTGAAGGACAATTTGGCCTCCCATTAATTACTTTCAAAGTTCTAGATTTCAATTAGGAAGTTAATTACTTTTTGCCATATTGCCCCCATTAAAGACATTTTCATTATTAAGTCAATTTGTTAGAATTGAAGAGCTTTGCCAAGACAGAAGAGTTATCGTCCAAGGAGCCTCCTGCTGTCACTATCGTCTCTTCCTGCGTTAAGATGATACAGCTGAAAGCTTTATTTTGGATTTTTTTTTGTTGTTGTTCATTTAGCAAATATTTGCAAACCACTTGCTTCATGCTCAGTGCTGTGCTGGGCTGTGGAGGATGGAAAGGTGAGGCAGACCTGGGACCTGTCTTCAAAGAGATCAAGAACTAGTAGGAAAGGAATAAGTTAAATCAGATGCATAAGTACTTACAGGCTGGGCAAGCACAAAAGATTATTGGAACGCAGAAGAGGCAGGGGTGATGGATTTGGGAAGTCTTTGCAGAGGTGATGAAATGTTACCTGGATCTTGTAGGATATCCGCATAGGAGCTCACCAGGTAGGCAAGAGGGAGAGGATGCTAGTTTCCTAGGGTTACCATATAACAAAGTACCACAAATGGAATGGCTTAACACAAATGGATCATCTCTCAGTTCTGGAGGCTGGAGGTCCAACATCTAGCATGTTGGCACGGTGATGCTCCCTTTGAAGGTGCTGGAGAAGGATCCGGTCCAGGCCTGTTTCCAAGCTTCTGGTAGTTTCTTAGCTTGTGGGAGTAGAATTTCCATCTTTGTGTGACCTTCTCCCAGGATCTTCACATCCTCTTCCCTCAATTTGCACCTGTGCCTGAGTCCACCTGTCCTGTTTCTGTTGGGACACGAGTCATATTGCATTAGGACCCACCCTAGTGATCTCATTTTATCTTGATCACCTCAGTAAGACTCTGTTTCCAAATTAAATCACATTCTAAGATACTGTGGGTTAGGACTTCAACATCTGCATTTTGGAGGACACGATTCAACTGATAACAGCATCCAAGGCAGAGGAAACAGGACACGGAAGGCAGGGAGGTCTGAAAAGATCAGCCTATTCGGGGACAGAGAGATAGCGATGTGACTTTAAGTTAGTGACATGTGGAATTTTTCTAAAGAAATGTTCAAGGCTGTGAAGTGAGCCCTTACAAATTTTAAAGTAAATCTTACTTTTATTTATAGTCTTTATTATATATTCACATATATACACAGTTTCATACAGTACATTCTCCCCCATCCAATCGCATCAGTTCCTCAACACCCCTACTCTGTGCCCACCACACACCTCTCCCATACCCCCATGTCACTAACCCGTGTGTCTGTGTTTATGTAATTCTATACAGATGTTTATACACACACACACACACACACACACACACACACACAGACACACACGTATAGAGGTTTTTCAGGTCATTGTTTATTTTACAAATAATGGTCTCCTTTTATAAGTGATTTTCTCTATCACTCTGCAAGCCCTTGTGGAAATCTCTCGAAATCACACATTCTTAATGGGGCACTATTGACTCCCAGGGGGTGAAAATTGGGTTTAGGGAGGTGAAAGAAATCTTAGATATTACAATGGTCTATGGGCCTCCGAAGCTCGATTCTATTTGACGAAATAAACTGATGTGCAGTGCATCTGTGCTATTAAATCTCCCAGAGAGGAAGATCCGAATACAAAAGAGATTGAGAAGCACTGCTCTGAGCCATCTGCCATGACTCCAGTCTTCTCCTTTTAACAGCTGTGTACTATTTTGCAGTGTGGATGGACCGTCATTTCTTCAGCTGTCCCTCCATTGCCGGACATCCTTTCTGTGTCCAGATTTTTGCTGTATGAAGAAGGCTGCAGGTGACTTGATTGTAACTTCCATTCCTCAGAGTAGAAATCTTGGTCTCAGGATATCTGATTTTTAATTTTGTGATAAATGCTACCAGATTGTTTTTCCCAAAGGCAGAAACACTTGATGTTGAAGGAGACGCCCCTCACCAGCAGGTGCCATCACCCTTCTAGTATTTTCTACTCTGACAGGTGTAAAGTGACATCTCATGGCGACTTTCATTTGCATTTCTCCGACTAGCAGGCAGTATGAGCATCTTTTCATACATTCATCAGCCACGTGGGTTTGCTGTTATATGAATTGTCTATGCAGTTAAAATATAGGGTTGACTCCATTTTTACATTGTAGTGTTTATCTTGTAAATTCCCAGTAACTCTTTGTATAACATAGATAATCACCCTTTGTTCTAGCATCTGGAAAATACTCTTTCCAGATCTATCATTTGTCTCTTGATTTCATTTATGGTTCTCCTTACACGTCAAAGTTTTAAATTTTACATAGTTAAATATGTATGTCTTTATTTGATAGCTTTTGGATTTCCAGTCTTGGTTAGGAGGTTTATGTAAACTCCAAATTTGTACATGTGGTCTCCTAGATTTTCTTGTAAGGTTTTGGTTTTACTTTTTACATTTGTGTCTTTTAATATTAATACATCAAGAAAGGTTTTTTTTTTTTTTGTACAAGAGGTACTATGGGATGTCTGTTTTAGTTTTTCTTTCAGATTAATAATGAGTTTGCCAATAAATTTTATCAACAATCCATCCCTTTCCATTTGAATTAAACTCCCATCCTTCCTTGTCATATATTGACTTCTCATATACAAAAGCATCTAATTCTGGGTTCTTCACTGTGTTTTACTGATTTATCCATTCCTCAACCCAAACTATATTGATTGGCCATTCTTTAGAGCAGGCATGCAATTTCAAAAACTAAAACAAACAGATATAGAACCCCTTGTCAGGATTCTATGCAGAATTCTATTAGAATTATATATTAAATTTTAGAAACATTGAATATATTATATTTTTCCATTTGTTCAGAATTTGTTTTATGTATTTTAATAAACATTTATAGTTTTCCTCATGTGTCTTCCACCTTTCTTCATAAATGTATTCATAAATATTTTATAGCTTTTGACACTACTGTGAAAGGAATATTGTAAGAATGAAGACAATGTACTGATTTTTGTTCCTTTACCTTGACTAAAACCACCTCTAGACAATTGCAAGAATAGAGTGATGTTCAGTGCCAGTGGGACGTAGGATACTTGTGAATTTGATAACACTCTAGGGGACTGGTATCTGGAAATTCTCTTAGTGAACATGTAGGACCATTAGGAAAGTGCGAGGTTACTCTTCTGTTTGTCACAACAGGGTGGTGATGTGTCTGACAGAATTTCAGTTTCTTTAATGCACATGCTCAAGGCCACGTTAGCTACTCGGGGGACCCAAAGTCACTCCTGTGAAGGTCCTGGCCACTGCCATTACTGTCTGGGTGGGGCAACCCCTGGAGAGGCTCCCTTTGCCTTTTCTTATGGTTATTTTATAACAGATTGGCCCTTCTTAGCTTTTGTGGAGGCTGGTTTAGGGCCTGCCAGCCCGTCAGATTCAAGTAACTGGAAATTGCACTCATTCCTGAGTGCATTAGTTTGCTAGAGCTGCCATAACAAAAGACAACACAGTAGGTGGTGTAAACAATAGACATGGATTTTCTCACACTTCCGGGGGCTGGAAGTCCAAGATCAAGGTGTTGGCAGGGCCGCTGTCTCCTGACGCCTCTCTCCTTGGCCAGCAGGTGTTTGTCCTCATGGGGCCTTTCCTCTGTGTGCACGTTTAGTGTTTCTTTATGTGCCCAGATTTCCTCTTCTTAAAAGGACACCCGTGAGATTGGATTAGGGCCCACTCGAATGGCCTCATTTTAACTTAATCACCTGTGTGAAGACCCTTCTCCAAATACAGTCACACTCTGTGCTGTGAGGGGTTAGAGATTCAACAGCTAAATTTCGAGGGGAGGCACACTTCAGCCCGTGACACTGAGGGCCAGGTGGGAGGTGTGGGTGGAAGTTCTCGGGTTTCAGGACTCCCTGCTTTCTCTGCCTGCACCTTCAGTTCACAGGCAGTCCCCGAGAGATAATCCCAAGGTAGCTAATTCATGGAGGGTGGACACGTGGACTTCATATTCAGGCCTGCAGTCCTCTGCCGTGGACGCTAACTCAAATTAGACACCTGGAGACACCTGGGCCAGGCGGTGGCTGGTGGTGACAGGGCCCCTCTTGGGCTTCAGTCCCCAGCCCCGTTCACTTCCAACTCCCCCCCCATCACCCACCAAGGGGTGTCTGCTGGGCAAGACTAATGCCCATGGGACAGGGTGGTCTACAGCGCCTGGGAGGGTTATTCCAGTTTCCTGGAATTGCCTATAAATGTCACAGTCGAGAACAAAAGTGCTTAGTTAGTCCCCCGAGTTCTGAGTTCAGCGAACTTCAGGGACAAGGTGGCCACCACGCCCTGGTGTCTGAGTTGCCACCTCGGCAGCACCGGCTCTACCTGTCTTCTCCACCTCCGGTCACTGAAGGAGGCACGCTGGAGCCACGAGGATGGAGCCTGCAGGGGAACAGAAGTCTGTGGGGAAGGGGCAGTCACTGTCCCATGGCTTGTCCTCTATCCGCCTTCCTGTGTGGTTGGGGTGTGTGAGCTATTTCCTACCACCAAGGCAGCGATGAGAATGTGGCTCTTACCTGCCCGGTGAGGAGAGACAGGAAGTCAATGAGTGGGGTGGGGACACCCAAGGGGAGGGTGGGGAGCACCCAGATGAGGGGTGGGGAGTGTCTGGAGAGTGGTAAGGGGCACCCAGACAGGGGTGGGGGAACCTGGAGGAGGGTTGGGGAGGGCAGCAGCAGCCTTGCTGTTTGGCCTCGTAGGGGTGAGATCCCCCATGGGCAAGGGGACACCCCCACTTAAGCCATCATGGTGATACCAACACTCGCCAGGCCACCCAAGGACTAGGGGAGCCAGCAGCAGGAGGCTGAGTGGGGGCTCGCAGGAGAGAACAGAACCCCTCCAGCCCCAGACCTTGTGCGTCTCCACTCTCAGCGCCGAGAAGGGAGGGAAAGAGTTCAGCATGAAACACAAGGTTAAAGTTGCAGAATGAATAGGACTACCCTTAAGAACAGGAACAAGGTTGTATTCTTAAACGGAGCTGCTTCCGAAATTACGAAATTGAATGGCACGGTGTGGAAAGAGCAGCCTACACCCAGGGGAAAAGGAATCTTGACAGAACAGCTGTAATACTAATGAAAAAAAATTTTGTTTATATGTGTAATAGTTCAAGTGGCCATGAAATATACACAGATTGGGCAGCTTGAACAATAGAAATTGATCTTCTCAATTTGTTACCAAATCAAACTTGGGTCTACTGGCCCCGGGCACAGAAAGAGCCAAACACTGACACTGAGATTTGCAGCAAGAGAAAATGAGGTGTCTATGCAGGCACCAAGCAAGGAGGACGGACTGCTAATGCGTAAGAGCTAAACTCCCTGATGGCGTACAAACAAGGGTTTCTAAAGGCAGGGGTGAGGGGTCTCCAAAGTGAGTTAGGGTCTGGGGAATTCCTGGAACTTCCTTCTCTCTTTTCTGGTTTCAGCCTATCTGAGGTCCACTGTGACAGTGGTCCCCATTTTTTATTGGGTGGGGGTCCTGGTTTCTGAAAAACACCTCAAGGACGTATGTCAAGGTGTCATCTTTAGTTTCTACAGGGAAACAATCATCTTGTGACTCTGACTTATGTGGGTGGCTATTGTTTAAGCTATTATTGTCTTTTCGTTTAGCTGGTTATTCATTCACTTCTCTAATGGCTGGACGCAGGGCTAGCTAAGTGCCTGGAATTTCCCTTGAAGGGACGCAAAATTTTTTCTTTATTTTTGTGCTCTTGGGGAGTGGGAGCCTGGCAGGCCCCTGAGAGGGGTCCCTGTGTTGTCTCAAATTCTAGATCAGGGAACCAACATGGCTGGGTTCTGGTGAGGGCTCTCTTCCCGGCTTGCGGACAGCTGCCTTCTCGCTGTGTCCTCACATAGTGGAGAGAACAGAGCGCTCTCTCTTTCTCTTTTGATAAGGCCACCAACCCTATAGGATTAGGACCTTGCCGTTATGACCTCATTTAACCTTAATTACTTACTAAAAGCCCCATCTCCATATACAGTTGCATTGGGTGTTAGAGCTTCAATATATGATTTTTTGGGGGGTGGTGGGACCATGTTCAAGACACAGAGGTAGTCCTTTGTGAACTTGATTTTTAGTCCTTTTACCAGCCCTGGAAGGAGGTGCTATAATTGCACCCACAGCTAACCTGAGCCTCTGTGATTGGTACCTGAGAATGGCTGAAGCTGGAATTCAAATACTGATTTAATTCAATTCCCCCAATCCTCCTAGCTTCGGAAGATTGCCCAGGCATCCACTTTGGCTTCTAAAGTTATGCAACATGTTTAAACAGTTGAGCGTGGTAGGAGGAATGCATTTGGATGTTGGCGTCAATCTGCTTACAACACCCCCCACCTCTCTGGGGACCCTAAGAATTACTTTGGAAAGATTGTTGGGGGTCAAATATGGGATTCCATCTAAGCCAATGGAGAGTAACAGCAGTCTTAATTTGGCATTAACATTCAAGTGACTTCCTTGAACTCAGAGGTTGGAGAATCCTGAGAGGGTTCTGTTACATGAGGAATGACTCAGAAGGTGACCTGGGGAGTGTGGGCTCTAGAAACGCAATCATGTGGGCTCTTGGTCCTGCCACCTAGTAACCCTGTGACTTTGGACAAGTACCACAACCTCAATGAAACTCAGCTCAACTGTCACGTGGGAGTGAGGATCTCTGCTTCTTGAGAATCCTGTGAAGAGAAATGACTCAGGGTACAGACGGTGCCTGGTTGGGTGTCTGTTCATGGGGGTCTGACATAAATATGGGCCTCCTGTCTCCACAGGGCCACTGATAGACCTGAAGGGAATTCTTGGTTCCCATTTAGGCAGGGAGGAAAGAAAAGAGGAGAGAGAGACAGAAAGAGAGAGATGCTTCTGTTTAAAGTGCTCCAGGGAAGAAGGACTTGTAGTTTCTGCCTCTTGGCTTCCCTTCAGGGCTGCTCCCCTAGACCAGCTGAGCTAGAGCAAACAAGCCATTCTGCAGGTGTCCCTAGAGGAACACTTTCTGCTACGTTTTCCTCTCCAATCCCTTCCCAGCCCACAACAGTGTCCAGGAACAAGAACAATTAGACAAAAGTTAAAAATAAGGGAGAATCAGCACAGGTTACTGGAATCGGAGGCGACACAAGTGACCTCACTTCTGCTTGTGAGTCTTCATGGCGAGCTCCCCTTTGCACTACGGGATGTGTGTGTGATTTCTTGTGCTTATGTTCCCTTCTTTCATACCTCTGACCCTCGCTGGACATCTGTGAGTGTAACACTGTGCACTAGTTGTGTCTGCCCTCAGGGATCTCAGTCTCCCTCGGGAGATGCGTATCTAAGTGGATAGCTTTCAGCATAACCAAGCCAGGACAGAGGACATGCAGACAGCCTGGATGCTGGTCAAGGAAGTCTTCCTGGAGGAGGTGCTCTCTTTGTTACATGTCTGAGAAAATGAGTAAGAACAGAGCAAGTGGAGGCAAGGGGAGGAGGTGAAGGAAGACATTTCAGGCAGAAGCTACTGCAGGAGGGAAGGAGGAGTGGACACACTGAGCAATTAGCGAGGGATCAGTCCAGCAGAGGCCAAGCTGGAGAGGTGGGGTGAGGGTGGGGACAAAGGTGAGGCTGGAGAGACATTCAGGATCCAGGTCATGGAGATTTTGGAATTTTTCCCCAAAGCTGTCCTGCAGCCATCGATGGATTGAAGCTGGGAGTGGCATGGTCATATTGGCCTTTTAGAAAGAGATCCCCGGCACTGGTGGGAAGAGAACCTGCTGAGGCAGAGACAAGTAAGGAGGTTTTTATAGGATTCTGGCCCCAAAGATGAGAAGGCGTGGGGGCAAAGGTGGTGGCCGTGAAGATGGAACCTGGAGGCCAGATTCCAGAGAGAGCGAGTAGCATTGGCTGGACTTGGTACCTAGTGGGATGAGAGCGAAAGGGTGGAGTTAAGGACTCTGGCTGGGGCAGTTGGATAGATTTTGGGGCATTCCCAGAGATAGGGGACAAGTGTTGGGGACAAGTGTTGACTTTCAGAGTACTTAGTGCATGGCTATCTGGACTTGGAGCTTAGCAGAGTGATCAGGGCGGGGGTGTGCAGTTGCGCGGCGCCAGCACCCAGGAGGTGGGAAGGGAGCGTGCATGAACTAAGAAGAGAGGCCGAGGGGTTGGTACTTAGAACAGGGCCTTTGGGGTTGAGCAAAGGAAGAGGGATGGAGACAGAGAGAGAGAGGTGAACGCGAGGTGGGAGTGTCATGTCCCATCATCGGTCAAGGGAGGAGTTTGGAGAAGGACAGACGGTCATCACTGCTTGCCAATTATAGAAAGACAAGGATGGAGAAACATCTACTGGATTTAGCAATAAGCAGCCATTGGTGACTTGACAAGAATGGCTTCAGTGATGTGGAAAGGGACAGGCTGAAGTGGACTTAGGAGTAAATAGAAGGCTGGGAGCTAGAGACAATGAGCCTGGAGAACGCTTCCAAAATTTTAGCTGGGAAGGGAGAGACACAGGCTATGCAGTTGAGGGAAGAGACAGCAAGGTGGGAGAGACTGCAGGAGACTCAGAAATCAAGAAGGATGAGCCATGGAGAGGGAAAGGGGGAAACCCCAAAAGAGGAAGAAGCAATTGGCAGAATGAGGCGAATGTCAGAACCTCTGTGGTGGGTCATCCAGTGGGGTGGGGCTTGGGAGTTATGCGTGTGCAGCTCAGAAATGCTTCAGCAATTTCCCCTCCCTTGCAGCATGCTGAGACTAGGCTGGGTAGCCGGGTTGGCTGGGCTGGAGTGACCGGGGTGGTAGCGAGAGGTCGGCTGTGGTTGGGGCAGACTCAGAGATCGGTCTGAATGTTGGGAGATCTCAAGCAGCAGGTGGCATGCCAGGGCTCCAGGCATCATTGTAGGTTTGTGAGCACCTTGTCCTCTGAGCCCGAGTGGACCCCACCCAGAGACCCCACCTGGGAGGATGCTGTGGAGAGCTGGGCAGGAAGGCTGGAGGTCAGTGGAGTCTCCAGTCTGAGAATTGGAACCCAAGGGCTAAGGGGGACCCTAAAGCTGATGCCAGACCCGTAGATGAGGCAGTGGGCAGGGCGTGTGTTGTAAGGCCATGGAAACGTGCTCCAGGCATACTGGCTGCCAGGGCCAGCCATGAAATGGTGGCAGCTGCCTTCACTGCAGGAAACCAGCAGCAGGTGTCCCCAGAACAATGGCCAGCAGGGAGGAGGGATGGGGAGGGGCCAAAGAGTAGCCCTGACACCTGCAGTGTGGACCAAGCCACCTGTCAGAGATGGCTTGAATGGATGGCCCTGGGTGGAGAGCCCCAGCGTGAACCAAACAGATGGTCTGGCTCAGGTGAGATTTATGAAGTCCCAGACAGAGTAGGACACACAGATCCTTGGGAGCCAAGCAGACCTGTGTTCAAATCCTAACTCCACCCTTTCCTAGCTGTGTGACTTTGGAAATTTCTTAACTTCTCTGAGCTCAGTCTTCTTCTCTGTAAAATGGGAGAGCAAATCTCTCCCTCCAGGGTCACTGTGAGAAATAAAGGAGAGGATGCTTCAAAAGACCCACTCATGGTGAATGGTCCATAGTGGGATCTTCACAAATGATAGCTCCCCCTTCCTCCCTTCTGAGACATGGGGATTTGTGCTAAGGACCAACAACACAGCTTTTGTGTGTACCAGCTCCTATGGACCAAAACAAGAGTTTTTCATAAATCGCCCAAGAGTGTCAAGCACTGAAGTAAATTAAAGATGACCACACATATTTTTCGACACTCTTCCCATGGAAAGTCGGGGTCTATGGCACCTCCCCTTGTATCCGGGAGGGCTCCATGACCAATGGGACAATGGAGTCAACATGTGGAAGTGATGCTGTGCCAGTTCCCAGGCCCAGGGCTTAAGAGAATGGCAGTTGTTATTCTTTGCCCTTGGGATGCTTGGACTGCTTTGAGCTGCCATGCAGGGGGGAAGCCCAAACAGCCCATGGAGGGGCCCAAGTGGGACCTCAGGTGAAGGTCCTAGCTTAGCGACCAGCCAACAGCCAGTGCTGTCTTGCCAGCCAAGTGAGTGCACCACCTTGGAATTGGATCCTCCAGCCCCAGGGAAGCAGCCCCAGCTTACACTGCCTGGAGCTGGGATATGCCACCTGCTTTGAGTCCTGCCCCCATGGAACACATGTGAGCAAAGTAAATGATTGTTGTTTAAGCCTCTATGTCTTGGGATGGTTTGTTATGGAGTAACCGTTAGCTAGAACCAGTGCACATGGTGGCATCCCCAGTGTGCTAGACACCAGGAAGGTGCTGAAGAAGTCAGCATGCCCCATGATGGGGGCCAGCCATGAACATGGCTTATGAATCTGGGGTAGCTCTTCCTCCATCCCAGTCAACTGGTCCGTCCATCCCCCCTTCCCTCATAGGCCAAGTCTGTTGCTTTTAGCTTTGTTGGCAGGTTGGTGCTATTAGGGAGGAGCTTTGGGCCTCTCTCGGTCCCAGGCAGGGCCCCTGGGCTCCCTTCAGACCAGAGGGGAGACAGACGGGGGGTTCAGATAGCAGGAGCTGCCACTGGCACTTGGCCGAAGAGGGAGGAAGCCTCGTCTGTGGGTCTCTTCCCTGGGACCAGGTGGAAATCACGCTGTCCTTATAATTAGAGGCACGCGGAGCACCCTTGGGCTTCAGTGTCCCTGTAAAGTGCTCCACAAGCAGAGGAGCTGTTCGCGATGACAGAACAGATGGGACTTCGGTGATCGGACATACGCACCTGAGGGGTCACGTTACCCCTAAGAACAAGGCCATCAACAATACAGTGTCACTTGATACCTCCCAAATTAGCTGGAAAAATAAAAGAAAATTGAGTGTTACTGTTAGCAGTGGGCTCTTGAGGAGGTGGCTTCGGTGATGTGTCACTGGCAGCCTCTCCTACAGCCTGTCTCGAGGAGCCCTGGCTGATGAGACGCGCGGAACATTATTAATGCCACTTTGCTGAAAATGCTGCACGCTCAGACTAATGCCTTATGGCATTTGCTGCTTTCCTGGGGCTCCAAAGATGGAGAGAAAGTCCTGAAATAGCAACTCGGAGCTGGTCGTCAAGGCAACAGAACCCATCAGGACACACTGTCAGGTGCTGCACTTGGCACTGGGAAAGGATGGGACAAAAAGAAATTGCAAATGCAGACCCTACCCTCCATGAGCCTACATTCTTCTCGGGAAGACAAGGTTTCGTTGAATCTAGCAGGGCAGCATTTCCCTGCCTAAGGAGCAGGTGCACACGCGGACAGCAAGATATTAAATAGTGTTAATCAGAAAGAGTTGAGTCGTGTGGACAAGGACAAATAATTTCACAAAGCACACTGGGCAAAACAAAGTTAAACGTAGCTGGGCTTCTCATAGTCTTTAATGAGCTTTAGTGCGCATTGTGATGTTTAAAAGGGAGATATTGTTGGCTACATTTTCCGAAATTATTGGACCATGGAAACTCTTGCTCACAGAGCATTTCAGGGGATTAGTAAACCACCGAATGGCTTTGGGGACCCGGAATTAGGAAGTAATACAAAGCTGTGTGTAATTAAGTTCTTAGAATGTGTGGAACAGCTTGGGAGAATTCAGAATTCAGCCACAGAATTCAGAGCAGGGAGAGTTGGTGTTGGCTGGGAAAATGGGGGAGCTTCCTGGAGATCGCTGAACTGAGTCTTGCAGGTTCCAAGTGGAAGGTGAGAGCGGAGAGGAGACTCCTAGTGGTTGTGGATTGTCCTTCTCCTGGAACCCAGAGAGGGAGAGCCTCTGTGGGGTGATATCCTGATGCTTAGGGCTGAGCAGGTCACATATAGCTCGTTTGATTCTACCAAGAATTGGAGGAGGCAAAACATTTCATGTGCTATTCCTGCTCTTGGAATGACCTCCTGTTTGCACAGACCGATGGCTTTGGTAGAATATTCAGTTACCACCTCCTACCAGAAGTCCTCCCTGATGGCTGGAGTGAATGAACTCTTGTCCACTCTGGTCTATTTTTTTCTTCTGTTTGTTTGTTTGATACCCAGCACCTAGACTCTACAATTGTCAGCATCATCCATTCACCAATCCTTGATGACTTTTTTCTTTTTTGCCATTTTTCCATTGTGATAAAATATATGTAACATAACATTTGCCCTGTTAACCATTTTCAGTGTACAATTGAGTGGTATTTAGTACATTCACAGTGCGGTGCAATCATCACCGCGAATCCAGTTCCAAAAGTTTTCATCACCCCGAACTGTACCTGTTAAGAAATTATTTCCCAAGCTCCCTTCCCACAGCCCCTGGTAATTTCTAATCTACTTTCTGTCTCTATGAATTTGCCTTTTCTAGTTATTTCATGGAAGTGGAATTATACAATAGCTGTCCTTTTGTGACTGGCTTATTTTGTTCAGCATAATGTTTTTAAGGTTCATCCATCTGTGTCGTGGCATGTATCAGAATTTCATCCCTTCTCGTAGCTGAATCATATTCCATTGTATGGACAAGCCACTTTTTGTTACTCCACTCCTCCCTTGGTGGCACTTGGGTTGTGTCCACATTTGGCTCTTGTGCAGGAAGCTGCTGTGGACATGGGTGTACAAGCACCTGTCTAGCCCACTCTTTTCCTTTGTCCCTGATTCTTTCACGGTGGTGACTCTGCTGCGCCGAAACCTATTTGCTTCCATGCTAGGTCTCCCTTCTCGAATGTGATCTTTTCAGTTAATGCATATTTGTTGAGCATCTACTATGTGTGTGGTGCTCTGCTGGGCACTGTGGGTAGAGTGACATACAGCCTGGGATCCCTGTCCTTTGGGAGCACACTTAGAATTGTTCTGTCTACCTGATATGCCAATGTAGATGTGCACGGTGTGCTATGACCCTAGCTAGAATACAGTCGGAGCTGTAACCATGACACAACGCACTGTGAGAATTGGAAAGGGTAGCCCCGTACTGGGGAGACCAATCACAATTGTTTCTGAGATGCTGCAGGATTTTGCTGCTCAGAGCTTAGTGTGTTCATCCTAACCGAAGAAGTTGTGTTGTGATTTTTAAAAGCAGGTCCCCAATATTACTTTGTAACTGGAGATGACTTCTGTCTCTCTTGATTAGTCCAGGGCTCTCTCTGTCTCTCTGTCTGCCTCTCTCTCTCTCTCTCTCTCTCTCTCTCTCTCTCTCTCTTTCTCACACACACACACACACACACACACACACACACACGCACTGCTCCTCTGAGTGCATAAAGAACTTCCAGATAGGGAAGGTTATTGGACTTTGAAGAAGGTTGTTTAATAATCTTCTCCTTGGAGGCCTGGGTGGGTTGGCTCAGCTCTGCTTCAAAGCACTCACAGGGCTGGTATTTCCCTGCAGGTCCTCCCAGCCAGGTGTGTATTCATCAGGAGCTCTTGCAGACCACACCGGAGATGTGGCTGTGTAACCCTGCTGTCTGAGAGTTGGCAGTGATGTATTTAGCAATCATCACCTAATTGCTTATTCTTTGGGAGACAATGTTGAGTCTCAGCTCTCCTAGTTATTTGCTCTGACTCCTGGGAAGTCACCTCTCTCAGCCCCAGTTTTCTCTTCTGTTAAATGGGAATAACAATAATGCCTACCTTGTTTAAAATGCTTAGCACAGCGCCCTAATTAACGCTAGATGTTACTATTGTGATTATTAGTAGAGTAATTATCCATACAATGGCAACACGCTAAATGCTGAGCACTAAACTAAGTGGGGCAGAGACAAGTCTGTAATGGACAGGGAGGTGGGCTAGGGAGGCTCCTATGGTCCTGACTACAAAGATTCTGACTTGAACAGGTGCCAACTGTTCACCCAGGAGCCGGATCACCTGAGGGAACATGCACAAAAGTGCTTCAAGAGCCTAAGGTGGTGCCCGAATGCAGAGTAATATTGCCATTGTTTTAATTATCATCTCCCCATCCCACCCTCATTGGGAGGATGGCGGGTGTAGCTCTATCGAGTGTGGGAGGATTGTGAAGTGCAAGGGCAGCGTTTTAGAGGCATTACTGAGTCCTGCTAAATGGATAACTCTAGGCGGACAAATCACAAAATGGCTGACGTCACCGACAACATGGCTTTACAGACGGTGCTGATGGGGGCTGAGAGGTTGTGACAGGTTAAGTTGCCCCTGCAAGCCAATAGCCAGCACCGCCCTGCAGGTGCATCCCAGGAGCCGGACTCATGCTCGTTCCCATATCATGTTTCCAGACAGTAGCGAGGTCCGAGTAATTGGCCCCTGGAACTTGTACGGTGTTTGCACCTTCTCTGCCTACAAGGGTGTAGCGAGTTCACAAAGACCTCATGCCTGGAGAACCATGTTCCCCTCTGTGCCGCCTCCCTCACTGTGCTCCTGTTCCCCAAGCCATGTCCATAGGCTTTTCTTGGATTGTGGGGGAAGGGCCGGCAGCTGTGCTGGTCGGAGGAACACAGGGTGCACCTGCCAGCTGGGGTCCAGGGGAGGCTAGCCCCGATCTGTCTTCTGCCCACCTCTCCACCCTTGTCTTTCATGGAACCTCCTTTTGCTCCTAACACTCTGGCTTCACTGAATTGCTGTCATAGCTCCCCAGACTGCTGTACTATTTCACACATCAGTGCCTTTACTTGCATGGGTCCCTCTGCCCAAACACCGTGTTCCCCACGACTGCTTCATGAATGCCCACTCAGCTTATAGATGCATTTCTTAGGGAGCTTCCCTCATGAGGTGGGTTGAATGCAGCCCCCACTGGCCCTACTGTGTCCTCAGCAGGCCCTGTCTAGATAATGTGTTGGCGCCTGTAATATCTTGTTGCTCTGATCTGCTTACACGTCTGTCTCCTTGACCTACTTCTTCTCCCAAGTTGAGCTCCTGGATGGCAGGGACCTTGCCATGTATATCCCTTGTTCCCTGTTCCCAACTCTGTGCCTGGGACCTGGGCACGGACCAAATGCTCACTGAGTAATGAGCAAATGAAAGAAATGAATTATGTGTGCTGAGCAGTAGGCCCTGTCTTATGTTTATTAACCCTCTTCCACCCATTATTATGTCCGCTTTTGCTTGGTGAGGGAGAGGCGGGGGCAATATCCCGAGAGAGGCATTAGACAGAAGAAACGCTCCATGGGAATGCGTTGCTTTTTTTCAGACTTGCCCAGGCTGGCTTTGCTATAGGGTAGACAGGCTTAAGTTTCCTGTGCCAGGTGGAGGACTTGCTTCCTGGGGAGCGGGGCTCCACCTGCTGCATCGGAGAGTCTTTCTAACATGTTTGTCTGCCTGATGGGTCTTTGCCTGTTGAAATTCTGCCCATGTCCTCAGTGCAGTTCTGCCTGGCATTTGGAATCCACACGATAAACAACAGTTGGCTGTGAATCAGTGGAGCTGACTGGCTAACTACCGAACGCTTTCGGAAGGAGGGTTTTGGTTGGGTTTGAGCCAATCAAGGGGAAGGTGGGTAAGTCAGATGCTGTTTTGCCTCCAACTTGGCTCTGAGGTTAGGGGAGACAGCACAGGCAGGACTTGGTCCAGATGAGACACATTGTTCTGGTTCAGAGTCAGATTCAACTCATGTTCCCCTAGTGATGGTGAAATGGCTCCCGGGCGGGAGGCGCCATCACACATTCTAGCCCATTGAACTCTTCCAGGAAAGCCATGAAATAGAGGCCTAGTTCCCATTTTACAATTGAAGAAACTAAATTTGAGATGTGAAGTGATAGGACTGAGATTAGAATTAGATATTTTCACTCAAATTCCAGTACACTTTCTACCAATGTGTTTTGTGTGCATTTTCCTTTTCTTTTTTCCCAAAATATCTGGCAGATATTAGTGACTTCTAGGCTGGGAAAACCTCTTGTTCTAGCTGTCAGCATTGTCTTTCTTGTGTATCTGAAATGGCCCAGGTCTCAGGAGCCTGTTGGTAAAGATGAAGATATATTCACATGAGTGCCCCGACTATGCTACCTTCTCTCCCCAACCCATGAAATACGAGGTCTGCAACCTCTAACCCACCCCTATTTCTCCCTATCAAAGGCTCTGTGCCCAGGGATGCGTCCATGTGTTTCCTGCCATCTCCTCCTTCCCTGTCTGCAGTCTGCCATGCACAGGTGATCTAGAGGAGGAGCCACTCCCACCTCTGTTGCTGGCATCTCCCATGAGAGTCTGCTCCCAATGGGCTCTGCATGTGCTCTGCTGCGTCCAGCTGTTCATCACTGGGGCCCCCTCCGATCTGCAGGGTGCTGAAGCTGTACTGAGTTATGGCACAGTAACTCTAAGGTTAATGACATCATGTTGGTAGCTTGAAATCGGCCATGGTGGGAGTATTTACACCACAGAAAGTGGCAAATGCTACATATCAAGGATCCCTCTCCACGAGCCTGCTGTTAAACATGTACACATCATTGTCTCCTCTCTGTGGGACACTGTGGGCCTTGAAGCAGTACCAGGGTGTCTGGAGTCTTGTGTGGCCTTCTGTTAACCCTACTCCTTCAGCTGCGGTGCTCGGTCCATGTCATCAGATTCTCTGCATGACAGCATTTCTATCTTTCCCCTCTCTCTCCCTCAGGCTCCACTCCGCAAAACAACTTGTACCAACAAGCTCCTTTATCCTCCTTCTGTCAAAATGCCCCCTGCCCAAAAGAAAACAAACAAAATCACAACACAACAAAACAATGGTGCTGGTGCATTTTTAAATATTAATAGATACATGGGGGAGGGGAGTTACTTTTATAAATCTCACCTCAGGACCAGTCTTGACACCTAGTTAGATGTATCCATCTCTTATTTCGATTTCTTTAAAAAACCCCAAGGAACTTTGAATGGAGTAGAAGTCACTGGGCCCCCAATCTTGTAGCCTGGGCTCCAGTTCTTACTCTTTCACTGACTCACTGTGTGCCCTTGGGTTTATTGGTCTAGGGTGGACCACTGACCTACTATATGCCCTTGGGTATATTAGATCCACTGTGTGTTCTTGAGTATATTAGACCCACTGTGTGTTCTTGAGCATATTAGACCCACTGTGTGTTCTTGGGTATGTTAGAACCACTGTATATTCTTGGGTATATTGCTCAAGGTGGGCCAACTGACCCACTGTGTGCTCTTGGGGTATGTTGCTTAAGGATGGGCCAGATGACCTCCTGGGTGCACAGGGGAAGGCTTTCTGATCTACATTGTGCCCTTGGATGCATTAGTCAGAGTAGTTTAATTGCTAAAGCAACTCTCAAACTTGGTGGCTTCACTCACATGTTTATTTCTCACTCACATGCTGTCCATTCAGTTGATGGGGAAGTTGAATGAGCACTGGGTATGGATAAATTTGATGAGCCAGCCTGCAGGTGATGGTCATTACTTTCTTTAATCCTCCAGTGGCCTGAATTTGGTCACATGGTCACACTACAAGGTAGCAGTGTGAGGGAGGAAGAAGAGATGTGTGAGCACCTACATCCCTGTCATGTTGGGGAAGTCCTTTCCCTTCTGGATACCAGACCTGTGGCTGGAACATAGAGGCTTTGATCTATGAGATCTGTGAGGCTTCTCGTTCTAAGAGTCTGTGAGTCCCTTGTTTTATTATTGCCAGGCTAAACGGGTGGAGTTTTCAAAGCAGAATGGGTTCGCTTCTCATTCCTGTCTTGTCTCCCCCATGTCTTCCGTCGCGGGGTAGAGCCCACCCTTCACCCAGGAGTCTGTTGAAAATGCTAATCAAAGTATTAATGCTCTCTCCGAACAATGTCCAGACCTGTCTCTCTCCTTCTAAGTCTTCGGAGACACCAAAGTTGAACTCATTTCATCAAGGCCAAATGTCAATCATAAGAAGAAATCTATATGAAATTTTAATTGCAAGATGTTCAGTGCAAATTTAATGAGTGAAATAAGAGATCTGAGAATTCCCGCATTCTCGGTTCATGCATAATGTTGACTTAAATTGGCTCTCCGGAGGTGGAAGGAATTGCATTTTTAGAATTTACACACCGAGAGAGCAAATGGAGTGGACCCTGAAGGTTAAGGTCGTAAATCAGAATCATTTAACTGGCTTTGAGTGATTGCTGTGGACTGTAATGGCGAAGAGAGCTGGCTATAGCCACAAGTGATTACCCTGCCTCCGATTATTGAAATGCTACTCAATATTCATAAATCAGTGGTCATTAATCCCCCAAATAGTACCTGTCGGCTTTCTAAATAAATTTCCAACCTGCTAATGGAGATTGAAAGAGGCTGATAGGCGCTAGCTCAGAATTGAAACCAATGAGGATGTCACTCCCACAGACTTGGAAACACGTCCTTTTGGAACGTGAAGTCACTTTGGGGTAAAGATGTCCCAGCAGAAACGGCTCTTTGCAAAAGAGGGATGTTTCAGGCAGTTTCTCCCAACCCTTGTCATTTCGGTCGACGATCGTCTTGATGTTTATATCTCAATCTCTGAAATTGTGCTTGGGCCCAAATCGAATGAGTTAAAAGCTCCAATTCAATTGCTTGCTCATCTCTGTTTACCCACAGTAATTGGAAAATAAGTGTACAGGGCGGCGAAAGGCCACGGCATTTATTGGATAGCACGGGAGCAAGCGGGGGGAAGGAAATTGTAATTGGAGCGTCAGTCACTGGGGTAACAAATTTGGGATGAAATTGAGAAACGAAAATGAGCATGAACTCGTAGGGACATCAAACTGAAAAGCGATTTCATTACTGCAGACACTTCGAGTCCATGTTGATTTTCTCTTTGCCTTGTTTCTGGGTTGGATCCATAAATTATGTATAATGGTGACCAGACTTCTGGGTAAGGGCATCGTGTTGACTTGGATAATAGGCAACACTCCGTAACTCTAGCATTTGAAATCTGGCAGAAAATGAGATTTGTGTGTGGGAGACAAGCTGTATAGATTTGTCTTCTGCCTGGTTTCACCTTGAAAAAATGGAGCCAGAGAAGGGAGGCGGAAAAGAAATCCTGTTTTCAAGTGTAATAGCTCTAAATAATGGCATAGACTCTTTTAAGCCCAAATTTATTAGTGAAAGAGCATAGCAACAAACATTTCAGCTGCAAAACCACCTCCCACCTCAAAACTAGGGGACAGAGAAGAAAGGGAACTTGCCCCAGGTTGACATATCTAGAACTGGAACCCAGGCCAGTTGTCACGATAAAGAGCGACAGTTAAAAACCATATTCCCTGGGGGGTGTAAATTGAAACACCTCGTGCACAAAAGTAATTTGGCACGAGGTATGAAGAGAGTTGAAAATGTTCATTCTCCAGCTCCTTTGGGATTGATGTCACGCATCCTTAGCACGAATTCTCATGTTTACTAACTGATTCCAAAGAAACAAGCTGACGTAGAAAGAGGTTCAGAAAGCCTTATTTTTAGTAAGTTTGGAGCAAACTGCAAGTCCAACATGGGGGATGTTCATGTGAGCTATGGATCACCTGCCCATGGGCCAGCAGGAAGCCATCCGAAGCAGTGCTTTGGAGAACTGGGGCCAACTCAAGGGAAATGTTTATGGCAAGTGAAAAAAGCAGGCTCCAGATACGTACACTCAGGGTGTTCACACCTACCTGAAAGGTGCATGGCTGGACAACAGGAAGCAAATTTAGAAGGAATTATATCCTCTAGAAAATGAGCTTTTATCGCTCTGGCTGATGGAAATGTTTTGCTGGGAAAAGGTATTTCCAACCTGACTTATATTATTCAATCGCAAGAAAAGATCACATCTGAAGTGGAAAAGTTTTGTTGAGCAGCCATAAAAATCTATGCCCCCAAAATATTTTACATTACAAAACGATTTGAGCAACAGGGTAGCATATGTCAAAAGAGGAGAATAGGAAAAGAGAAAATCACTCATTATCTCACTATCCTAAACAAACAAACAAACATCAAACACTATCAAAGATGAATGATTGTTAAACAATGATTTGGCCAAATGAGTTTTCTCTGATGGAAGCCATCCTCAATATCACCTGCTGAAGTGATCATTCCAAAATCTATCTTGGGTTCCTCGTGTCCCCCACAGGAGAGAGTCCAGAGTTGTTAGTGACCACACAGAACTTTCCCTCTTTAGTTCCAGATACCACACACCGCTTCTTGTCCCCTAACTCTGACCTTGCCTCACTGAAGCTCTTTCTCTTAAAGGTGTTTGCTCCTTTCCCCGTGTTCATGCTGCTTCAGCTATGGGGAATGCCCTACCTTGATCCTGGTCTCCTGACAAACTCCTCTTTTCTCATCAAAACCCAGCTCAAATAGCCCCTCCTCTGTGATGCTGTTTCTGAGCACCCCCAGGCACAGCGAGTGCTTTTCCCTTTGCATTCCTGAAGCCCTCTTATTTATTGTTCCATGCAATACTTAGCCATTTTGCATTGTACTTATCTGCCTAATTTGTCTCCTCTACTGAACTATGGGCTCAAGGACTTAGGAACCATATGTGACTCTTCCCCATGTCCTGGCAAATAGCACAGTGCCTACCTCATTGTAGGTGCTCAAAAAAGGTTAATTTTATGTTTCTTGACATTTTTCTGACCAGTCCAAACAGTACCTCTTTTGGAGTATGTTTTGTGACTATTCTGATTATAGAAGTACTGTGTCTCTACAATTTGGGAAATACAGAAATGTAAGGAACAAAAGGAAGATCACCTATAATTCTAGTACCCAGAAATAATCACAGCCAGTGTTGACCTGGAGGGTGTCTCAGTCCTATTTCTGGGCATAGGAATACGTACACACAGAGACAGTTTTAAAAACAAAATTCACATGGTGTTGCGTTCACATTTTGCTTCGTTGCATCATATACATAGACACAAACAGTCTATAACAGGACAGTTACATACACCAGTTGGATCAATCTTTAATTATTAGACATTTAGCTATTTTAGGCAAATTCCAATCTTTTTTAATTTCCCTACCTCTTCCCATCCTTATTTCCTTCAACAAAAATGGGTCCCCAGGCACCCTGTTGTGTCCCTTCCCAACCTCCAGGCACATCTCTGATTATTTGCATAGGATAAGTACCCAGATGGGCTTTTTAAAAGTTTTCTGAGACCTATTGCCAAGTTCTCCTGGTGAAGATACTGACATCACAGCTACTGGTGTTTCGTTTTGTTTTGTTTTACTTTCTTAAAGAACCATATACACTTTTTATTTGAAGAACCAGTAAGGTGTCTTATTTTAGAAAGAAGGCAACTAGAAGCCGAAGAATCTATCTTCGATTGTAAAGCGGCTAAGGTCCAAGTGGAGATAAATATGTCCACAAATTTCGGCTTCCTGGCTGCCCCTCACGGTTGCTGGGAACCCGTTCCTGACACTTTTCCTTGTAACATTAAATCACTTCCAGGGCAAGTCTGTTGTGAGCCGTAGCCAATGGCTGTAGGGGACCAAAGTACTAAGAAGACTAATTTTTTTCCCTTATAAATGCGTACTTTTTGGTTGTAGAAGTAATAATGCTCATTGTGAGACCTTTTGGCAAATACAGAAAAGTACAGAAATGTAATAAAATCACTCATAATCGTGCCACTCAGAGATACCACAGTTTATATTTGGGGGAATAACTTTCCTGCCCAACCATATACTCATAATCAGGGGCCTCCCCTGTAGGGTCTACATGTGTTTCTCCTGCATGAATTCTGACTTCGTAGCCACAAACTCGAGGTCACTGCCTCCATCCTAAATTGCCGCATGATCTCTTGGCAAGCCACTTACCCGCTCCGTTCCCAAATTTCCTACTCTGTAAATTGCATGGGTTGTTCTGATTATATCAAAAGATTCTTATAGCTCTAAAAATGCTATATATTCATAACAGCGTGGTTCTGATAAGAATCAGATTCATGGCTAGTCCGACATGTAGGCAGGATTGACAACTGCCTGGGTGACCCATGAGGTCTCTCAACCACACAATATGCCCACCCTTAAAAAATCTCTATCTGTCCTCTTCCTTCTTCCACCATCTAGCCACACAGGAACCCCTTGTATCTGATATTTTCCCATGAACCTCATGCTGTCATGCCTCTGTGCCATTGTCTCAGCTGCGTCCTTTTCCCGGAACCCCCTCTTCCCACTCTTGTCCACAGCAGGACACTGCTCAGATGTCACCGCCTCCAGGGAGCCTTCTCTGCCTTCCCCCAAGGCAGAGTCAGTTGTTAACTCTCCTACATGCCCTCAACACTATATAAAAGTCGTTACGCCAACTCCTTTGGAGTGGTGCTGCAATTTTTGTGAGCATATCTGTCTCCAAACTCTGGAGACAACTTGGTTGACCTTTGTGATCCCAGGACCAAGGTCACAGAAGACCTGAGGGAAGACCTGAGTGCTTCCTTTCTGTCGGGTTGCAATTCCTTATTGAGAGAGTTGGTAGAAATAAGACGTGGTGATTTAACACACTATTCTTCAAATGAAACCATCTTAAATTAGCTAAAGCCCCTGGGTTTCAGTCAGGACAATTGATCTCTGTACAGTCATAGTCCAAACTCTTCCACTTCTGCCCTAATTTGAAAAAGACATGGCGAAATCTTCCGGCTTCGTGGACAGGATTGATCTGACATTGACTTCCTGGATTTCAACTCTGTTTCATAAAAACCATGTTGAATCAATACTGTTGCTTTTAGCAATATTTTCTGAGAAAAGTAGCACATTATTAGATAGACTTTATTCTAGGAAAGACATATTCTGAGCCTCTGGAAGGCACTATCTTTCCGGGAAAGAAGCAGGAAGATTAAAGAAAACGAAGCCCCATTTCTCATGAGTAACAACATCCAGTCCTGTACTTTGCAATGCACTTGGCTTTGTTCGCCTCCACGCCTGGGCCCCATGGCTCCACCTGCCTGTCCAGGGACCCTTCCAACAACCCCAGGAACACACAGATTCCCAGCAGGAGAACAGCTTTGGGTCCCGGGGCCTCAACTCTGGCGTCCCAGAGTGGATGAGCCCAGTCGATGCCATCCGTAAGGCAGCGGTCTCCACCTGTCCCTCTCCCACATTTCCTTGTTTGGTATTGTGCACACCTGAGTCTAGGCTGTAAATCCTCACTGCTGGCTTAATCAGCCCCTTTAGCTCTGGGGGTCCCAGGCAGAGCTGAGCTTCTCTGCCATTTGCCTTAGAATTCATTCATTCATTTATTCATTCATTCATTCCATAAATACTTATTGATGACTTGCTATGTAAACAGCACCATAGGAGACATGGAAAATCAGCAGTGAGTAAGAGGTTGTTGACCATGAAGGAGAGGAGGGAAGGAGAGACACTGAACCGTTTACTGTACAATTAATTGCTTAACTCCAAGGGGGCAATGGGAGCCCACTCCAGGGGGCTGAGTGCAGTGGCTTGAGAGCACAGACCGGGTCAGACTGCTGGGCTCAGCCTCGAATTAGCTGTAGAAGCCCTTGGAATGTTCTCTGGCCTCTCTAAGACTTAATGTCTTCATTTGCAAAGGAGTTTGCAGCAAATCATCTCTATCTAGAAGGCCATGCTGAGAACTGAATGGGGAATCTTTGCAAAATACTCTGCACGGGGCATTCAGTTAGCAGACACGCCATGAATGTGAGCAATTATTAATAGCAACAGGCCTGAAGAGAAGCGCTGGAGCCGCCCCTGGAGGAGCTGGGAGGGGGTGGCCCAGGTGGGTCCTGAGGCTCTGAGACCATTGCCCATCTTGGGGTACAGTGCTCTCCTGCTGGCATTTTCCAACTATTGGGGGTGTACTCCTCTCTTCCCACCTCTAAATTTAAGACCTCTGAGGGTCCCTAAAAGAACCCCACATAGGGAGTGGGGTACTCACACCTGCCTCTCTGGCTGAGTGGGTCTCCTGCTGCCTCAAGAACAGAGCAGGAAGGTGTGGGGAGACTTGGCGTCCCCCCAGAGTTTGAGGGAGGTGGAGATGCAGTGAGGTGCAAAGGCTGCAGTTGGATCAAGCTGCCTTTCCACCAGCTGCTGGACGGGGCTGTGTGCTCCCCACGGGCCAAGTGCACTCGGAGAGTATGGCTGGGCTGGCACTGTCTTGAAAGGGTCTGAGGTAAGAGGACCCCCTTCTTGGGCCAAGAGATTCCAGAGAAAAGAGCACAGGAGCCCCGTCAGAGCGCATGCAGAGGGGCAGAAAAGGGAGGCTGGCCGGGAAGCGCACGGCCTCCACCAGTGCAGGGAGAAACCTGGGAGGTCTCCATGGAATTGGGAGTCTCTGCAGAATCCACACAAGTGGCCACCAGAGAACCACCAGCTGGACCCCGGTCAAGACAGAAGGCATGGCCAAGAGCATTGCCGCAGCGCCCGACTGGCTTTAGTGTCTTCACTTCTCCCCCATCCTCCCAGCCCCATAGCAGTGGCCCAGGAGCAGAACAGGCTCTGCTGTTCACCCACCCTGCTCTCCCCCGCTCTGTCCACTCACCGTGCTCCTCAGGGTGCCTCCAGGGAGGGCACAATGCTGCCTGCAGACCCAGGAGTTGATTTCCTGTGTCTCAAAGGGTCTGGAGCTTCAGGGTGCCATCTTCGACATTTCCTAAGTCTCTCTGCAGTCCTGGCGACTGGCTGGGGCTGGCTGTGCCATTTGAGCAGTGAGCCTTGAGCCCAGACCTGGTCCCAGTGATCCCAGCCACAGGAAGCATCTTACTGAACATTTTCTAACCCTCCTTCCTGTGGCTGGGCCTGGCCAACAGTGCCATCCAGGTGGGATGTTCAGGTTCAGACTGGGTCCTGCATGGGTCGCAGGCCCTATCTGTCCCCTTTAGGGTGCTTTCCGGCCCTCTAGCTCTCACATGGGGTTGAGCAGATGCCTGGAGGGGCCCTGAGACTCGTGCCTATGATGTCACCCTGGGAGCCCCTGGCCAGGCCCCAGGCGCAGGGGGACAGGCTGACAAGCAATTGCTCTTGCTGGCTGGTGCAGAATTGCTTTCGGGAGACTGCACCTGATCGGGATGTCAGACTGGTACTGGCATGTTGATTTGGAGCGACTCTCCCTCACATTCAGCACAGGGCTCTGGGCCACCAAAGGTCCACCACCACCCCTGGCCTGAGCCATATGTGTGGGCTCAAGCTGTGTTACTTGTCAGTCTCCGTTCTGACCACGATTCTACTTTTGGTCTTCAGCACCCAAGGGTGGCAGGGCAGCGGCAGGGCCCTTTAAGACAGGTGTGCTCTTGTTTCTGGCACCCAGGGCTCTGCACTAGGTATCAGGCAGGGTCCCCCATGCCCCGAGGGCACTGGGACTGGGTCACCATTGCAGTGGTCCGTGGGGTCCTGCAGACGCCGCCCCTCCCCGCTCCACCGTTCTGATCCTGGAGGGATGAGAAGCCAGCCAGGGGAGGAGGAGGTGGAAAGAGGAAATAAGAAACTGCCCCTCACTGCCACCCCGAACACACACCACCCACTCCGGAAAGCCGGCTTGGGTGGACAGAGGGGAGGGGTCCCAAGCGGATAAATACGTGGAGTGCTGTGGTTACCCTAGACCTGACCATAATTACATAATTGCACATCAGACATTTTAATTCCTAAGATGAGACTTCCTGTTACTGGAAGTGACTTGCAAGATGATGGCGTAGACTGCAGTCATACCCAGAATTGGCAAGGACCCACGCCGCAGCCACAAGCCACCTGGGGCTATTTAAATCTAAATTAGTGAAAATGAAATACAATTAAAAACTCAATTTCTCTGTCTCATTAGCCACGTTTCAAGTGCTCGAAGGTCACACATGGCTAGTGGCTACCCTCCTGGCCAGTGTGGACAGAACATTTCCACTGTCACAGAAAATTCTATTACACAGAGCTGCTCTAGAGGGTGGCTGGAGGGGCCACAGGAGACTCTATGAAGCTGGTTTCTGCTCCCACTCTGCTGAGTCCGGCTTGTTTCGTGTTAATTGAACTTAACAGTTACTTAGGATTAAGGGAGGCATTAGTTATTTTTTTAAGATGAGAGAGTTGGGAGCAGGTTAATATGCTGAATAAGAAAGAGCCTGCAGAGAAGGAGACAGGAGCGACAGGGAAGAGAGAGGGTGACCCCAGGGCAAGAACCCTGAGTGTCTGTCCTTCCAGAGGGACATGGAGTTGGGGGTGCGTCCCTCCTCAACCCTTAGCTGCTCTGTAAGTGGAATGGGTAGTAACCGGGAACTGCATTCTCAACACCTCCGCTGTATTGACAGGATCTCAGGCAGGATGTTCTACCGATCATTGTCAGAATACATCGAGTCCACGTCGCAAACCATTAATTTGAGGTTCCCCACCCCATCATTGTTTCTTCACTGTAAAATCTATATGGCACATGGAAACTGTACTAATTTGAACACTTGGTGCGTGTCTCTGCAGACACAGCCAGAGAAAGGCCACACAGCAGACACGGGCTTGACTCTCCTGCGCTCTCGACCACAGGAGCTACGACAGGCTGTCCGTGCGCCAGTGCGTGGGGACGGGCTGTGGCCGTCCACAGAGCGGAGGCAGGACGTGAGAGGCTGGGGAGAGACAGGGGGCAATAATATTAAACACCCCATGTTCACCTTTCTACCTGATGCAGAAAATCCGTTCTGACCTCCCAGTCGGATGTCGGGTGGAAGTGCCCCTCGTGGCACATTTGGGGCAGGGCGCGGAGCTGCAGGCGGCAGAGAGCAAGGGCAGGCAGGCTCCGCACTCAGAGAAAAGCCACCCCTGCAGAAAAAGCGACGAGTGGAGGGCCTTTCTGAGACGCCTTGGGCAGAAGCAGTTTCCTCAGCAATCCTTCGGGTGAAGAGTCAGTCCTCAGAGGGTATTTTGAGCCCAGAGATAAGCCAAGATGTGAGATGATGCCTCAAATCATCGCACAGTCCTAGTACAAGGAAGGAGCTCACAGGCCGGACTGACTTGGAACAAGGACAGCATGGCTGGAAAGGGGAAGAGTGAGCGGGTAAGATGGGTCTGGACACCTGTGCGCATGTCTTTAACTTGATGGTAATGTGTTTCTGCCTTGAACTTGGCGTTCAATGTAGCTGTCGTGCCGCATGTGGTCCAACCATTCTCCGCCAACCTTACCTTTGAAAATGCCCTAAGGCAAAGGACCCCTGGGGTTGTGAAGAACAGCTCTGCTGTAGTCCCGAGTATGTGGTAGGAAGTAGACAAATTGATAAATGTCCCCATTCCACTCCCCTTCGTTTCTGCCCTAGGGCAGGTGCCAGGTTCTGTAGTGTCCCCGGAGGTGGGCTGTGGGGGCCCAAGGGCTCTGCTGCTTAGCAATTACATAGCCTCAGGCAAGTGTTTCCACCTCTCTGCCTCAGTTTCTTCAGATGAGGAGTGGGCTACCGATCATACCTACTGCTGGGGTGGTTGCGAGCATCTATAGGCATCAGTTTGTGTAACGTGCCCGGCACAAGGCCACCACTCTCTAACTAGTAGCCATCATTTCTTCTATTTTTGTTACAGCCTCAACCCACGGGCCTCGAGCCTCACACTTGGACTGGTCTCTCTCCGCACCCTGGGTGTGGAGCTGTCTAACAATGTTGGCAGTTGTCTTGTGAACAAAGGCAGAAGTGGGAGCCTTTGGTTTACTGACGGGTGCTTGAGGACCAACTCCCGTCTTTGTCTGGAATCTCATCTGGAGCTGCAAGAAGGGCGGCAGCATGTTGTGGTGGGAAAAGACCCAAGCTATTGTCCTTGCTCCATCTTGATCAAACGACCTTGCAGGGGCCAGCTTCCAAATTGGTAACATGGGTTGATCGGACCAGGTGGCCTACCCCCACGCTGCCTGCTCTGTGATCCTGTCACTCCGTGGGATGAAGAGCATAGTCCCCCAATCCTCTTCAGGGTGAGTGATGAGCTAGATTTCTTTATGGGGGAGGGGGAAGTGTGTGTTTCTCTCACTTAAAGAATAATGGAATACTGGGATATAAAAACTGCTAGTCTCAGTCTCCTTGGAAACAAAGAGAAGATGAAACTTTGGATTTTTCATTTTTTACCACTTTGAGATAATATATAAATGTGTGTAACCTTTTCTAAATTTTGACACTCTTTCCTAGCACTTATGGATCACGTAAAGCAAAGATCTATGCCCCAGAGTCTTGTATCTATAATACGAAAAATGCGCCGGAACAGCCACTCACGGCAGAAACACATTACCGCTTTTTATGGGTACCTTTCATTTAAAAGATTGACTGGAATTTGGACTTTCTTAGAGTCTCTAACACAATTTAGTAAGGGTTAAGTGCAGGTGGAGGATTGAAGAATTGTTTCAGGCTCAGATGCACATTTTTGGGGCATGACAAAGGAGTGCTGTCTGGCTGGCATAGCGCCTGAAGCAGCGCACTCCCCTCTGGGAGTCTCAGACACCCCAAAAAGTAGCAGCATCTTGGGGAATCTGTCCAGTTTCTGACAGGTGGTTCTGGTGTCTCCCACGTTCTCCTCTCTGTCTCTTCTTCGCTTCTTGCCGCTGGATCCAGCTGAGAGTGTCCCGCACTGTGGCGGAGGGTTCATTCAGTCCATCCTTTCGGCTTTTTCTCCTCCTTTGGTCCCACATTCTTATAGTTTTGCCCTCCGCAGCCCTCACTCTGACTCCTCAAATCTCTGCCAGGGTCCACCTACCCGTGAGGGCTTGGAGCATCTACTCATCTGCCTCAAGTTTTCCTTTCTTGTCTGCGGTGTTCTCTTTCCAATACCCGGGAAGGTGGGGCAGACAGTCTAGCTTGCAGGACGCTGGTTCCAGAGGAGCAGGGACCACTGGTCAAGATAGTGGCCTGTGGTCAACCCCGAGCTTGAAGCTGAAGTTCTGGGTGGACCACTTGTGCATTGGGCACAGATGGATCCAGCTGTATAGCACACACAGCCCTCGTTCAGACTGGTCCCTGGGGAGCAGAGTCCTGGTCCCTGCGATGGCATTCAGGGGATGTGCTCCAGGATTATAAGGAAAAGAGCTACCAAGAGTTAGGCTGCATTTCCTCAAACGGACAGACATAGAATTACCACACGACTCAGCAATTCCAGTCCCAGGTATATACCCAAAATAACTGGAAGGAGATCTTTGACAAAAACTTGTATGCAAATGTTTATAGCAACACCATTCACAATAGCCAAAAAGTGGCAACAACCCAATGTCCATCAACTAATGAACAGACAAATACGATGTGGAATATCCATACAATGGAATATTACTCAGCCATTAAAAGGAATGAGGTACTGATGCAGGCTGCGACGTGGATGCACCCTGAAACGTTATGCTAAGTGAAAGAAGCCAGGCACAAAAAGCCACCACCATTTATGTAAAATGTCCAGAATAGGCAAATCCATAGAAACAGAAAGCCAACTAGTGATTGTCAGGGGTTGGGGATAGGGGGACTTTGGGAGTGACTAATGGGTACAGGATTTCCTTGTGGAGTGGTAAAAATATCTTGGAACTAGATAGAGATAATAATTGCACAACTTTGTGAATATAGTAAATGATACGAAATTATGCATTTTAAAATGGATAATGTTAATTTTATGCTATTGTAATCTTAATTAAAAAAATAAGTAGACCAGATCCCAGTCTGCACTGGGAGATGGGAAGCTATGCTGAGAAACCAGTCATCTTACTGAAATGAGAACCCAGAATGAGGATCATATCAGGAACGGGTTTGGCTGCACAAATAATCACAAGGAGGCTGATGCAGCCCCAGCCATCGAATCCATTGTTCCAGGCAGGAAGAAGAGAAAGCTGTAAAGAGACATAGGGGCATTCCAGTTGCCTCAGAACTTTTAAACAAGCTTTCCTGGAGCCCCCGTCATTTACAACAGAATTGGGTCACAGGATCTCACACAGATCCATCCAAGGAAAGTGACTTGGGCCAGAAGTGCAGCGGGTTGGTTCAGTCAACTAATGGTGTCTGTACAAGCACCAAAGGAGAAACTGAACTACATGGAGTGACCTGGAGGTCCTCAGCTGCAGGACCCTGGATCTTGGCATGGCAGGGTTTTCAACGGGGAACTTTGACCTCAGGCAGGTCAGCACTGTTGAGAGCTGCAGCCTTCAGGAAAGGGGCACTCTATGTCCCTGGGGAAGGTCATAGGGAACGTTACTTAACAGCAGACCCACAGGAGGAAAGGATGGCCTGCTTAGGTAACTCTCGCCTCATCAGAGGTCAAGGCAGGACTGAGCCCAGGCTGGTGGTCCCAGCTGAGAGTTGCTGGGGAGGGCAGCTGCCACTGAGATTAGGTCATGGGCGACAGACACAGATGTGGGACACTGAACTTGTCTCAACAACTGCACAAGACCAAGCCAAGGATTGGCATTGCTTGGCATGGGCTGACTTGCGTGGCATTGCTGCAAAGAAACTGACGTCCGCATTAGGACAAAGCATTCTTGCTGCTGCTGCCTGGATAGGCACCGAATGCACAGATACACGTGTGTCTGATTTCGTACATATGTCACTTGTCTGTGACCTTCGCGAAATCACATACGGTGTCTCATTCATCTTCACGTCTCCAGTGCCTAGCATGGTTCTTAGCACAGAGCAGTCTTCCATTAATTTCCATTAATATTGTTAACATGGAATGAATCTTCTGTCTCTCTGCACACAGAGCCTCAGTGTGGTATCTGCCGTTCATCGAGTCTCCTGTTCATTTCACTTTCCTAGGCAGGACTGGCTCTGGAGACATGTTTCTGTAAGAGCGTGTCTCCACAGCCCCATCATGGTACCAGTCCCCTCCCCAAATGCCCAGATGGGTTGCAGGGGAAAAACACAGCCTGTGGGGTCAGGAAGAAGCAGCCTCCGGTGACCACATAGGAAAACACACCATAAACCTACGATGACTCAAGCCGGTGACTCTGGCTCAGAGGCCAGGAAACCAGAGGAAGAGTAGAAAGTGCACAAACGGATCTAAGCATATGTAACAACCCAGTGTATAGTAAAGTGAGGGAAATGATGTTAGTTAATAAATTACTATTTGATAATTAAATTTCAGAATGCATTAAAGATTTTAAAAAACCCCATAAGAGCACGAGGATAATCCATGTGTTGATTTTTATGTTCCAGTCAAAGGCAGAAATTTAAAGATGGGTACATTTCACAAACTAAACATTTCAAATTGTAGTTTGGAAAATTATCACCATAAACTAGAAAATAGCTTAACGTGATCTGGGACATCTACTTGCAGCACATATTATTTTAAAAAAGTGTGCTACTCTTAATATATCAAGAGCGTTTACAAATCAATGAAACTGAGGATGCTCGCCCTGGTTAAAAAATGGGCAAAAGACATAAATGGCAATTCACCAAAGAAAGTATGCAAACAGCCAAGAAACATGAAAACAGCACATTATCACCACTAAATAAAGAGTGCAATGCGCACCACGCGAAGGATGGACATATTTGAAACACGGACTTGCGGGGGGGACCAAGGGCAACACACGTAACCTAAACATCTGTACCCCCATAATATGCTGAAATAAAAGAAAAAAAATGTAAACAAGATGTAATTTTTTGCTATAAAATTGGCATTTTAAAAAAGACAAGGCCAGTGTTAGTAAGAATTTGAAGAATTGGGCACTTGTATACACTAATTTAACCTGGCACAACATTTTTGAAGTATAATCTTACTATATCTATCATCTATATCTATATCTATATATATCTCAAAAGCCTTAAAATGTACTTATTCTTTGATCTAGAAATTCCATTTATAGGAATTTATTCTAAGGAGCAACTCTGGGTGTGGGCAAAGATTTATTTATAAAGATATTCATTACATTGTTGTTTATAATGGAAATTAGAAACAACCTAATTATCCAATAGAGGAATGGTTAAAAACAATTTGGTACAACAATGCAATAGAGTATGATGGGGTGATGAAAAAAACATGGAAGACAAGGAATCATGACTAGAACATGTAAAATGAAAACACAGATTATATAATGGTATGATTCCATTTTGAACGTGCACACATATACACACCAAAAAAAGGCAGTTCTCTTTGAGTATTGTGAGGAAATTTTATTTCCTTCTCAGTGAGTTTCAGTGTTTTTGAATATATATTACTTTATATACAACATGAAGTATTATATGAAATATAATATAATGTATATATTATACATTTACTGCCTAATGGATAGAGGGTTTCCTTTTCTACCACATTACTCATGCAAGCAGATTTTCTATCTTATTACTCGTGTAAGCAGATTTAGCAAAGGTTATTTAATTAAAAAGCTCTCTGAATGTAACTATTCCTAGCTGTATTATCTTAGGCAAGTTACTTAAACTCTCTGAGCCTCAGTTTTCACATCTGCAAAATTTGCATAATAATATCAGCCTCTCAGAATCCTGGTGCAGATGAAATGGGATAATACGTGTGAAAGCTCCTGATCCATATTAATCACTCAATAAATGCAATGCCTTTTATTTCCTCTGGTACACTCTCTCTCCCTTATCAAATTTGCACATAGGAGAGGTTCAAATATTAAACTGTTATATTTTACAGTGAATTTAAATGAATGTCTTTTTTCCCAGATGGGTTTTATTCTAAGCCTGTGGGGTTTTCGTTATGAAATAAAAGATTTGTTTCTATAACTTTCTATTTAAAGAATAATTGTAGTCTTTTTCCAATTTATAGCAAAATTGAAGTCAACAGCTAGGAATTTTGTCAATTTTAATTTTTCTACTCCAAAACTGCATCAGAAGCTTGTTCTTAAGTATTTGTCGCCTGCTACCACAACGACCACGGCAGAAACTCTGATGAGCTAGAATCTGAATTAGCAAAGTCACGTTTGGTTGTTTGTCTATACCAGGGTTTCTGGAAAGCTGGTGCTGACTGCCTGTTGGAGGTGTTTGGCAGACAGGAGGCTTTTCACAGGTGGAGGTGTGAGGGCTCCTGGTTCCCCCGAAGCTATAACAGAATGCAGCAGGTGCTAACCTGAGCGAGTCAATTACCTGGGGCGACAGTTGAGCTGCTTAGCAGCAACCTGTCTGCACAGTGTCTCAAGGAGCCATAGGTTTGCGTTCCAGGAGTGGAAATGCATGGTCGTACCCCAGATGGTGCGCTCTGGGCCCCAAACAATACACAGAAAAATCCCTGGCAGAAATTAGACTAAATCAACAATTCCTGTTGATGATGCTTTTGGAAACATTGAACTTTGTCCTAGAAAACAAGACATTTCTCCTCCAGACTATTTTTAAATTGCCCGTCGCTGGCTTTCTCCCAGGAGTTGGTTAATAACCTCAGCCTGGGATTGGTCAGGTCTGAGACTTCAGGCCCAGCTCAGCCACGAACCTCATTAGAATCCAGGTCTGTGTTCCTGGCAAACAGCTGCCTCTTGCGCTTGAACACTGGTGGGGAGAAAAGTGGGCCCTGCACTTCCATCAGCCTTAAACAGAAACATCTGCTCGCTAGGAAGGAGCCTTTTGCTGGCTTGGTTTGTGGGGAACGCGTCTGGGCAGGTGACGGTGTGGCCTCCCCGCATGGTGACATCAGCCGGAGAGAACTGCTGCAGGGGACGGGCCCTGGGGAATAAGCAACAGTCTGCCTGCCAAGGAGACGAAGCCCGAACTGCACATTTCATAAAGCTCTAAAAGCACAAATCCTTGCTTAAAAGGAGAAATATTGCCAGGTGGTGAAAAGTGCTTCTGAAGAAAAAGAAAATAGTATAAAAGAGAAAGCTGATTAAATCCAGGAGTTCTGTGTCTTTTGTTCTTCCTTCCCTATCAGTAGAGCAGCAAATGAAGATTTCTAGTCTGGAGGCATCCATGGAGACAGATGCTTCTCTTGCATCCGGCTGTATTTGGCTTCCAACGGCATTTCTCTGTGTTTAGGCACAGATTAACCACGAGGGCGTTTCTCTGTGTTCAGGTGCAGGTTAACTATGATGGCATACGAAAGAGCCCAGCCCAGAGCCCACAATATGAATATCACTTCTTTATTATCTTCTTAAAGCTCTCAGAAACAGCCGGATCCTAAACTCTTCCTTGCTTTCTGCTTTCAGATTAGGACACTGAGGCTCCAGGAAATGAAAGGGTTTGTTTAAAGTTTCCCCCTCTGGCTCTGAGGCTGGTCTTTGTTCATGCAGCGTTTGTTTAAGCCACTGCAAACCATGGGCTGTAATGGCAAAGCCATCGTGTGGCCTCGAGCCATCTCCTGAAGTCTGTGCTGTAGGGGCGGCTCTTCCCACGCCCCTGGAAAAGCCCCAGGGCTCCTCTGGTCACTCCCAGGGGAGAAGGACTCCGATGGCCACTCTAAGTTACAACACAGAATCCCAGTCCCATGGGATAGTCAAATTCTCAGCCTGGTTTAAAGTCCGTCAAGCCCAACGCTTCCCTGTTGCGCTTGTGCAGACAGGAAATTCAGGACTGGGGTGGGTGTCCTCCCCTCTGTCCCTTCTTCTTGCTCTCCTTCTCTTCTTCCCTGATCCTTCTCCCTGGAGCTTCTGCGATCCCTGCAGGGTTGGGGTCTGGGGCAGGAGACGAGATGAGGGGAAGCAACCTTCTGTGTGCCTGGTACTTGAGGACTATGGCGCCACACTCTCTGCTCCAGACGTCCCCTCTTAGGGCACTTTGTGGGCTCTTTGATTCTTCAGAGACCCTCCCCCCATTTCTGAGGAACTCCTGCCTGTAGTTCCCTTGGAATGAGTGAGTGGTGCATTTTCCTTGGACTCATTGCTCACTCTGGCCCTAAACTTCCAGGGTGGAAGATTCTAGCTTCCCTCTGTGGATGTCCATTGCCCTCCACCCCACCATGCGGCCTTCTTGGACGGGGTCTAAAACCACACCTGGTCTGTGGGAGATACACTATCACCTCTGTCCTGACACACTCCGGGAGAGGAAGGTGCCAGATTCAACCACCCCTCCTGGGGTTTTGTCTATCAGCGATTAGTTTGCCTATCTCTCACCCTTTGTATTTCTCAGATAGGAAATGGACACCAGCCCTTTATGTCTTCCAGTATGGGGGACATATATTGAGTGTTTTTTGGCATTCCATTGAAGCCCCAAAGCCCTGCTCTCTAAGCTCAAGGGGAAGAGCAGGCACTCCACATCCCTTGCTCTGGGTAGAGGGTGGGATTCACAACACATCAACAGCTAGTCCTAAAAACCCTTTCCCATTGCCTTCCTGGAAGTCTCTGAGGCTAGGCGCAGATGAGTAGGAAGTGCCCCTTCTATCTCGGGGTTTGGGGTTTGGGTGAGGCTGGAACTAAGCATAGCTTTCTCCAAAGAAGAAATCATCCCCAATCTGTCCAACTCTTAACCCTTAGTGTGGGTGGCAGGTTCAGGAGTTCTTAAACTGAAATTCAGACAGCTCTTTGGTAACATCTGGGCACATCTTGCATCCCCTTTGGAATGTGATATCTACTGTCTTTGGTGCCTTTGTTTCAGCCTCATGCTGGGCTCTGACTGCATTCGACTTGCCCGTCTTTCTACTTGCTCTGAGCTCTTGGAGAGCGGATCAGGCTTCATGAATCTCTACCTCCAACAACCAGCACAGGGCCTCCTTGCACATGGGAGGTGCTTGCTGCATTTTTGTCAAACCAATAAGCACAGGCCACAAATTCTCTCTCATTCAACAATGAGTAATTTACAGAGCAAATAAATTATCCAATGCTGGGCCCTGTGCTGGTGCAGAGGGAGCAATGATCACACACTCAACAGGGTGTGTTTTCAGAGGCTTCCACACTAGTTGTGACGACTGGGTTATCGGATGTCAAAGCATCTGTGAACGTCTGGGGCAGAGAAAACACAGGGTGAGCCTAGAAGATTTCACGGTGCCAAAGAGTAAGAAACTACGTAAAAAAAAAGATGGAGGAATATCAGAAGGACATAGGAACCAGCTTGAAGGAGCTCCTGGTGACCAAATCTGGGACAAGATTTGGGACAAGGTGAGCAACAAAATAAAATAATGATAGTCATGGATTGTAACACATAGAATAAAAATCAATCTTCAGAAGTCCACATGGGCACACAAGAATAAATAATTAAATACATAAATTTCAGAGCTGGGAGAGTGCTTCCTTGCAGTAGAATTCTGATTATTGAATGCAGAAGGGATGATCCGAATATCCCACAGTAATAATTGTTTCAAGCAAAAATCATCAGTGGATGCTGAACTGAGTGGGCAAAAGCATGTGAGAAACACGATATTCACATAGTCTCAAGTGTATCCCCCAAGACACTTATTAATTACAAAGAGAAAAGTGGTAACTTTACAGTGAAGAACCCAGCCATCTCACTCCTATCAAGTGATCAAAGTTAAGATCACTACTGGTTGAGTATCCCTTATCTGAATGAAGTGCTTGGGACCAGACGTGTTTTGGATTTTGCATTTTTCTTTTCTGGAATTTGGAATATTTTCATATACATAATGAGATATCTTGGGGATGGGACCCAAGTCTAAACACGAAATTCATTCATTTTTCATGCACACCTTATACACATAGGCTGAAGGTGATTTTATTCAATATTTTCAATAATTCTGTGCATGAAACAAAGTTTTGACTGCAATCCCTTACGTGAGGTCAGGTGTGGAATTTTCCACATGTGGCGTCGTGTTGGTGCTCAAAAAATTTTGGATTTTGGAGTGCTTAGGATTTGGCATTTCGGATTAGGGATTCTCAGCCTGTGGTGTGGAGACAGTAATGTCATGACCCTCTCTGCTCGATGCATTAAGAAGGGCACAACTTCATGTCCATTCTGTTCTTGCCAAAAATACTAATACTGATACTAATAATAAGACTGAATTAAGATATGAGGGGACCTGAGACTGATCCACATTTGGGGACATTCTACAAAACGACTGGCCAGTACTCCTTGAAAATGTCAAGACTGTGAAAGAGCAGACTGAGAATCATCCTACAGGGGAGACTTAAGGAAAGCTAACCACTAAAAGCAACGTTGTATCCTACGTGAAACCCGGGACCAGAAAAAGGCTACTCGTAGAACAAAAGAAGCAGTGTGAATAAGGTCTGTAGATCAATTTCTAGTATCACATCAATCTTGATCCCCTCATTTGGATGATGGGATTGTGGTTGTGTAAGGTGTTCACATTTAAGGAAGGTGGCTAAGGGTTCCGTGGGAATTATTTGTGTTATTGGTGCAATGTTTTTTTGTGTGTCTGAATTTATCTCAAAGTTGAAGGTTAAAAAAAAAATTAAAATGTAAAAGTTAAACTCTACCTGGTGACATCACTGCCCTTTGCCAACTGGCCCTCCACTCCAGGCCCCTGCACCTGGCTAACCAGCGTGAACAGTTCCCGAAACGCCAAGTGCACGTAAAGACATAGGTCTCATTTTCCCAAGCAATTGCTTCAGAGCCTTCAGTCCTCTTATTTTCTGGAATATGAACATGCCTTATTTTCAGGAAGCTAGTGACTCCTTCTTGAAGCTTGCATCTTTCTCGGCTTTTTCAAGGATCACAAGGCAGCAGAAGAGTTGGTTTACTCTCCCCACGCTCTGCTCAGATCCGATCAGAGCCTGCGGTGGCTCCTCGTGGCCACATGGTGTCGCTGTTGGCACTCGGTCCTGCCAGCTCTTCCACGCGCAGCAGGTGCAGATCCCTGCAGAGGCCCCTGGGAATTTCTAAGGATGGGCCACTACCCCCCCCGTCTCCAGCTTGGCTGAAGCCACTCCAGGCTTGGTTCCCCGAACTTGTCATTCTCAGAACTCAGTCCTTTCAGTTCACATCCACCGCCTCCTCCTAGGACCCTGCTTGCCCCGAATTGGCTGGGGACCGGTGTGGCCCCTCTAGGCTGGTGAATCCTGTACCCTCTCTCCCCGAATGGCATTCCTCCGAAACCCGCCACATGAAGGGAGCTCTTTCTCCCCTTCTTCACTCCGAGAGGAAACTGTTGGGATGCAGCCCTTGAGGGGCTGTCCCCAAGGAAGTCCAATGTGTCTACATCAGCCTTTCTGGGAGCGGGTAGCAATTCCAGCATGATTTTCTGGCCCCTGTCTCATTAGACAAGAGAAAAAAAAATCAAGCCCTGCAGCACTTCATTTATTGACTTTTTCCAACAAATATTTATCACATGCCCGCTCTGTGCTGGTTTCTGTTCTGGGGATTAATGAAAAAGAAAGGCACAGTTCCTGGCTGCAAATCTAAAGGCAGAGGCCACAAATCAAATCAAGGGAGATAAAGCTCTGTATGAGAGGGTGCCGTGGGCGAGGAGTCTGGCCAAGGAAACCGGCGCTTAGCTTGAGTCCTGGAAGGCACAGTGTACCGGCTGGTATTGGAGAGGAGGAAGGGCATTTCTCTCAGAGTGGGCAGCAGATATGCAGTCCCCAAGTCTGGACAAGGGCACCTGCACGTGTCCCCACAACTGTCTCCTTTAATGCTCCTCTATTGCTTTTGACCTCATTATACTTTATTTTCTATTTTGTTCTTCTGCTTCTCCACGCTGGTCTGTGAGCCCGGAGGGGCAAGTACCTTGTCTGCAACGTCGACTGTATTCTCAGTGCCTGCGACATGGTCAAGTCTGGTTTTTAAAAATGTGATAAATTAATGGAACAGCTTAATATGTGTATAGTGGCAACCCAAGCAGGGGTTGCGTCCGGCTGGAGTGACGCTGTTTGGGCATGCAGCCACTGCTGAGGCTGCAGAATCTGGCAAAAAGTGGGTCTCCTAGAGCCTTGTGTGCAAAACTGAGGAGCTTTCACTTCGTCTTGAAGCCAATGGGAGCCGTAGAATATATTGAGCAGAATAATGCAATCTCGTTTGTGTCCAGGGCTAGCTCTGCAGCAGCCTGGGGCCACCCAGGAGAGCCAAGGGGAGAGGCAGTGAGGATGGTGGGAGGCTCTTGTGGTTTGGGTAAAGAGCAAAGAGGTCCTGGACCGTGGCTGGGGGGGCCTGAACCATGGAGGAGGCTGAGGGGACCAGCTGGCTTCTGGCAGGATGTGGCCTCCAGCTGGGTGGTACCCGCGTGTGGGACACCCCAGATGAAATGCGAGGCAGAGCACAGGACGTGTGGGTTTAGAGATGGGCTGGTGAAGGAGATTTGGGGCTTTTCAGGACAAAGATGGAAGTGACGCCACGAGTCTGAATGGCAGCATCTGCAGGGACAGTGTAGAGTTGGTGGAGTATTCCGGATGGAGCAAGGGATTGTCAACAGAGGAAAGAAAGAGAAACCCAGAGAAGGAGACAGAGCAGTAGGGAAAAGCAAGAGACTGTGGATTACAGGAGTCAAGGAAGAAGATGTTTCTAGAAGCAAGTGGTCCACAGGGTCAAATGCAGCAGTGAGATGCAACCAAAGACAGACCGGGCACTGTCTGCAGCATCGGTGGCGAGGTGGGTTGGGGGACATCATGGTGGGGGGGCGGAAGGGGAGGCAGTCACTGCTCCAGCCCCCATCCCTCACTCCCACCCCACCTCAGAGCCCTGCGCATGGCTCTGCCTTGAGCCGCCCTGCATTTCCCGCCCCTGCGTCCTCCCAGGGCCAGCTCCGAGCTCACCTCTTCCCTGCATCCCACCTCCTGCCTTCCTAACACATTTCATTGGACCCCTTACGTCCCCATGTTCTTTGCCAACACAGCCTGTAAGGTGAGCCATGTTTGTATGCAACCTGTAATCTGTAAATTTATATCTGGATGTCCTTGGTGCTTTTTCCTCCTTTTGTCCCTCTCACTGTGAGCCCTAGGGCTCCTCGCCCCATCCCCATACAGTGAAGCAGAAGCAGAGGCCCTAAGAAAATGCCTTCTTGGGTGTGGGAGAAAGATTCCCGAGAGAGTTTGCAGGGCTGTTTTCTGTTGTCTTCCCTGGGTCACACTGGTTCTTGGAGAGAAAGAGAGAGAGAGAGGAGAGAAAGGGTTAGTTCTGGCCACTTCTAAGAGCCCTGGACAGTGGGCGGAGGTGTGGCTGTCTTGGATGGGACAGAGCTGTCAGAGGGGACCCTCCCTTCCCACCCGGATGGAGCCAAACGAGTCACTGGGAATTTCCTCTGGAGAGGGGCTCTAAGGGACCCCATCAACAGGACTCTATCAGGGCAGAGTCTCCAGAGGCCAGAGGGCCTGCGCTGGCTTCTGCTCCTGGGGGGCACCTGGTGGATGCTGTCGCACTGGACCGGGGGCAGAATGGAGACTCGGGCACCTGCTGCATCGGCTTGTTCCCCCACCAACGAATCCTGTTCTCTTCTTTCTATCATTTCCTCCAACAAAGACATCAGAAGCTCAAAGAGAGGGTATCAGAGAACTCAGAAAACCTCCGCCGACCCCCTGGCTTCCTCGGACAGGAGTGGGCCAACCCCCGGGGTCTGGGCTGAGCAGGAGGCCTGGCGCGGCCCGTCCCTGGAGAGGTTCCGGCTCTCCTCTGAGAGCTGTCAGTCAGTGTAACGCTGCATGCTGGCATTGATTTTTATGTCTTTCTACACTAATTAGACGTGTTATTACTAATCTTCGGTAATCACCACAAGGGGCCTGTGGAAAGTCTCTGGGATTTCAATCGAGATTAAAAATAAGAAACATTATCACCTCTGGGAAAATGCAAAGAAAGCGCATGTTATTTTAATGTTTAAATCAATAAAGCTGTCCTGCCTCTGTTTCATGCTAGTATTGATGAAATTTATAAAAATCCCATTTAAACTTCCTTCCGTCCATCTCATCACTGCCGGGGCACAGGATTGATTTCTCGGAGGGCATCCGATGGGGGCCGCGGGGGGAAGCCGCCGAAGACCCACGTGCGTTGGGGCTGGTGGCCCAGACCTGGGGGCAGAGGGGGCTGCAAGGACCTCGTTCTTGCTCTTTTATTTTGATTTCCACTGCTTCCTCTTAGTAAAGAGGCCTTTGAACCCGCAAGAAAGAAAGAGGGAAAACCCTTTCTCGTTTAATTAATCTCTCTTCCTGTTGCTAGATTGCAAACTTCGATTGCACAACAACCTGCCTGCCCCAGGCAGATGAAATCATGTTGGGGCGTGGGGGACGGAGGTGGCGGTGGGGGGTGGGCATCTTATTCAGGAATTCTGTCTTTGGAGAGCAGAGAAAAGAAATTATCTTCAAACGTTGAGAACACCATCTAGCACATTCTCTCAAACAATTGAAACTAATGTGTTGACACAGAAAGAGAAACGAGCCTACTTTAATGTTCTGTAGAGACAGACTGTAATTTGTAGCATCTCTGATCAGAAATTGAGGCGGCATATGGACGCAAAGTGAAATAAAGCACAGTTAACTTTTTGCCAGGCGTAGCGAGGGGGGCGGAGGGGGAACCAAACACGTTCCCATCGCCACCGCGATGCTGGCATCAGCGACGGGGACAGCTTGTGCACCCAGAAGGGTGCCATCGTGTACCACAACTCGGGAGGCGGCCTGTGTCTGCGCGTCTCCTGTGTGTATGGAGACTGGCGCGTAGCTAGCGGTGAGGCTGGAGGGGTCGGGTACGGTCCTCAGCTGCCGCCGCCTTCCCCGGGCAGGAGGCCCCGCTCCAGGCTTGGCTGCGCCTCCGGGCTGCCTGGTGCAGCAGACGGGTTTCACTGGCTTTCGGCGTGAGCTCTGCTTTGTTCCAAGAGGAAGATACTTTTATTTCTGAACCTCTCGGGGCTGCAGAAGTACCTGGCATGCTTCTAACCCCACGCCCCAAACATCGGTTTCTTTGTCCGTTTCCCCTACAGACTGAGAGCATGTTGAGGACAGGGGTTACCTAAAAGTGATGATAGAAATAATCATGGTGACGGCAATGGTTAGTATCTGGTGAGCACCTACTAGGTGCCGGTTCTGACTTAGGCACCTTACTTGCCTTTTCAGCAACCTGCCTGATATCCCAGCAAGGTAATATTTTATTAATAAACAAATCAAAGCGACCCACTGGCTTTCCCAAGGCCACTCAACCACTGAGTGGCAGAGTCGGAATTGAATCCCCCCACCCCAAAGCCAGCCCTTTTCCCTGAAGGCCATGTGTCTCCTTGAGCTGTGCCCAGGTCCAGCGCTGCCCGGCACTCGGCGCTGTTGGCTGAAACAGTGTCTGCTTCTGTGACTTCTGACTGCTTTTGATTTTGACCTTCTTCCAGCTTCTGTGATACTCCCCAAGAAAGAAAGGCTCCAGTGCCCCCCCCAAACCATTCGAATGAACTTTAGTCTCACTCACGAATTCCATTTCAATCTCCATGATTTGCAAGGAAGGGAAGGCAGCATTCATTAGGCTTACTAAAGCCAGGCACTTTACATGATTTATTTTATTTTATTGTATTTATATTTCCATTATCATCACAACCTCTTTTTTACAGATAGGCAAATAGTCTCAGAGAGGTTGAGTGAGTAACTTGTCCAAAGTCTTGCCCTAAGAAGCAGCCAGACTGGGATTGGAACCCAAGGCCGCCTTGTCATTAGTCTACACCATGGTCTACGGACCTCGCCAGGCAATGTGGCATTTTGAGAGAAGACCAGGGATTCCAGCTCAGTCAATTCAAGAGAGTCACCCCCAACCCCTGCATGTTCTTGAACTCAAGTCCTAAATTTCTTGCTGTCTCTTGGACAGTCTGGCGGCACCTCAAACTCGACGTACATGTGATCGTGTAACTAAGTGTTGGCAAAGACGCTGGGCGTGGAATTACTAATACCTCCTCCCTAAGGCAGTTGCCCTGAACGTCCTCTGTTTCTCTCTCCTGTGGCTCAAATACAGATGTGGACATGCACCAGCTCCAAGCCCAAGAATGCAGATAAAGCCTGGGTCCCTCCTGGACTTCATGGCAGAGATCCTGCCTTGGACAGGTACAGAGAAGAGCAATGTGCTTCTGTCTTGTGGGAGCCACAGTGCTGAGGGGTTCCTTTGCAGAGATGCTTGCCTGGTGTCCTCCCCCCATCCCTCCTCTGTCCTGATGGTGGCTCCATTCAAGCTGAGACTCTACGGTCATCTTTGGCACGACCCCTCTCTCGACCCCTGACTCCCACAGATGATATCAGGGCATGAAAGCCCTAGGTACCTATTTGGAAGAAGGAAATATCAAGAAAATGGAATGACTCCAATCTCAGTGCATAGAAGGAAACCAAGGTCTGTTGAGTACCTACTAATTCCAGACACTTTAACAACTCTTATGATGAATCATGTTCTTTCTTTAAGTTAAGCTTCTCAATGACTTTTTGGTGAAGTTCTGACTTGGCTCCTTCACAGCCTTTTCGGACCAGGGTAGGATGCAGGTGAAGCATCACATTGGCACAGGGAAGCACGAACGCCTCAGTTCATTCTGTGAGACCCTCCCGAGTGGGGCCTCCACCTGCCCCTTCACCTGCACTGTCCCCCTCCTGCCGTGTTTGCCATTTCACCTTCCCCTGCCATGCATGTGCCTTGCCCTGGCAAGCCCCTCTGCCTGGAACGCTGGTGACGTCTTGTCTACGGGAAAGCCCTAACTCATCCTCTGGGACAGCTCAACACATTTCCCCTGAGAACTCTTCCCTCACCTCTGGCACTGTTATCCAGCCCTGTGTTTTTGATTCTACTTCACACAGGTAGGTACGACCACCCCGACAGGCTGTGGCTCTTGGCTGTCCGTCTGCTGCTAGACTGTGAGCTCTTTGAAGGAAAGTCCTCGTCTTACTCATTGTCCCGTGTGGGTCCCCAGCATAGCTCCTGGCACCTGAAAGCGTCTCGGTGAATACTGCATGAACTTGTAACCCTGACAACAGTCACGTGCGGTCAACATGATTGTCCCCATTTGTAATAAGAAATCTGACTCCTAGAGACTGCCCAGGACGATGGGCAGTCCTGTGTTGCCCAGAACAAAGGTATCTGCTAAGCGTCAGACTGGGATTTTGAGCATAAATCTGCCCGATGCCCAAATCCATGCTTTTTATATCTCTTTACAATTGCCTCTTGGTATCCCTACCAAGTAGAGAGTGATTTCCTTTCTGAAAGAGGGATTTTTCTGGATTAAATGTGTCTAGACATCTCTCTCATCTTAATGCGGATTTTCTCAGAGCGGAGCGACATCTCCCTGACTGGTGGTAAAACTGAAATAAAAGGCAGCAGCTGCCACCACTGGCGGCCCCTGTCTCAGCAGCTCCGTTGGTGAGGGGTCCTCGCAGTTTCTGGGAAGAGCCCTGAGTCTTTCTTCCCTCCCTTCCTTCCTCCCTTCTTTCCTTCCATCTTTCCTTTCTTCCTTCCATCAGAGCACAGAACTGGGCTTCCCCTTCTGCAGTTCCCACCTGGGGACATGGGTTTATTTTGGGCCATTGGCAGAGGAGAGCGCCCCTTGCTGTGGCCTCCATTTGGCGATATTCGAGCAGCATCCTCTGCAGGTGGGGCCCGAGGCTGGCTTGGCTGCCATCAGCCTTGTATGTGGAGCGCCTGGCATTCGGGAATGGCTTCCCTTCCAGCTCCGACTTTCACTGCCTTGGGAAATGTGGATTTCAGTTTGCCCAGGGTCTGGTCTATCCAGATCCCGGGGTTTCCAGAATGCTGTCTGGTTCCAAACCCAGCCTGCTCCATGGTTTCTCTGAAGCTCTGTCTAGTTTTCCCCACCCTCTGTACCGTCACTCCAGCTCTCTCCTACGGCCCCTCTGGACTGGAATGTCGGGCACAGGGCATCATTGAGGAGGTGGCCTTCAGTGGAGGAAGCGGCTCTGGGTTTCCCGACAGGCGCTACCGCACAGATTCATCTGGCTGCGGGTCTTCACCCTGCTGTTAGTTTCCTGTGCCACGTTAGACTGTGAGCTCTTTGAAGGCAGGAAGCCCGTCTTACTCATTGCTTTGTGTGTTCCTGGTATCTGGAAGGGCATCAGTGCATACTCAGTGATAACTGTAATCCTAACTACAGTCGTGGGAGGTCCATGTGACTAGTCCTATTTATATGTTGGCCTCTGGGGAGGAGAGGAAGGTGGCACTAGCTCTAAAATTGCGCAAAGATTTTGCATTTTGTTCCAGTGTGTATTTATGTAGATTATAATATTAAGAAAACATTTTAAATGGATAACAGTGCTTTTTATATGCCAAGCACTGTGCCCATGCTTTGCCTGTAATTAACTCTAAAGTCTCACGGCTGCTCCTTGAGAAGGTAATATGCTTATCCATGTTTTAAAAATCAGGAAACCAAGGGTTAAAGAGGTGAAAAGTCACTCAGCTATAGGTGGCCAAGCTGCAGTTTGAACCCAGCTCTGCCTGATGCCAGAACAGTGCCCTTCTCTGGGCTGCGTCCCTGCTCTGCTACCAGAGCAGATCATTCCAGAGCCTCGGATGTGTATCTGGCTCCGGGCCCCGGACTGAGCACGCTCACGAGGATGCGCATCCAAGCACAAAGCAGAGGCTTTAGGAGAATGAACTGTTGCGAAATTTATTCAGATGCCAAAAGGGGGTTTGAGAGAGACTTAAAGAGCAATTGCACCAGCTCTTATGCTCGACTGATACGCTCGCCTGTGAACTGTAACATATGCAGCCCGTAATGAATAAGAGAGAGATTTATTAGAGAATGTCATATTTGGTTAAGTACTTTCAATGTAAGACGAGTATTTCCCTTGTACATATTACATTTTCAATGGGTTTCCAACCATTTCCAATCCATTATTTTTAACTCCTTGCATTATATTGATGGTAAATTAATTACAACAATTACAAGTCAAAAACCCATATTGTCCAATTATAATTTAATTCATTTCAGCTCCTCTCTCTGAGTTTGGATAAAAAGCTAAAGTGCTTTAGAAAATGCTGTAATTTCCTCTAAAATCCTGTCATTATGTTCCATATTGAAGATGGGTTAGAGATTCAGCAGGGGCGTGGCTGCCTTCCCCAGGCAGCAACCATCAGCACAGTCGGTCTGGGTTCAAATCCAGACTCAATCATCTACTAGTTGCTGTGACCTTGGACAGTTACTTCATCTCTCTGTGCCTCTGTCTCCTCATCTGTGAAATGGGGCTAGTGACAGGATCCCTACTTCATGGGGCTGTGCTGAGGATGAAATGAGTTAGTGCAGCTAATGCCCCTCCCTGGAACGCACAGTGAGAGCCCACGGTGTTGGCTGTACGTTTCATTGCGAAGCTCCAGGGGAAGGATGGCAGGCAGGTTTCTCTCTTGAGCCAATTTTAACCAATGGGTAGTACTTTTCAGGAGCACGGTGGGAAGACAGATCTGAAGGCCTGGCTGAACTCAGCATAGAGCGTGCAGGGATCGATTAGCGATGTCTGCATGGGCACAGCTAATGAGAGAGGTGACAAGGAAGAACAAAGCTCTGGCAGAGCTGAGACTGTGCTTCTTTTAACTCCTCTTGTGTCCCCAGGCTCCCAGCACAGCAGGTGGCCCCTACTCAGCCAGGTCCTGACAACAGTGCTGTGCCCTTGCGTCTAGCCATGCCCGAGGCCAGCCCTGCCCTGGACCCCTCGGTCATTCAGCCAGCAAATCCCCCTTTTCTGCTTCTTGGGCTGGGTTTTCTGTCATGGGGATAAGAAATTCCTAACTGACCAAAACAGGAGGCTGTCTTCTTTTGAGGGACTTGGTCAGACCACCTCTGTGGCTAACACTGTCAGGGCATGACAGCCAGAGGCATCCAGCTCTAGTCTTGGAAACAATATCCCTCAAACCATCTCATCCTATTAATTACCTCTTTGGTTCTGAGAATTCCTCCCGGTGGACATCCCGGTGAGCAAAGTCTTCGTGGTTCCACACCACTCACTGCTTCTCAGCGACACCTTCCTTCTCAGGGTATTGCTGATGTCATTGATTGGGCTCCAGGTAAGGCAGCTTTTCCTGCCTTCTGCCTGAGCATGTCTCTCGAGGTGATTTTATAAGTATCCGATCTCATCTACCATGTCTTAATTTTATTGACGGAGCTCTTCAAGTCCTGGGAGGGCCTTGCCGTCATCTCATACTGTGCACGAGTGGGAGGGCTTCCCATGCTGACTCGTCTGCTGTCTGAAGCCTCTGAAACCTGCACAAGGGTGAGGGATGGGGCCAATGTCACTCTACTCTGGCCAAAGACTTTCCCTTATGCCACTTTAATCTCTTCAAGGTCATAGATTGGCATGTGAGGCCCAGCTTGTCTTACCACTGAGTTCTTAGTGCTCTTCTTCTGGGCTCTGTGTCATTCCTCTCACTGTCCCTCCCCCTGGAGGGTCCCCTTTCACAGTCAGTGAGCACCCAGTCTGCAGGGCTCTCTCTCTGCTTTGAATCTCTGGAGCAACACCAGTCTCAAGTCCTCATGTTGCACGTGCCACGTGACATCACCTACCATCGGGTATTTTTGCATGAGCACCGGGTCTCCCTTACTAGACAAGCACCCTCGACGATAAGGGCCATGTCTTGGTCATTGTTCTATGCCCAGCTCCTGCAAGACCTGCATAAAACAAAACCCCTGGTCAAAGGCAATTAAATACCTAGCAGTGAGGTATTGTAAAGACACAAGGTCTGCTCCACTGTCTCCCAGGCTGACTGGGTCTATTTCAGGCTGACCGGGTCAGCGATCATCTTGAATCTTCTAACTTTTTGCCAGCACATCATATTGTCTTCACGCCTTTCTCCTTTCTCATGCTGCTCAGTTTGCTGGGAATCCCTTCTCTCCCTCCTCACCTGCTGCACCTCGAAGGGCCTTCCAACCTGACTTTAGTCTGTCAGGGTGTGTTCTGCCTGCCTTGTGCATATTCGCAGGTGCCCTGTCTGCAAGGTTGTTTCCAGACCTGAAGCATCTCCAAAGCCTGCGGTGTGTCTTGTTCACGTCTATGCAGATGCCAGTGAACCGTTGGAGACCACCTGGCCATGAGCAGAGTGCTGTGCTGGTGCAATAGAGGTGCCCCCCATTGCAGGGAGCAGTGATTTCCAGAACCACTCCTCCTTCTTTTCTCTCTGGGTGAGATTTGTTGAGATCCCTGGTCGTGCTCAGTGTGCACTGGGTTGTTTTCCTGCAGTGTGACACTAATGAGAGCCGTCAGACTGCCAGAGCAGCTCTGTCCCCAGCTGGGCTTCTAATCTCCCTATTATGCCTGGCTCGGTGTGGCCAGGACACAGAACTCACTGGCCTGGGGCCAGGAAGACTTGTCAGCATCAAGACTGACCCCAGAATAAAATTAAACCACATGATTTTTTTTTTCATCTTTTCTTCCCTCTGGTGTCCCCAGCAGATGGAGAATGCTTCCATTGTTTTCCTTTCCCTCTTTTTTGGCAGGAGGCTGCTTTCCCACTAGACCCCCAACTAAGACTGAGCAAGAGAAAAACAGAAAAGCAGAGAAAGAAAGACTGGGAAACAGAGGAAATGTGGAAGAGGAATAACTTGAGAGCAGAGCAGCATGGACTGATGGGATTCTGGGATGGGCCAAGATAAGGATGCTTATTTATGGGACGCCTGCATCCGAAGTCAATTGAGTCACAATGTATGTTGACTTAAAAAAAACATCCTGCACTGTCCTATCCTGGGATGCGAGGGGAGGACCTGTTGTCTGTCTCCCACTTCCACGGTCCCCTTGCGGTGCCACCAACCACAGCATTTCCTTCCACCTGCTGCAATGCCATTTCACTCTGTGCTTTAGCTTAATTGGTGGAGTGTGGAGGAACACCTCAAATATTTGTGCAGCTCGAATGCTGCTCTCGTAACTAGGAGGCAACATTTCTCAGTGTCCATGTCTGAATGGTGATACACAGGCAGGGGAGTCCATTTGCTTTGGGATCAATAGATGTGGTCTCAATTGGCAGAGAACACAAGGCTTCCTTTTGAGAACAGGAGGATGGAGGACAGCTCTGTCTCTCAATGCCTGGCTCAATTTCACGTGGCAACTGAGTAGTGGTGGTGTTTCCAGGCTGATCGTTTTTCGGCCCAACAATGATAAAAACCTACCCAATGTCAGTCAGCCCAGAAACACAAGAATCTAAAATGTGGCCCCTACTGCCTTCCATGCTGGATAATTCCTGGACACCCTGCAAAGTCCAGGAGAATGGCCACCTCTAGGGAAAGCCTCCTTCCACTGTCAGATTGAGGAAGCCCCTTCCTTGGCGCACCCTTGGCGCCTGCTCTCTGTCCGCCATGTCTTGGGGGTAACACCTGCACACCTACAGCACTGAGACATGATGGCTATTTTGTTCTTGTTTTGTCGTTGTTGCATTTTTTAGGTCTCTTTGGTTGCAACCCACTTGAGCTAGATTAAAACCTAAAGAAAATTTATTGTAGGGACAGGGTAGAAATTCAGTCACCTCTCAAGAGCAGACCAAACAGGGATCCAAAAGGCAAATAAGTTGGCTTTCTCTAGCTCTTGCATTTTCTATGTCTCTGTTTTCTTCCTGCTCTTTTTGCTGCTTGGCTTTTTCTGCTTCCATGTCCCCATGACTAGGGGTCCAGAGTCCAGGCAGCTCTGGCCAAGAGTCAAGGCCACTCTCAGGGTCAAGAATCTGCATAAGTTTCCTAGGATGGCTGTTCCAAAGAACCCCAAACTGAAATGTATTTTCTCAGAGTCCTGGAGGTGGGAAGTCTGAAATCAAGGTGTAGGCAGGGTCATGCTCTCTCTGATGGCTCTAGGAGAGAATCCTTCCTTGCCTTTTCCTAGCATCTGGCGATTGCCAGCAATCCTTGGGGTCCTTGGCTTGCAGAAACATCATTCCAGTCAGATGGCCATCTTATCCCCGTGTGTGTTCACATCGCCCTCCCTCAACAAGTGTGTCTCTCTCTGTGTCCAAATTTCCCCCTTTGATAAGGACGCCAGTCATATGTAATTAGGGGCCATCCTAATGACCTCATTTTAACTTGGTTATCTCTGTAAAGACCCTATTTCCAAATAAGTTCATATGCTGATGTACTGATGGTCAGGACTTCAGTGTATCTTTTCAGGGGGCACACAATTCCAAATATAACAGAAGCCAACTGTGGCTACCTATAGGGAGCAGTCATCAGCCCACAGGCTGGGCAGACACAACACCTGTTATGCGGCTTCTATGCGGGGACTGCTGCTACACATTATGGGGCCCCCACTAGCCTTTGGGCTATGCCCGGTCAAGGATTATTTCTGTTGCAAAATTTGCCTGGAAAATGGAAAATAGTAAGTACTTAATAGGCAAGCTAGCATTTATTAACCTTTACAGCTCCAGTCTCTGATGACCACAGCCCACCCCAGGTGGGGCCCAGAAAGTGCGGTGATGCCCAAACATGGCATTCACCTGCTTTCTCTTCCTGAGGTCCAGTTCCGGTCCCCTGTGCCCCAGTTCCAAATGGAGATGGTGGTCCTGTTTGGTTGGATCCTGACAGCTCATCTTTCCTCTCTCCCAGAGAGGGGGTGAGAGAAAGGATGCCTCTTGTTACCTGGACATTGGTAGGGTTTCCTGATGGACACAATGCTTGTCCACAAGATTTAGGGTCTCACCCACTGGCTCTGGACATTAGATGCCACCACTGGATGGGACACTCTAGTCCCAGGGCCTTCAGTGCCCAAGTGAGGCTTGTCATGAATTTGAGCATCGTGCCTGGAGCTCTGGAGGCTTCTCAGGCACAATCCACAGAACTCAACCAGCTTCACCACTTCTGGTCCCTGCCTCAGTGCTGATGGCCAATTTTGTATCCACTTGGCTTCTGTTTCTGCTACTTTGGAGGTTTGTGGCCTTTGGAAAGTATTTAATCTCTCTTCACTGGCTGGAGTTGAGTCTGGGAAGCAGAACTAGATATATTTTGAGGAAGGGATGTATCAGAAGAATTAGACTTTAGATCCAGAAGGGGAGTTGTAGAATCTGAGAAGTCGTTAATTGGCCTTTTGCAAGCCCTGGGGATGCAGAGGCCAGGCACAGCTAGCTGCCGAAATGGGACAGCAAAGTGTAGCCCACAGAGAGGTTTACAGGAAGCTAGCACATCTGCAGGTCTGCAGCAAACATCTGGTGGTGGGCAGGGCCCCTGGTGGTCAGCAGGGTCAGTGTTTTTAGAGAAGAACTGGGTGTAGAAAGGAGGAAAGGAAGAATAACCTAGAGCATCTCTGCATCTGTCTGTCACTGTCTCTGGCCCTGGCATCCTTCAGAGAGCAGTGGTCCCTGTTTCACTTCACTTCTGTGCTTCCCACCCCCTGCATGACTTCCTGTTTTGGCCACCTCTAACTCTTCCTATAGGCAAGGAGATGATGTTAACGTAATTGACAATAGAATGATCCAGAATACTCTTTGCACATTATTTTCTCACCTGTGAAACAGGTGACAATGCAGAGTTGTTTTGAGATTAAATGAGACAGTAAACATAAAGTACACAAAAACAACAGCAACAACAGAAGGCTTGTGTGTTTGTAGGGGGATTTCTCTACCCACCATTTCTCTGGATCACCCCCACCCAAGGTTATGTTAGTAACAGTGTGATGGTTAATTTCACATGTCAACTTGACTGGGTGAAGGGTTACCCAGATAGCTGGGTAAAGGATTATTTCTGGGTATGTCTGTGATGGTCTTTCCAGAAGAGATTGGCATTTGAATCAGTGGCTGAGTAGAGAAGTGTGGGTGGGCATGATCCAATAGGCCAAGGACCTCAATAGAACAAAAAGACAGAGGAAAGGCAAGTCCGCTCTTTCTCCAGGTGCTGGGACACCCATCTTCTCTTCCCCTCAGACATAAGAACTCCAGGTTCTCTGGACTTTGGATTTCAGGACTTACACCAGAGCCCCACACCTCTACCCCTGGCTCTAAGGCCTTCAGACTTGGACTGAGCTACTACACTGACTTCCTTTGTTCTCCAGCTTGCAGATGGTCTGTCACAGGACTTCTCAGCCTCCATAATCACATGTGCTAGTTCCCTTAATAAATGCTCTCTCATGTATTTATCTCTCTCTCTCTCTCTCTCTCCCTCCCTAATCTATCCATCATCTATTAGTTCTGTTTCTCTGGAGGACCCTGACTAATACAGGGTCCTTTACAGGATAATTCATCTGGCTGAGTATTTTTTTTTAAAAAGATATTCAACCCAAAGTTCTCACCAGAAGAGACCTCTCAGGTTCTTCTCTTCCCTCCTCTTCCCTCTCCCAGGGCTTCCATGTTCTTCTTCCTCTATCTAGCAAAACCAAAATGATGGCATCCATGGAAGAAAAAGAAATGGGGGATTTGGGGGAAGCAGAGAGAAGGTAGAGGAAGCACAGTGTGGGGCATGGAGGGCTTTTGCTGCTGGTCCATGTGGCCGTTTGGGGCACCCTGGGAGTCCAGAGGTGTGCAAAGGAGGGGCCCTGGGAGCAAGTTAACTAGAGTTATACCACACCTGATTTCTTGTTGCGCAGGGACTCTGCATAAATCATACTTCATTGCTTGAAAGGGCAGTGGAGAAGAGCTGAACATAATTCATCTCTCAGATTCATACTGGTAATGTGCCAGTGAGGGATGCTACCTCCCCTCCTCCTCACCCTTAACTGTGCCCTTCAGCCCAGACCATGAGCAGATGCTGGACACTGGACACCTGATTCTTCCAGTGTTGAAGACATGCAGGTAGACAGAACCACCACAGAGCCAGCGGCCAGCATTCTGCTGTTCCATTCGTAGACTCATCCATGGGGTGATCTCTGGTCTTTGGGTGACATTTACTGTGTGTGGGCACTGTCTTAAGTTTCTTATATATGTAATATGGTTCTTGACCCAGAATAAATATTTGATTAATGGTGATAGCCTGTGACCATCCTGTCAACCCTTTTGCTGAGGTTATGAAAGGGTGATGTCTGACAGATACAGGATGGAATGTTGTTGTATAAGCTCTGGACCTGGCAGAGGAAATATATTTGGGATAATACGGTATCAACTGCTGGCATATTTTGGTTGTCATATCCTAATAGTGTCTACCAGTAACTGGGGGTTATCCTAGCTCCAAAGGCAACATGGAATACTCTTTTATGGAACATCAAAGGCCTTTAAGATGTAGATAGGGCTGCACTCAGCACAGGTAGTAGCTACTGGCCTGAAGTGTTTCAAGGATTTGGGGTCATCTCAGAGAAAACCTCAGAGATGTGTCACACAAAGGAAATCTTTCATGAAGGCTTGTGGATCCTCCGGGCTTTTAATGGGATACAAGAGGCTGAGGAATGGATGTTGTATATACGCACACATGCGTGCGTGTGTGTGTGTGTATGTGTGTGTGTGTGTATGTGAGAGAGTGAGAGAGAAAGAATGCATGCCATCCCAGCTGCTCTCAACATTGTGGATAATGTTAACTGAGGCAAGTTAAAACAAAAACAAAACACAGGAAATCTAGACTCTTTCCCCTTTTTTAGATAAATTCAGCTCCAAATGAGGACTTTAATAAGTGTGTGGTGGAGGTCTCTAGCAAAGATCTCTTTTAAATACCATAGGTTTTGAACACATGACAGATTCAGACAAAATAGTTCAGTGTTTAATGTCAAAGGTTAATGAAAAATGGAATTGAAGGTAAGAACCCTACTGGATAATTTCTGCAGGAGTGAGGAGTTTTAATTCTAGACGACTCTGCCTCCAACTTGTTGACTTCACTCCTTCATACATTTATTCATTCCTAGGACAAGTATTGAGTGGTTTTGTGTGTGTTAGCATCTCTTGGTCTCTAATGACTTGAGATTATATAAAAATCAAGCATTTCCATCAAGAAAAATAGAGTCCAGTGGAGAAGATGAATAAGTACATTCTGTACTCCCTTGGGGGTAATACTCAGCTTCTCTTTTGGTAGCCAAATGGACTTGGGGTCAGAAGAAAAGTATTCTTAGAGCATCTTCTCTAGGAGGTCCTTGCCGAGGCACAGAGAGGGGATGCACATATAAGTTAGAATTAAGATGTAGTCTTTGTCTTATAGAAGCTAAAGAGTTGGATAGAGGAGTTAGAAGCCATGTTTTCAGAGTCCTGTATGAAGGAACCCTGTGAGATACGGCACTAGCAGAGGTCAAGCGACATGATGTGGAACTTCAGCGAAACCTGGCTGTTGAACACATACCTGGCACATAGGTATAGAGTCTAAACCAGTTTGTCAGGAGTGAGATGGATGGAGGGAAGGCTTGTGGAAGAGGGGGTATTAATAATCCATCTTGAAGGAAAGATATGGTTTTTTTCCCTTGTAAAACTAACAATCATGTTTAAAATAAAGTAGTTCAGAAGGATATAAAAGGAGGAGTGTTTAGAAATCAAAAGTGAAAGTCTTTCCACCTCCGTCCTCACACTCAACTTTCACTTTTTAGTTCTTCTATTGAGTTCTTCTATTCATAAACCTGAATGAAATACTCCACAGCTAACTTTTGATCCATAGATTTACATGGTTAATCTTTCTGCCTTTTCCCCTATCACATTTGTATTTTTGGGTTTATAATGCTTACAATCTCTTCTTAAAGCATAAAAAAGTCTTCTAGGCTTTGATTATGGGTTGATGAGAAAAATCTAGAACTAACAGGCAGCGTTTACAATAGTATGATTATGTAAATATTATTCATTGCAGAATTTTGAGCAATGTGATTAGACCCAAGAGAAGCACATGAAACCCTGCCATTAGGGTTGTTAGTTGCTGTGATAAAAAGCAAAAATCAATGGGAAATGGGAAATAAAAGTGGCTGGGTCCAACCCAATTCCAAGCTTTGAGCAGTTGTGCAGTGCACAACTCACTAGCACACATCCCACTAGTATGGAATTGTGTTATTTAAAAATGACACAAAAATATTTTTTTCTTTCAATTTATGTGTGCTGGTTTTTCAAATAGCTACTAAATCGTTAAGACATAACTATGTATTGTTTGGATCTAAGCAAACAGGATTTTTAGGTATTCCTTTTGGCCTAGAGACACTATAAAAAAATTACTGAGTTACTAAAAGTGACATGAACTGAGAGAGTTCAGGAATTTCTGATATAACCTCAATTCTAGAAAATTCCTCTGGCTACCGTGTGGAGGAATAGCTGGGAAGGGCATAAGAGTGGAAGCAGGGAGATGAGTTGGAAGACTATTGAAGTACACTCTGAGACATGACCGAAGCATGAACTAGGGAGGGGACTAAGGAAAAGTGAAGAAATGGATGGACTCAGGGCACCTCGGATAGAGAGAACTGACAGAATTCACTGCTGTGGGAGGTGGGATGCTCTTGGCTGCAAGTAACAGAAAGCCCTCATTCAATTTGGTTTAAACCATAACTTGTTCCCTCATTTTATATGCAAAGGTGGCTACAGAGTTGATCAATTCAGCAGCTCAATAATATTATTAAAATTTTGCTTTGCTTTCTGCTCTGCCTTCCTCAGGCCAGATCCCTTTCTGGCCTTAAGGTGAGGGTAACTAAAATGTCCTGGCTGCCTGGGCAGTCCTGGTTTATGTGTGCTGTATCAGGGTAACAGGAACAGTGGCTCTTCCTTCTTCCTCTAATGTGACCCTGTATTATGTGGTCACCCTGTCAAAATGGACCTAAAATTTCGGGCTTCATTTGCAAACAACATCACACAGTAGAATTAGGGTGATCATGTCTTCCTGAGTATCTCTATTAAGGAACCCTTTCCCAGCAGCCTCTTGTCTTTCCCAGCAGCCTCTAGCCCTTCCCAGCAGCTATCAGTCTGCCTCTCATATCTCATTGGCTAGGATTGGGTCATGTGCCTCTTTCTAAGCCAATCATTATCAAGGGGGGATGTGCTTACCTAGTCTGGATTTATTTCTGAATCACTTGAGGGAAGAGTGGACAACCCAATAAAATCAGAGCTCTGTCTGCATGGGGTGCCGGTAATGATGTTGGTTAGGCAACAATAGTGTCTGCTATAGAGGGAAAATCAAGAGTTCTGTTTTGGATATGGTAAGCTTGGGGTCCTATGAGCTTCCACATGAATTCCTTCCCAAGGTGGAGCTTCAGGTGGCATTGCCAAGGCCATCTTTTAGGGATGGTAGCTGATAAATACAGTGAGGACCTAGTTTCACCACCAGAAGATACACCAGTTCTCCCACTCCTTCCTTGCTTAAACCTTATTCTGGACTAGCAAACCCCATCCCCAACCCAGGAGAAAAGAGGGGGGCCCTGTGTGTTATATGAGAGTGTTGAGGGGCACATTAAGACTTTGCATTTATATGCTGTATTGGTTTTCTCTTGCTGGGTAACAAATTATGCCAACACTTAGTGGCTTAAAATGACAAACCTTTATTCTCTCACGGTTTCTGTGGTTCTGAAATTCAGGAGGAGCTTAACTGGGTGATTCTGGCTCAAGGTCTCTCATGAGGTTGCAGTCAAGGTGCAGACTGGGGCTATGAGCATCTGAAGGGTTAACTGGGATGAAGGATCCATTTCGAAACATACTCATGTGGCTGTTAGCAGGAGGCAGAGCTCTTTGCTGCCTATTGGATAGAGGCCTTGAATTCTCGCCGTGCACAACTCTTCACAGGGCTGCTTCCGTGTCTTCATGACACGGCAGTTGGCTTCTTCCAGAGTGACTGATTCAAGAGAGAGCAAGGCAGAAGCCATGAAGTCTTGGAAGTCACCCACCAGCAGGTCTGCCTTATGCTATTGGTTACACAGACCAACCTGACACAGTGTGGGAGGGGACTACACAAGGGCGTGAACATCAGGAAGGGGGAATCACCTGGGCCATCTTGGAAGCTGCATTCCACCCACACATCTCTAGTTAGGCCATGGGTTCAAGGGCAGGGTACAGTTTCCAGGAAGGTGAATACTTGGAGGCATCAGCAGTAACGAGCAGATGCATCCAAGAGAATTTTGCTCTCAGCATGAGGAATGTTCACTTTTCATGCTGCAGTTTTATTGCTGGGTGCATTCCCCTAGGATCCTCTGGGGCGTCAGTACAGATGTTGGGAGATCCTGCTGATCTATCTTGCTTATTAGAGCACTGATGCCAGGAACTGGAAAGGTCATGTTCTTCAGCAATTTTTTGACCACCTTAGTGGTGCTTGTAGATGCTTTAGGAGTCATCCAGAACAGTGGCTCTCAACCCTGAGTGCACATCGGAACCTCCTGGGAGCTTTAAAATATACTGAAGCTGGTGTCCCATAAACAGTGATTCTGAATTGATTGGCCTGGGGAGTTCTTTGGGCAATGGAATTTTAAAAGCTTCCAAAAGCTTCAGAATCACTGAACTGAGAGAGCCATTCAGAATCTCTTGCTTCCGTGCATGAGAGGCTGTCAGGATGGAGCATTTCCCATCTCCCAAGTGCACAGACCTACAGAGGGCTGCTGCCTTCTGAAGACTAGAGTCTGTGCATCTCAGCCCTGATCACTGGCTTATTTGACGGGTTCCCTTTTTGCTTCTGAATTGCACTTTGGAAATCCAGCCAGTCGAGTACAAAATATAAATCAGAATCTGTTCTTCCTTGTATTAAAGTTTGATTTTTTTTCGCTTTAGCTCCAAAGAAATTGGTTCTACATCACTTTTAGACTATACTGACTCAGTTAAATGCAATTTCAACTAATGCTAAATTGCTTAATTAGACAATAATATCAGAGAAATTGACCATTATATCTGGTTATTGACTTTTCAGATGGCCTGTATTACCATTTATATTCTTTCCAGTTGGGTTTTTAAGCATGAAAATAATTTATTGAGAGATTGTTCTTAGAAGCTATTTTTAATAGCCTAATGGCTTTTTAATTTTCAAATCGTTTATATTCATCAGCTGCAGCCAAGAAAGGATTCATATTGCCTCTCCCTGCATGGATATTCCATCCTCTTCAATTATTAATTGGTTGTACTTGGATGTAAAGCCATTGGAAGCAGGATTCCCCCCATTTATGATGTCAGAAGGGGCACACCATGAAGGAAATGCACTTTGGGCTGTAAGCCAGGAAAATAATATTACAAAAACTGATGTTTATTGAATGACTACTCTGTCCTAGGCAATCTATATAGATTAGATTGCCTCTAATCCTCTCAATAATCCAATAATGTCAGTATATTATCGTCCTTTAGTAGAATGGGAAATGAGGACTCAGGTATGTAGCATGTCATCATCATCATCATCACCATCATCATTATCATAATGGCTGATGCATGTTGATGGGAGGCCATACATCCCAGTTTATGCTGTGTCTCTATATAATTTTAATAGTATTCCTTTTTACTTTTGAAATTTCCCCAATTAGAGCAACAGATTAAATGATCACTCTGCTTATTGGACACTCGCCAGATGTCAGGGTTGGTGCTGAGCACTTCATATGCATCACTGCATTCAAACGTCACAACAGCCAATGAGTACTTTTATTTTCCTTCTTTTATAGATGAGAAAACTGTGGTACTGAGAGTTGAGGTCAAGGTGCTTGCAAAAGTCACAGAGCTTGTTAATGATGGAGCCAGGCAGCCTCATTCGCTCTCTGTTCTCTTTTGGTACATGAAACTGCATACCAATCAATATCACGATTTCAAAAATCTGGACCAAGGAGAAAGTTTCATGAGACTACTTATTGGATGAAAATAGCAAAAACGCTATTATAACCACAGGAACATTGAATTGTTTTGTTGTGGTGGAACTTTGTTATCATGAATAAGTGGCAGGAAATCACATTTTCTGTTGTTAGGATCTGTAGAGGAAACACAGACTCTTTATATTGAATTAGCAAGAAGAACTCGTGCTTTGAAAGCCATGGGGCAGCTGGACAGGATGTGCATAAGCCTTGCAATTCCTACAAGCTTAATTAGGCAAACTAGATGATCGTCAACAACCACAATTATTCCTGGGAACTCAGAGTGTCTTAATACAAAATAGCATTGCAAGCAAGGGTGACTGAGGCTCCTGGATCCTGCGTACAGCCACCCACACCTGGAGCTCTATGTTCAAGTTGAGGTACTCCCCGCTCCACCCCGTAAAAGAACCATGGATAAAGTGGAGTGTGTTTGGATCAGTGTGGCCAGCTGGTGAGGGGAAATAAAAGCCATGTCCTCGAGGAAAGCTTGGGGAATGATTTGTGGCTGTTAGGCCAGGGGAGGAGAAGATTCAGGGCAGGGGGCAGAGAGTAGGAGCTCAGAATTCAGAGGGGATATCCTATAAGACTTGTTTTGCATGACCTCAGGGCTATAACTGATGTGGAGATGGCAGTTGCAGAGAACAGCATCATCTCCCTCCCTGCAGATATGCATGGTGGTGTCTGGACAGCTCCTGAGAGAAGATCGTGAGGTAACTGGCTGGATCTGTGACACATCATTCTGTCCTTGTGACCTAATTGTGACACTCCTCACCAACAGGCAGTGTGAATATTCATGGAAGACTTTGACACTGGCTGGGGTCTCCAGCCCTTTGAGACCTAGAGACAATTAGCTCAAACTCTCATTTTCCCCCTGTGACTGTATAAAGTCGTTGCTAAGACTTTTGCAAATCCCTAGAGGCTTGCTTTGTTTTGCTCTCCTCTGGCTGTGAGCCCCTCTTCCCTCATGTAGTGGTTAGACCATCTTGTAAGCTGTCTTGCTGTCTCTGTTCCACATATAATTAGAATGAATCAATGGTAATGCTGCCTAAACACATAGATTATGTCATTTGCAGAGGAGGTTAATGTGTATGTTTTGGTCAAGGAAGGACAGGTTATATGTTAGTAGACTTCAGAAGTCTTTCTTGTTTCTATGAAACAGCCTCTAATTGAACATTAGCCTTCTTATTCTTAGGATATCTTTGACAATCCATCACCGGGGAACTTTTTGTAATCTTTGATCATAGATTACTTGCTATTTTACTCTTTTTTCCCCCTGTCTTCTCCACTCTTTTTGGGATCAAATTTCTTATATAAGGCACTTTGGCTAGCTCTCTCATTGCCTCATCCCTATTGATCTTCAAGTTTTAAGACAGTAGTTTTGGCCATGACCTTTAGTAAGAAATATAGCATACCATGACTCAAAACATTCATGCAATACTTACTCTTGCTGCCTCTGATACACTAGATCTGTTTTCTATTCTCTGCAATGCTGCGCTATGCCAGCCTATCTTGTCTCATCCATCACATTCCACTCCATTTCATTTAAAAATTTTAGTCATGATTCACCAAACTGATTACAATCCACTGATGTATCAGGAGTTGAAAATTTCAAACCACTGCTCCTACCTTTTTTTAACTCAAGTGATTTGCCAAGTACTTTTCTGTCACTGTTTTGCTTATGCGAGTCTCAAAATGCAAATCTGTCAAAGGCAAGGTCTTGCTTTTGAATTTTCCACTAATCCTTATCACGTAGCAGGGTAAACTATTAATAGATACAACATTTGTTGATCAATGCCATGATTTGGGTCCTCTAAACCTCATTGAAACCTGAAAGTAACTGTCTTAGAATTGGAAACAGGAGGACAGGTGCCCTCTGTAACCATGTTAGAGGTTGAGTGGGGAAGGCCTTCGTAAGGGATAATGTGCTCCTCAAAGCCAGTTCATTCAAAGGTATTTCTTTACTGGATTTGCACTGAAGCTTGTTTCTGTAGGCTTTCCCACAGAAATTGGAAACACAAGACATACTCTTGCCCTTGAGGACCTCAGGAACTGACAAAGAATGAATTTATAACACAGTAGACTGAATTTATAACAGTGTTGTCTCGGTCCCTTTTGTGTTGTATAAAGGAATACCTGAAGCTGGGTAATTTATAAAGAAAAGGTTTATCTGGATCATGGTTCTGCAGACTATTCAAGAAGCGTGGCACCAGCATCAGTCTGCTTCCACTTGTGGCAGAAGGCAAAGGGGAACTGGTGTGTGCAGAGATCACACAGTGAGAGAGGAAGCAAAGGTGGGGGAGGTGCCAGGCTCTTTTTAACAAACAGCCCCCACCCACCAGGGGAGGGCATTAATCTGTTCACGGGGGATCTTCCTCCATGACCCAAACATCCTCCATTAGGCCCCACCTCCAGCACTGGAGAGCAAGTTTCAACATGAGGTTTGGAAGGAACAAACATCCAAGCCATAGCAAGTGAGATTAGTGTTAGAAGCACAGATGTTGTGAAATTGGAACTCCGAGGGAAGGACGCATGGAGGAGGTGATACGTGGACTTGGTCTTGTAGGTGAATCAGTGTTGGTCAAAGGGAAGAGCATTTAGGCAGCAGGGACAGCATGTGCAAAGGCATCAGACCCATGAGTGGGTGTGTTTGAGGGAACTGAGCTAAGTTCCAGATGGCTGGAATAAAGGATGTAATGCAGACAGTGGTGGGATATGAAAGATTGGGGTCAAGTTGTAAAGGATTTTCAGCTTGGAGGGAAAGCCATCCAGTGGTTGTCAGAAGGGAGTGCAGGGGATGGACCAAGGCACGGAGGCCCAGGGAGGGTAGCTGGTTAGGAGACCAGGGAACTTTGCTTTCAACATCTGCACCAGCTAGGCAGTGACATCAGGGCATGACTGCCTTGTGTGTGGAGTTATTAGATAGCCTGTGCTGTGACAGTCAGAGATGTACCCTTCAACCAATGAAACTTTGATCAGGCAGTTTCCTTGGAGAGTCTCAGCCGAGAGTGGAGGGGCCCTGTGTAGCCTGCATCAATTCTCTTAGAAGGGAGGGGAGGAGAAGAAGGTGAGGTCTGCAGGGTACTTCGGCTGAAATTGTGTAAATATTCAACTGCAGTCCCACGTTGAATGGGCGGCTGATGATCCCGTTTGTGGTGTAAACTCTCTTGATGATTAGGCAGTGGCTATAAACAGCCAGCCTCAACTGGCTTAATCACATGCAATCTTGATCTTGCCAAGGGAGGGAGTCACGTGATCACAGTGTGACCTCGGGAGAGAACAAGAGGAATCATTAGTTCAATTGTTCCTAAGTGTCCATCACTGGCATTTTTTAAAAAACCAGTTCATGCAAAATGAAAATATTTAACACATATGAGACATAATAGCGCATGGCATTATGGAATACACTATGTATTACACTGTGCACTAACAGTGGGCTTTCCCTTTCCCTCCTGTCTCCATCTTGTCATTCATTAGTGTGTCTCAATCCATCCCCAGAGTTTGAGGCTCAGGCTTCCAGTCTCTGATTTCCATAGCAACCAGAGAGAGTAGTGAGGGGTGTGTATCATGCTGCAGCTGAGCTCATGACACTGTATTTGGAGATGTGGTGCTGGCCTGGGTTCCCTATGGCTGCGGTCCCCAACCCCTAGGCCACAGACCAGTATGGATCTGGGTTAGGAACTGGGTCACACAGCAGGAGGTAAGTGGCAGGTGAGTGAGTGAAGCTTCATCTGTATTTACAGTTGCTCCTTACCGTTTCTATCACTGCCTGAGCTCTGCCTCCCCACCCAACCCCAGTCCACGAAAAAATTGTCTTCCATGAAACTGGTCCCTGGTGCCAAAAAGGTTGGGGACCGCTGCCCTATGGACAGCGCTGCCTTAGGCCCCGGTGTGATGCTTATTTGCGTCATTACCTCCCATGGTCTGAGCTGATCTAGAAAACAGGGAGAGGATGGGATGGGGACAGTCCACCATGTTATGACCCAGAGCCTTGGCCACCTTCCCCACCCCTTGTCTACCTGGGGCTTTGGGAGTTATTTTAGGTCCTCAACAAATGGGCCTATTGCATACCTCTTCTCTGGCCAGAGGGAACTGCTGTCCACCCTACAGCAAACATTACTGGCCCCAGGAAGCTGTATCTTGGGGGGAGGGGAGTAAGTGGTAAAGGAAAAGGGGGTGAACTGGGCATGAGAAGACTCTCCTTTCATGCAGAACCCCCTTTGGTGGCTGGGATCCGCTTGGGTTTCCTCTGGCAACTAAGGTCATTTCCTGGCACCCTTTTCACTGGAATAGTAGTGTCTCCCTCAGCCTCCTGCCCCTACCCCCCGGCTCCTGCCACCTGCCTCTTGCAGACTCAAGCCCCAAAAGACCACAGACCTCCCCTCCATCACAGAGTCCTACAACATCCTGCACCCGACCTTGTACATTTGCTGAGGGCTCTTTTGGGAAGGGCTCTCCCTTATTCAGGGACTTTATCTTCCCTACCATTTAAGGGCTAAAAAACTTTACTTTTATAAAATGGTGGTGATATTGCCTGTTACTTGGCCAAAGGAAGAGTTGAAGTGATATGTAGGCTCCAGAAAACACTGTAGATTTTATTTGGGTATGAAATCTAAAGTTCTGCCTTGCTGCTTACTTAGGAAGGAGGGGTTGAGACCTATAGTTATGTGGTTGGTCAACCACCTGAGAGTGACAGATTGTTGATCTTGCCAGGAATTAAAAAAAAAAAAAAGACAAGGAGATTAGAGGCTTGACTTCATTTGGATCTTAAAGTGTCCTTTCTTGGGCTACCTCAGCCAGGAATTATGAAGCAGGCGATGCTAACAATAATCCTCAAACAGTCATTCTTTGCCACCACCCAGCCCCATGCAGGAAATCCAGCCACTCTCAAGTTGCTCCCAATTAGAAAGGTGAAACTGCAGAGGGTGTCTTTTGTGTGCGTGAGGACCACGAGCCGCCTGCTAGTTTCCTTCTCCCTGCTCCAGTGGGCTGTGCTCACCTCGCCAGGATGTGCTCACGTCAAAGACGGCAGGTGTATGGCTGATGCTGGCCAAAGGCTCCTCTCTGGCTACCTTCCAGTGGTGAGTATGTCCACATTGGAGTTTAGGGTACAAGTACTCACCCCTCACCCACTGTAGTCGGCTGAAAATAGCATGCCAAATAAATCAGGTCCCTGGAACCCATAAATTTACCTTACTTGGAGGAAGGGTCTTTGCAGATGTGATTAAGTAAAGGATTTTGAAATGAGGAGATGATTATCTGGGGGGACATTAAATGCAATCACATGTATCCTTGTAAGAAGGAAGCAGAGGGAGATTTAACCCACATGGAAGGGAAGGTTACGAGAAGATGGGGCAGAGAGAGAGACTCGAAGATGCTGGACTTAAAGGTTAGAGTGATGCAGCCACAAGCCAAGGAGTGCTGGCAGCCTCCAGAAGCTGGAAGAGGTGAGGAATGGATTCTCCATTAGAGCCTTTGGAGGGAGTGTGGCCCTGCTGACACCTGGATTCTGGTTTGGTAATACTGATTTTGGATTTCTGGCCTCCAGAACTATAAGAGAATAAATTTCTGTTATTTTTAGCCATCCACTTTGTGGTAATTTGTTAGAGTGGTCATTGCAAACCAATGGGCCTATCCTAAGAGCCACTATTGATGGCTGCTGACATCTGCACCGGGGCTGCCAGGGCCACAGTGGAGGGTCTGGTATTTCAATGCCCACACCAGCTCCTGCGTCCAGGCAGCCATGGCTCTTTTCTCTTTTGAGGGAACTTCACAGAGGATGCAGACCATTCTGGCTAACAGATTATTAGTGGATTTGACTAATCGAGAAAGCTGGACCACACATCATGAAAGGCAGGGCCTGAGCACAGCTACATTCTGAAAAGAGATCATGAAAGAAAGGGAAAAACTCTGCCTTCTATATGCAACTGCACTCCACTTTCAGCTCCTTGCAACACTCTGATGACCTGCCTCCTACGTCAGGGATGCAACATAATCAGGAAAGAGAGGAGGAATTAGCTTGGATGGTGAGACCCTCAGTTTGACAGTAGCATACTTGTGACCTTCCCCAGCAGCTATAGTGCTAGGACTGTGGCCATCAAATACCTACAGTCATGTAGATCTTGCATGTTAACTCCGGGAAGGGTGGAATGGCTTTGTTGAATACATAATGGCAAATAGGTGGAGAGGGGAACATGACTTGGTCAGGGGCAAGTGGTGTTTTCTGATGCTAAACAAATGGAGGCTGGCCAATATTCATTGGCCTTTTGTTTGCAACATCCACCTTAGGACAGAGGCAATAGCCACTGGGGCAAAGGCCCATCAGACTGACAGACACCTGGCCCTGCTCAAAATATCTCCTCCTCTGAGCTGAAATTAGAATTAGATTTTGCAATTTTTTTCCCAGATAGCTTCTCCATTCAATTGACCATTAGAAGGCACACCCACCAACCCTCCACATGTTGGGTGTCTAGGGGCTGAGGCTCCAGCTGAGATCCTCCTTTTACATTTTGGAGACAATTTGAAATTCTGCCTATGAATGTCTCTTCTGCCTCATTGCTCAGGAAAGAACAGGCTGATGTGATAGACAGGTCACAGCAAGAGTGTGGACAATTTCAGAATTGGGTGTCTAATGCCACACATTAGAACAGTTTGTGTAGCCTTTGGCTAGAGTGTCTATTGTTAACCTTGACTAAATCCCTGAGGCCTTGGGAGTAAAATGCTCCTCTCCTTGCAGTCCTTGGCCTACTTTAAATTTGTGAAACCCAGGATTCGTCATCAAAACGGAGAACAGCATTGGCTTCCTGCCTTCATTCTTCTTTAGATGATTAAAACTGGCCTCCGCGAGCAGACTTCCCATCCTCCTCCTCTATCACCTTTTTTTTTGGCTGTGTCTGTACAAGGTTGAGTTTATTCATTCCATGAATGTTTTTAAACTTTATTTTTAAATTTGAAACAATCAAACTTACAGAAAAGGCTGAAAGTACAATTAAAATTATTTTTTTCTGAACCAACTGACAGTAAATTATTGACCTTATGCTCCATTATTCCTGAATATTCTTGTGTATAATTACTACAAACAAATGCATTCTCCTGCAAAAGCACAATACAATTATTAAAATCAGAATGTTAACCCTGATGCATCACCATCATCTACTCCTCAGACCACATTCAAATTTTGCCGACTGTCCCTATCATGTCCCTCCAAGCCAGAATCCTGGGCGACATTGAAATGTCAGCTCCTTCAGTTTGGAAGGTTCTTCCTCAGCCCTTCCTTGATGATCATGTCTTTGACACTGGGCTGAATCTTTAACCCCACTCCATCCTCAGACTTTGTCTGCTCATTGTGAGAAAAATCATCGTCCTTAAAGAAATATTTCTCTTGTCTTGTTTCATCCCATCATAGCCTGTTGGCAACTTGGGAAAAACACTGGACTGGGAGTCCAGAAACTTCTCTTTCTACTTTCGGGTTACCGACCTCACCATGTTGCCCCCACGAACTGCATTTGCTCCGGGCGAGATCCAAGGGCCTGAATGGGTTGTCAGGAGAATAAAGTGCCCCATAGATCTCCTTGGAGTGCCCACTATAGAGAAGCTGTTGAGGATGTTTTATTACATAACGTGGTGTTCACTTCACTTTCCTGTAAAGAAATATATCCTTGTCTCCAGTAATTGGGTTTTTTTTCATCTCATGGACATGGTTAACTGCTTAGGCTTCCTCCTTCACAGTATTTATGAAATTCGTCAGCTCGTTATAGTCAGTGTTGCGGACGTTTTGATGTTTTCAACCTTATATCCACGGCATCCCTCATTTGTATTTGTTATTTTTTATCATTTTTTCTCTTTGGCATTACTTTTATATTCTTTTTAGTATGTCTTACAGACTAGCAAGAAAAAGGGTGGTGTAAATAACAAATAAATAAGTAAACAAGTCCCAATGTACAATATTTCATACCTTAGCTTCCGCGTCTGCAATGAGTGAACCCAGGGTTTGTTCCTCACAAGATGGCGCCACCCGCGCATGCGCAGTCAGCGTCCTGAGAGCGGGTCTGCACGCTGTGAAAGCAGCCGCCTGGGCCGGTGGCCCCATTTGCCAGACACACAAAATAAACTTTGGTTTGGGATTCAGTCAGTGATTTCCCTAGCCATGACTCAAATTGTGATTCGTTTCGCCTTCCCGTGGGGGCTGTGGGCATCTCTGCGGCATCTTTTCCTTGCAGGCATCTGCTGTCAGGGAATGCTGTCACCAGACTGCTCTGCTTGGAGCATTTGTGTGTATCGGTCTTGCCGGAGGCCCGAGTTTTACACTCTGCTCAAGAGAGAATGGGCTGAGATAGACAGACAGCACCGTCACCCAAGTAGAGCCAATATTTTCTTCTACAGGACCCAAGCGGCAGGAGTCCTGGCACCTGGAGTCTCTGCCATCACATTAGAAATCCAAGGTCTGGGCGCCACCAATTCAGGCTTTTTGCCTTGGCTTGAAAGTGTCTGGAGGCAACAAGCATATGCAGGTTTGGGGACAGGATGTGTTAGGGTGGATGCAAGGGTTTGACAGGCCAACAAGTCAGAGCAGCACGCTGGACCCCGCCCAGAGACTGTAAGTGCTGGGACAGCTGCCCGTGACCTGCAGACAAGACCGACAAGACTTCCAGCCAAGCAGCTGGGCACACAGAGGGAGAAGCAGGTTAGTGAAAGGAGGATATAGTAGTTTCCTGCGGCTGCTGTGACAAATGACCATAAATGGGGGGCTTAAACAACAGGAATTTATTCTCTCACAGTTCTGAAGGCTGGAGGTCCGAAATTAAGGTGTCAGCAGCGCCATGTTCCCACCAAAGGCTCTGGGAGAGAATTCTTCCTGCCTCTGCCAGTTTCTGGTGGCTCCCAGCATTCCTTGGCTTGTGGCCACATCACTCCACTCTCTTCCTCTATGGTCACATTGCCTCCTGTTCTGTGTGCGTATCAAAACTGACTGCCTTGGCCTCTTTCTTTATTAAGGATACAAGTGATAGCTTTTAGGACCCACCCTACAATCCAGGATAAGCTTCTCCTCTCAAGAGCCTTACATCTTAATTACATCTTTTGCCACATAAGGCAATATTCACAGGTACCGTGAATTGGACATGAATATATCTATTTTGGAGGCCCCCATTCAGCCTGGTATAGAGAGGAAGTCTCTAATCGCATTGACCAAATACCAACATGAAGTTAGAGGAGGCTGCAGATGGGGACATAACTGATTTAACATGGTTCTTTTTCAAGTGTACATTTTGTGTAGTGCCTTCTAATCTCAAATATAACTTAATTTTCAGGAAATAATCACTGCATTGTATTTGGTAAGTACAATAGGTGGGGGAAAAAACTGTTGTGGTGCTTTATTGAAGGTTCTGACATCCTTAGCCATCTTTTAAATCATTCTCTGCATCAGTATGCATTCCCGAATTGTAAGATTTATTGGATTTTATCAGTAGCTACAGAGCACCTTTATTTAATAACAACCCAACCAGTTACACGTTTAAGCAATTCCATGTATTTGTGGCTTGTTAAAAATGGGTGTCAGTGTTTCAGTTTTGTTCTTAGTTGTAACAGCTTGGACTTTTTTAGTTAGCCAGTAAAGATCACAACTTGTCAAAAACCAGGTTCAAGAAGATGGTGATTTGCTTTTGTGTAAACTTTATCTCCCAAGCCATGCCAATTTCTTCTTTGAAAAAAGCATTTGATCATAGATGTATGACTTGGTTAGTCAGATAGCTTATATTTAAAAGTATTATTTTTTTGAGAAAACATTCTGTGTCTTTGTTTTTGCTTCAACCTTCCCAAATTTTAAAGCAAGATAAACGTGTTTCATTGGTGTTTAGTTTTCAAAAAAATATTTATTGCACTGTATTAGCTTCAGATTTTTTTAAAAGCCCTTTAATACATATGTTGGCTAAAAGTTCCCAAAGCACACTAGCAAAGTCAGAATGGGTATTATCCCATTTTACTGGTGAGAAGACAGAGTCCCGGAGGCCACAGGTTAGGGACCTCCCTTATTAGTGGCAGAGCTGGGACTAGAATTCAGGTTTCCTAAGTCCTAAGCCAGTGACACAGATGGCACAGGGCTTCTGCTATGTCATTTCAACCTTATGTAAGAGTCTGAGGTTTTGGAAACACCGCAGAGACTTCACTGTTGGCCATTTGCAGGGGTTAAAAAAAAAAGCAGAGAAATCTTCCTAAGTATTGACTTTATTATTTTTATTTTTTTAAAAAAACAACTTTTCTATTTGGTTCCAACAGTGACAGGATCTTTCCTCTCTGGATCTCAATTAATGACATTTCCCAGCCCCAGGTAAATGTCTTCTCTGGGCCTGTTTCCTCTTCCAGTGTCCCCCTGGGTGTGCGTGTGAGAGAGGACACACGAAATGTGGGACTGATGTCCTCTGGGGATCTTTGAGAAGTCCACACTGTCGCAGAGCATGCATTTCCCTGCACAGGTCGATCAGGGGTGAATTATTAGCTCCATGCTGACTTGTAAGTGGAAATCTATATCTTGTCTAGTTCTGCTCTATGCAACCCTTGTCGTCTTACCTTGTGAATATTGATTGCATTTAAACAGGCTTTTTGCCCAAGGTCTGGTCAAGGCACCAGTTAGATGTTAACTCTAATGCCGCTTGCGTAAGACTATATATGATTATGATTATGGAATTGGTTCCAACATGCAGCCCTTTTTGGGAAAAAAAGATGCTTTATCCTGGATAATTTACTGCAGACCCCTTTCTAGCACAAAAACAAGAGCAGAGTGAGCTCATCGAGATGAAACAGCAATTCATCAGGACAACATAACTTGTCATTCCCCTGGTCCCATTCTGTCTCCTCTTATATGCTCAATTTTTGCCTAGTGAAATAAATCGCTTTTGGTGGGGGGGGCAGTGGTGGGGAGGTTTCTCAGGCAATGTTCTGAATTTCCAACAAGGAAGGTTGAGCCACATGATTTATTTTGATAAAACAGATGGCTGAACAGATATAGGATGGGTATGGGACAACTTCACTCATTTGGCATCTTTGTACCTATTCTGTGTTTGTGAACCCTAAAAAGCAAACTCTTTTTTAAAAAGTTCATTTAAAAAATAGCTAAATGTGTTTTTACAACTTTCCGATTTATTTTTAATTTGGAAAGATTAAAGATTAAGAAAATATATAGAATAATTTGACAAATAATAATGTACCTACCACCCATAATGAACAAATACACATCTTATCGTAATGGTTTTAGATATTTACAAAACAAAACAAAACAAAAAGTAAGTTTGAAGTCCCATCTATATCTATCCCCAATATCATTCCTCTTTCTCCAGGAGCAAACATCGTCACACTTTAGAGAGTGTCCTTGCACTTCATGTTTATATAATCACTATATAGATTGCTTTGCATGTTTTTAAATTTACACAGATGTTATTACAATGTACCTACTGGATATACCTTTCTGCAACTCTTTTTTTTTAACTCATGGTTTCAATTTTGGTGGCTATCCATGTTTACGTATGTCAATTTAGTTAATTTGTTTTAACGGTTTTATGTACGGATATATCCAAATTTATTTAAACACCCATTTATAATAAAAATTAAGTTCTTTCTAATTTATTACTGTTATTAACAAGGCTCCTAAAAAAATCCTTATGCATATCTCCTTGAGTGACCGTGAGAAAATTTCGTTAGGACAAACCTAGAAGTAATTACTAGGTTTAAGTTTTACCAGACGTGGCCAAATTGCTCTCCCAAGGGGCTGTGTTATATCGCGGCGCCATACCCTGCCCCCAAGCAAGGCTTAAAATTTCCACTTAATGTTTCATCACATTCTCACCAACATTTGATGTTGTATAATTTTATCTCATTGTTTTACTTTGCACTTCTCTTATCACCAGTGAGGATGAGGATGAGCTGTGTTTCGTATGTTCACTGTGCATTTGGGGATATCCCTCCTTTGTGAATTGCATTTTCCTGTCCTTTGCCTCTGTTTGTATCTGTTTTGTCTTTACCTTCATGATTTACAGAAACTCTGGATACTAATTTCCATTGGTTATATGCACTGCACACATTTCCTCCAAATCTTTTGCTTTTAATTTTGCCCAAAGTATCATTCAAAAAATTTAAATTTCGATCTGTTTAACCCATGATTTTTTTTCTGTTTAAAAAAATTGGTAGAAATCTCTACTGTAAGTCATAAAATTATTTTCCAATATTTTCTTCTAATGATTTAAAAGTTATTTCTTATGTTTATATCTTGGATCTACTAGAATTAATTTGCTCACTTGTTTATTTATTTTTGGCATGACGTGAGCTGCTGCTCTAGCTCTGGACAGCCTCTTCTCTCGGACTTTTTGCTGTGGGTCAGAAATAATCTTCTTGTTTAAGTCACTATTGGTTGGACTTTCTATTACTTGTAGCCTAATACATTCCAACTGCTATACTTATTCTCTCTTTACTCCCTTTAGAACTCCCCTTACATGTATCTTGGCGCTTATAGGTTTTTTTTTTTCATTTTTCTTTTCTTTTCTATTATTTATTTATTTTTTTTGCTTCTTGCTTCATTTTGGAATATTGCCCTAGCTGTATATTCATTTCATTTCACCTATTCTCTCTTTTTTTTTGAGACACAGTCTTGCTCTGTTGCCCAGGCTAGAGTGCTGTGGCGTCAGCCTAGCTCACAGCAGCCTCAAACAACTGAGCTCAAGTGATCCTCCTGCCTCAGCCTCCCAAGTAGCTGGGACTATAGGCACATGCCTCTATTTTTAGTAAAGATGGGGTCTCACTCTTGCTCAGGCCAGTCTTGAACTCCTGACCTCAAGCGATCCTCCCACTTTGGCCTCCCAGAGTGCTAGGATTGCAGGCATGAGCCACCATGCCCAGCCCACCAATTCTCTTTAGCTGGCTCTAATCCTCTGTTTAATCTACCCCTAGAATAGTTTTCCCTGATCATTTTTTTTTTACTTTTATAATTTCTATTAGCATCTTTTTGAAATTTGCCCTTTTTTTGGTTTTCATTATGTCTTTTTCATGCCTGATAGACTCTATTTCTTTCTTCATGTGGGTACTTCAAGTAAACTTACTTTAAAGTTCCACTCATATTGGTTATTGTTTATGGTCCTTTGGGTGTGGCTGTTTATCGTGGTTGCCGATGTCTTAGATCATATGATTTCTCCAACTGCTGTCTGGACTGTATCTTCAGCATGAACTATTTTTCACACTGGTGGCACGTATTTGGGCTTGCAGATGCTTTCCTCTGGGAATTTTCACAGTTGCTTCTGTTGGGGCCATAAAAGAATTCTCAGAACCAAATTTTTACATTTGTATCTAGCCTCAAGGCTTTTGCCTCTTGGAGGCAGTTTAAGAATTCTGATCTCATAATCTCAGGCAGGGCGTGTTGAGGGGTTCTGTTTCTTAAGGGCCATGGACTTGGGCCAGTGGAAAAGTTTTTCTGATTCCACTTTAAAATCAGGAAAGACATTTACTGGTTCCTGGCTCCTGTTAAGGGGTTCAGTTCCAGCTCCTGCGCCGAATGAGGAGCCTTGGCCTGATCTCTATCCTCCATGGAGGCTTTTAAACCTCTACCTGCAAGGCACATATGCAAGACACGTTTCTTCTTCAGTAACTCTTATGGCTGCACAGTTTCGACTTCTACTCATTGCAACGTTTCTGGGAAGTGGGAGGTTTTCATTAGCTATGTACTTTGAATTTTGTGAAAACCATGTACATTATGCAGTATTTCTGTGTGCTTTGAAAGGGAAGAAAGCTTCCTGCGTGAGTGCAGTCTGCCATCCTGACCTGGAATCTCTTCCATTTCCTTATCAGCGGCTTCCAAGTTACACATGGGTTGTGCCCTAAATATTCATTTGTAAGTTACCAATTTTGAAGTCAGAATATATTTGCCCCAGATAAAGAATATGGTATGGTGATTAAATAAGTGATAGTGCAAGCTTCAGTGCTTGAGAGGTTTGGGTTCCATTAGGAGAAATTCAGGTAGCTTCAGGATGTTCTCGTCCCCATCAAAATCTAGCTTGCAGGCTGGCAGGTTCAGAAATGTGATTTATCTACACACCGGTTGTAGATCCATCTCTCAGAAAAGGACCCATTCAGATAGCAGAGTCTGATGTGTGAAACCAGAATGCCAATTTAAAAATTTATCACGAGCGCTATAACTGTTAAGGGAATTGACACTTGAGAGACCCCTACATCACATTCTCTCCTTGGAGGCGAGCTCTGTGGGAAGCCTCCAATCAGGAGGTCTCCTGTTGAGCACAGAATCTAAGCAAAGAGGTTTTTAATTATGTGATCTTGAAAGTTGAATGGCCTCAGGATCTGACAACTTGCTGAGTCCATGTCTGTCATAGAGGGCTCTTTTGCCTGTGGGACCATCACAGTCAAAGCCCATTTGACAAGGCATCCCACCCTCTGGACAGAGCTTGGGCAGACTCCACCAACATTTGTTTCTCTGCACGTCTTGGATCAAGGCTGGGAGTATTGCAGGGTGCCTGGGTTGGCACTTGTCTTCGGGATGCCAGACCTGTCTTCAGGCAACTGGAGGATGGTTTTCCCTGAGAGAACTCCCTGCACTCTCTGTACATCTTTAGGTCCAGTGTCTTCAAAGCCTGGCGAATATGAAGGACTTCTCGACAAGTCTTGTGCTTTCAGGACACACGGAAGCTCCCATTCGCCACTGGGGTAGGGCTGTACTCTGGTTTAGTGTTGAGGATTGAGACCACCTGCATACACAGAGCTCAACGATCTGTACTGAGAACTGACACCACCTGCGTGTCAATATGACTTTATTACATTGGTCCAGGAAATCCTTGCTCAGAAAAATAAGACTGTAAATCAATAAATATCTTTACTGCCTGGATCAGAAAATTTGTGAAAATGAATTTATTCAAGCAAAAGTTTGTTCCTCTGGGAAAATATTAATAGATCACTGATCAAACAACTGTAGACTTACCCAGACTGTGTCCATCAATCCTAACTATTATGGCTTGAATTTCGCCCAACGCTGATAGCTCACCATAGTGAGACACCCACCTTAAGTCACTTGAGCCCAGACCTCAAATCTTATAAATACTTCCTTCTGCGATGCTTCTAAGTCTCTGTTAAGTGATGCTGTCTTTGACTGCAGTAGATTAGTAAACCTAGTTTTACTTCTTCAGTTGGTAATTGTGGTGGTCTTTCAGGGGAGTCTGCCCTTAGCAAGGTGGCTGCAGGAAGGCAGAGTGCTGTGTCTTCCTTTACTTTCCCGCTATCCATTGATCAGTTGGTTTCTTTGGACTTGTGGGCAACTGTTGCCTGGGGCCTGGGGGATGCTGTGTTTGCTAATGGTCCTGCCCCTCTGGTTATGTTGGACCATCTTTGTGACTTCCATTTTCTTTCACCCACAGGACTTTTGGTTGATCCTTAGCCCTCACATTTCTAGTCATCTGGTTCACAGAGGCTGCATAGTAAGCACCTGTAAATCACAAGCATGTCTGTGACTCCTGGCTTGTGAGGGGGAAGGGTGAAAACCATTGGCTCAGAGGTTCTAAAGCATTGAAACTTGAGGATCTGGATTCGGCTGTGTTGGGTAACTCAGAGGAGTGTCTGAAAACTGGGATAATGGAGCATGAGATGAGGGGGGAAGCAGTGGGCAAGACTGGGGCAACCCTAAGGCTTTTGAACCCCTGATGAAGATAGCTTGAAAAGGAAGTAGACTGAGCCTGCCGTAGCCTCTTGCTGCTCTCCGCACTCAGATTTTGAGAATAGGACTGATGTAACATCGTGGTGTGACTATCTCGCCAGGGCCTTAGGGTCAGACCATTCCACTGTGGATGGGGGTCGAACTTCCTTTGAAGGGAATAAGTGGTCCTACCTTCAATCATCCTGGGAAGAGATGAGCTCTGGGGCAGGAAGTGAGGACTCCGAAGGTGGACCCAGATTTCTCCAGAAGGGAGAAAGTGTCCTCCTTGCTATAGGGATAGAAGTGAGCTTGGCCTGAACGCCAGGGTATGGGGCCTCCAGTGAGTGCATTTCCACTGATGGGGGCGAGTGCCCCGGGCTCACATGATAGCAGGCTGGGGACAGGTCGGGATGGCTCTGGATGCTCATAGTAAGCCACTCTGTGTCGCTTTCCCTTTATATTGTCCCCAAGCCTTCCCTGAAGTCTCATAAAGGCCTAGTCTAAGCTTTGCTGTGGAAGGTTCCCCAAGAGCCTCTCCCATACGCTAGAGGAAGTGGCAAAATGGAAGGGGCAGTGTCCCCCAACCCAAGGCCACAATGCAGACAGCAGCCACTGTACTGGGAGGTCAACTGTGTCCAGCCATCTCAGAAGGGTCGTTGGCAGCACAGGCAGGAGTGAAGGGCTTTGTGCACTCACAGCCGGGTCATTGCAGAGTGGTGAGGTCTGAGACGTGAGTAGCTGGGTGAAGGGGACTGAGGAGGGAACTGGGAGTTGTTGGCATGCTGAACATGGGACTAGAAGCCAAGAGAGATAGCTCTTCTCTCTCCTTTCTTTTCCTTTTTATGTCCCTACATCCCTCCACCATACTCTTTCCACTGCTAACAACAGCTGGACTGATGGCAAGTCACGAACTTGGCAGGTGTTGGCCACCCCTTTTGTAGATATAATACAGTGCATGGGATTTTCCTTCTCAGTCTTGAAGAAAAGCTCTCAAGACCATCTTTGCTGTTGGTATCAAGCCAGGCCAATTCAGAATTGGCTATCTGCCAAATATTCTCTTCTGCTGTTCCCTGTTGGCTGAACCCTGACTGCTCAGGGTGGCATCGTCCCTAGGCAAATGCTTAATTTCTCAGCCTCCCTTGTCTGACCGATGAGACAGAGGTGGAAATCTGCTGGGAGTGTCACTCTTTCTCTTTGCCCTTGGCCTTCTTTCTGTCTTGAAATGATTAAGATAAAGTGTTTGACTTCAAGTCTGTATTTTCACTGCTCTTGCAGGCACACTCATATATTCAAGAAATGTTTATTAAGTGCCTATGAATGTCAAGTACAGTGCAAGGTGCCAGTGAATGAAGCTTATACCATCCCTGCTCTTCTGAAATTTATGTTTCTAGTTAGAGAAGCAAACCAGCCAAGTAATTAAACAAACAATAAGAGAATATTAGCTAGTATACGAGTTTGCTAGACTTGCCTTAACAACGTACCACAGACTGGGTGGCTTAAACAAGAAAAATTTATTTTCTCACATTTCTAGAGGCTAGAAGTTTAAGATCAAGGTGTCAGCAGGGCTGGTGTCATATGACCTTGGCTTACAGATGGCTGTCTCCTCTCTGTAAATTCACATGGTCTTCCCTCTGTACGTGTCTGTGTCCAAATTTCCTCTTCTTGTAAGGACACTAGTCATGTTAGATTAGGGCCCACACTAATGACCTCGTTTTAACTTAATTACCTCTTTAAAGACCCTATCTCCAAATACAGTCATTCTGAGGTCCTAGGGGTTAAGGACTTCAGCATATAAATTTTGCGGGGACGTGACAGCTAGCAATAAACAATCTGATGGCAATAAGCCAGGGAGGGGTCGGTGGATACTGGCCGTGGGTGGTCAGTGAAGGCTTTTCTAAAAAGACATGTATTTGAGTGTCTGGAAAGAAAAGAAGAGGGTAGCTGTAGAAACACAGTTGACACTCTAGGGCAGGGCAGATTCTTAAGGCCAGAATTCCTTCTGTGTGTTCAAGGATCAGAGAAATGGCTGTTGAGACTGGGGGTGCTGAGGACAGTTGTGGTTTTGTGAGCCAGGCACCATGACGGAGAAGGTACAAGGGGCTTTGACAAAATGGATCAGAGAGTGGATACGTCTGCCTGAGTCATTGATTTTGCAGATCATTTAGGTCTCTTGGGGACGCTCCTGAACCACATTTAAAAGTTCAGGCCATGCTGGCTGCGTCTGTCTCTTTTCTGCACTGCACCCCAAGATCTACTTGCCAGGTGGGTCCTACGCCAGACCAGGTCCCTGCTGGCCCTTTCTCAACATGGGTTAGAGAAGAGCTCTCCCTGCTTTCTCAAAATTCCTTAAGGACTCACTGTCTTTATCAACATGTGGCAATTAGTGTCTTCCTGTCCAGCCTGTCTCTTGTATTATGATTGGTCCACATTTTAACATTTTGTGTTATTAACTCTTCTCAAGTTAAATTTAATTCCTTTAACCTCTACATTTCTATGCACTCTTGACCTGTCTATATAAAACGCTTAGCTATATTTTCTCATGATTTTCATTGTATTTCCACATGGATCAGCTGTATTTACCTTTCATGCGGTCACTTTTGTGGAAGCTTCTAGTAAGCATGTGGTCTGGCGAGGATGTGAGTCCACAGTCAGTTGGGCCTTTGGGACACATGTCTAAGGGTTACATATCTGTGTAGTCATTTGGATAAAGACAGAGCTACAGAGACATAAAGACACGGAAGGTTCATAGTTCCCTACTGTGGGCTGTGCACGGTGCTAAGCATTTACTCAGGGGACAGTAAACTAAGGTCCATGGACCAAATTGGTTTTGGTAAGTAGTTTTACAGGACCATAGCCATTCCCATTCATTTGCATATTGTCTATGGCTGCTTCATGGCTACTGAGGCAGAACTGAGTAGTTGAGACCAACTCAACTAACAAAGTCTAAAAATTGACTACTTGACTCTCTACAGAAAAGTTTGCTGATGCGTGGTTTATAGGACTGAGCTTCCTGGATCCCCTTGGCAGCCTTATGAGGTGATAGTGTCAGGATATCTACTTTATAGATGAAGACTGGAACTTGGAGACATGTGTGACCTGCCCAAGGTTGCACAGGCAGGCTGTCTGAGTCCAGAGCCAACTGTCCCTGGTGATGTGCAAGCTGGTCCATGCAACAGTCTGGAGGTTGCTGAGGGCTGCTGGAAGCCAGAGAGATTTAGCTGTAGACTCGCTGCGAGGTCATGGAGCTTGGGGTTGTTGGGCAGGTTGGATTTGCTCTCCTAGTCCCTACAGGGTGGATCTCCACTGTGGTTGGCCCCACGCCCTGTCCTTGCCTGCAAGCACTGCCAATGCTTAGTCAGACACATACCTACAGCCCCACTGCCAGTCCCTGGTTGGCTCGGTTGGGCATCCTTGCTAATATTTTGAGCATCAATCCTGCCTGGGGTGCTAACCTAGAAGAGAGTGGGGTGAGGGGCAAATTCAAGGATACATTCTCCTTCCCAAGAGATTTATTAAAGGAGTGAATGATCAGGTTGAAGGGATCTTTCTGGGGGTGGTGGGACCCCCAGCAGGACCCTCTGAGGTTTTCCTTCCTCACCGCACCCCTCCCCTCTTTGGTCATGGTCATTCTTGAGCAAATCAGAGGACAGGACTCCATTCTGGCCATGCAGGGAAAAATGCATGCTAATCCTCAGGCAGGAATATCACTGGCCAGGGCAAGATGGTTACTCCCAGAGCACTGGCCATCTGCACATACCCAGCAAACTGAAGGCCCAGATGTACAGATGACTCTGGACACATCACTCTCCCGGGAAGCTGCTATGGAAATCCTGAGCACCCAAGGCCACCAGTCAGGCCATAAACTCACCAACATCGACCCAACCCCCTCACCATCTTCCCTGCAGCACTGCGCCCCCAAGTCCCTATCGAGCCATACAAACTGATTGTATGTACTTCCCCAAGGCTCCATTGGGAGTGATTTTTATGTGACCTCTCTGGCAAGCACCAGCATCTGTGATTGTGGAGAAGCCATGCCAACACAGAGATGCAACTGTGTGTAAGAATTGCGTGTGTTCTTAGTCTTTGAAAACTAAAAAATAATTCATAGTATCGCTAACCTTACAGATACATCCATCCAATTCTTTTTTTTAAATGCATTTTTTATGGTGGGAAAATGTATATAACATAACATTTTCCATTTTAGCCATTTTTAAGTATAAAATTCAAGGGCATTAAGTATGTTCATAATGTTGCACAGGCATCACCAGTATCCATTTACAGAATTTTTTTGTCATATCAAACAAACTCTCTGTACCCATTAAGCAGTAACTCCCCTCTTTTCCATTCCAAAAAAAAACCAAACTGACTAAAATCTTACAATTTTCACAGGGCATAAAATTAAATAGGTGTCATCTCTTTTGAACTCAACATGAGGCACAAAGTGTTTATAAGAATCGTGCAAGCAGGGATATACTTTTGACAAAATCTGCTTAATTTTTTTCAGAATTGGTATTTAGATAGGGATAACATTTTTTTTCACCTAAAAGCTCTATTATTACTCTCTTTAGGTATTTTCTTATAGCAGAATGAGAATATGTTTACAAAGAAAGATGTATATAAGCAAATAAAATTATTTAAGATTAAGATTTTTCTTTCTAATGGTTAATTTCTGTGGGAAAAAGTAGGTTACATCAGGTATAGCTAGTTATAATGTAAATTTCTTCAGGGTAGTGTGGTAGATTACAAAAATGGCTACAAATTGTTCTCATCCTTTGCATCCAAACTATCCCCGCATGGACTCTGTGATTGGCTTTTGGCCAATGGGATGTTGGCAAATGAGATACAAACAAATGAGATGCTTGAAAACTGCTTGCACATTGGGGATTGCCCTCTCTTGGAAAACTGTGACTACTACTGTGTTAAAGAGCCCAGGCTAGCCTGTTGGATGATAAGAGACACATAGTTCTCTTACCCTCATCACCCCCGCTGATGGCCGGCCAACCATCAGACATGGGAGTGGGGCCATCATTGGCCAGTTGAGCTCAGAGGCATGAATTAGCTCCCTTGAGACCAGCACAGGAACCTCGTTATGCCTTTCTGAAACTTAGATGTGATGTGGGAGTTAGAGCAACCATATTGTGTCCATGAGGCAAGGAGCACTCACTAAGGGATGATTGTGCAGAAAGATAAGCAGAAACTAAGGTCTCCGATGGCATCATGGAGCTATAGTGGCAGTCCTGGAAAGCGTACCTTTAGATTTCTTGTTGTATGAGAAAAAGAAATGCTATTTTGTTCAGCCAGTATAGGTTGGATCTCTGTAACATGCAACCAATATTATTCCTAACTGAAAAAAATGTTTAATTAAAAAAACACAGTTTTCCCTGAAGAAGCTTCTGTAAGAGTTCCTTCCCCCATCTCCCCACTAATTATGAAAAAGAAAAAATGCCTGGGGACCTGAGAACCTACAAAATACAGAGAGACTTTCTGGGTTCATCAATAAAATCAACAGGGCTTTTAGGGTTGAGTTGGAAGCCAATTAGTGGAAAATGAGTTACTTAATTCTGGTAACCAAATGAAAGGAGACCAGAAGCTTCTAAGGCAAACTAGGTATGTAGCCAGGAAGCAGGACTAAGAGAACAAGGAGTGAAAGTGTGAGGGAAAGAAGGCCACCTTGGGGAACACCTGGAACCATATATTATTGGTCAAGTTAACCACAGCTGTAGGAATGACAGCATAGTAAACGGGGGTCCCACAGACTGAAATGGCCAGGAGTCAGCTAGATTCTTCTCTATGGTTTGTGGAGTCAAAGCTTCTCTTCTCCAGCTGGAGAGTTCCTGGCCTGGGAAAGCCCCACTCAGTTGCCCCAGGACTGTTGCTGAGAAAACACAGAGGCTGAAATTCCCCTTCTTCATTCTGTCAGCCTGGGTTCCAGAAAGCACATCTTGCAAACACCTGAACTTCTGGGCTTTGCCTTCTGTCCCCTCCTCCCCACCTGTCTCTGCTGTGCCAGGTCCTTCCCTTCACATTTGCTTCCTGAAATATAGTCTTGTTTCACTGCCGTGCCTCTGTGATTTACTGCGTGTGAGCATCGCAGTGGAGCAAGTAAGACATTCTTCATTTTCATACCTGACACTTGAAGAGACATAAAGGTAAGTCTCTGAAGTCAGACTCAAGCATCTCTTGATTAAGAGTTCAACTGCACATGTGATTTACTCAATTTGTGCTTGAGGAAACAAGGGATGTTGAAGATAATGGGATTGGCAAACTCTCATTTCCGCCTCTCTCAAGTGCCCGGATATCCGAGGAACCAGGGTGGAGCTGATGAAAAATCTGAGCTTGAGCGTGGACTGCGGAGAAGAAGAAGATGCCGGTGGTTGGCTCACCTGGGTCTGCTCGGGGAAATGTGCGTTGGGAAGCTCTTCTGATGTCAGCTTTGATTAAGCGAAGTCAGCAGGCTAGGGGGTGAGATCAAACATGTTGTGGGGGGGGAGGTGCAGATATTCTGAAAGAACAGGAGTCCAGATTCAGGAGTTCTGGTCTTGGCTTTGCCACTGATGAGCTGTGAGATCTTGCACAAGGACATGTGAATGGGTTTTAGTCTCTTGACCTAAAAAATAGGATGGAGGGCCTGATGCGGTGGCCCACGCCTGTCATCCCAGCACTTTAGGAGCCTCAGGTGGGAGGATCACTTGAGGTGAAGAGTTCAAGGCTGCAGTGAGCTGTGATTGCCCAACTGTACTCCAGCCTGGGCTGGGCCACAGAGCAAGACCATGCCTCTAAAAAAAAAAAAAAGTGTGAGAGATCAAGTTATTACATGAAGATCCTTTTGACTTACTTATGAAAGAATGAGAGGTGAGGAAGAAGAGGCAGTAAGTATAGAAATACTTTTGATGAATTTTATCATGAAGGGTAACTGCGAATGGACCACGAATTGGTGGGCTATCTTTAAAATGGGAGGTAACGAAACATCATTCTATGATTCAAGACAGAGGAATCGATGGAAGATACAGAAAGATAGGGGATCAGTGTAGTAATATAGTCCTTGAGCGGGTGAAAGGGGAGGGAAGGTAGCACTCAACTGGCCTGTGACAGGATCAGGGACAATTCATCCCCTGTAACTGAATGGGAGGCGAGTACATGGACACGAATGTCAGGAGACACCTGGATGTGATAATGGGAAAGGGATGCCATTCTTATCTGATAGTTCCTGTATCCTCAAAGAGCACAAGGGGATGCTGTCAGCCCAGGTGGTGAGAGGTGTTTTGGAGGTTTGACAAGAAAGAAGTTGTGGTGGCATCTCAGAAAGCGAGAAGGTGACATCGCTAGGATAACAGGGCAGGATTGTTGGCCAGTGGTGAGCACTGACTTGAGACACATGGTCACAAATTTAAGGTGAGACCAGTCAGCATACCTGTGGGATTTTTTTTCCAGCAGCATCCAGCTGCCTGAGTACAGACACAGAGGAGGTGGATGGAGGGCTTCAGTGAGCCAGTGGATAGCTGGCAGAGAGAGGTGGACAGATGAGGTGTTTGTAAAGGGATGTGTGGAATCTAGACTGTGCCAAGAGGGAAGTGAGGACCTGAGAAAGGTGATAGACAGTGAAGAAGCAGCAGACTGAATGGATGGGAAGTCTCCAAAGGTATCAAAGAATTGGTGGCCTGTGGTTCTAGAGCAAGTGGGCTGGAAGGTGGTGATAGAAAAGCACAGATTGATGGGAATTTGAGCCTTTTTCTTTGTGGTTCGTTTTGTAGGTTGAAGATGGGTGCTTGGGAGTCTAAGGATGCAGGTCCAGTCCTGTTGCAGTGCAATCAGCTATGCCTTTCTTTCTTCTCAGTTTTATAATATTTACATTCTTCTGGTGAATAAGTAGACAAAGTGAAGGATCAGTGCAGCCCATTCCTACTATTGCAAAACAAAGTCAAATCACATGTGCTATTCACCGAATCTAGCAATAGTACATGCTGTCGTGTGTGTGTGTGTACGTGTGTACGTGTGTACGTGTGTGTGTTTTGAAACAAAATCTCCCTCTGTCACTCTGGGTAGAGTGCAGTGGCATCATCATAGCTCACTCTAACCTCCAACTCCTGGGCTGAAGTGATCCTCTCGCCTCGGCCTCCCAAGTAGCTGGGACTACAGGTACATACCACCACACCCAGCTAATTTTTTCTATTTTTGGTAGAAATACCTTGATATTACTTTGATAATACTTTGTAAGTTATTAATATTTAAAGAGCGTGAATTCATGGACAACACATTAGCCATTATATGAGTACATTTGGGGTCGATTATCCACACATCTATCAATGCTTCATATTCAAAATACTGCCTACATGTATTAATGTCCAATTACTATAAATTTATATATCAAAACATTATCAATACAAACGTATGTGATTAACCAGTACAGGTTTAAGAATTAACCTATAGCAAACTAAATTGATAACTGTGGACTTACACTAATGTGGGTAATATGTAAAATTATAATTTAGAATTAAAAAAAACACAGCAGCAATGGAAAACCATGATTAACTCAAGACAATATTGTGCTCACACATGCACACATACACACAGAAGTATTTTCATGAGATTGTTGAGGTGGACGAGACACACTCTGTGTGTCTGTGTGTGCTGCATTTTCCAAAAATGGACACTGCAATCTTTCTGTCCCTGAACTTTGTGACTGCCTTGACCAATAGAATGTGGGGGAAATGATGTTATGGGATTTCCAAGACTAGTCATGAAAGGTGGCGTGGGCCTGGCTCTTTCTCTCGGGATTCTTGCGGTGGGAACCTAGCCACCACGTTAGGAGGAAGCCCGGGCGACAAGGAGAAGCCTTGTGTAGATGTTCCGGCCAGAAGCCCCAGGTGAAGTCTCAGCTGCTGCCCAGCATCAGCCACCGGATGTATGAGTGAAAGAGCCTTCAGATCATTCCAGCCTCTAGTCTCCAAGCCTTCCCAGCAGATTCTGAGTGGAGCAGAGACAAGCTAATCCCACTTAGTCCTGTGCAAATTGCAGAGTTGTGAGCAAAATAAGGATTGTTATTGCTTTAAACTACTAGGTTTGGGAGTAAATTGCAACACGTGTACGTTAGAAGCTTTATAGTCTTGCCCTGGTTTGAATGGCGAACAAATTTTCTAATAGAGTACTGAATTAGAATCCTTGGAAAATGTCAATATTATGCACTAATTTTAGTTTGTGACTTACTTGTGTCAATCATAACAATTCTCTTCCTAGATTAGTACCCAGAAAATAGGCTTCCTGTGTACATAAATAGGAACGTCTGTGGAATTGACAGCCATTTTCCATTAAAAACTTCAGAAAGGACTTACAACTTTTGGATCTGCTCATGGTTCCTTGAGAGAACTCCATGGGCCACGGATAGGCTGTGGACAGTTCATTGAGAAACAACAATCGCTATGGCAAACTCTCAAATCAAAATCCCTCTTTGGCATCTATTAAGATCTCCATTCATAAATCTCCACAATTGCTCCCTCCCCCACTTTCCTTCCTACTTACTTGTGTTTACCACAAAATAATCTCAAGTATACAGAAAAGTGCAGAGAATAAGACTAGAAACTCTAGGCAGGCATTGCCTTGGTTACGCTGATTGGCATTTAACTGACTTTACTACGTATCTGGAATATCTTTCAAAAGCTCACATCGCAGAGACAGTTCAAGCCCACTTTGGACTCTTCTGACTCCATTCCCCTCTCTCTCCCACCAAAGGTATTCACTATTCTGAACTTGGTGTGTTTCCTTCTTATCCATGTTCTTATGTTAGTGTTTATAAAAAAAATGTTAGTACTGATTTTTGTGTTATAAATTTTACATTAGTGTTATTATAATATACTATCCTTCATCCAATGTTACGTTTTTGAGATTTTTCCACCTTGGTTTCGGTAGTTCTAGCTTATATTTTAACCTCTGTATAAACCTCTGTATATTCCATTCTAGAATATATTTTAGTTAGTTCACTTTTCCCCCTATTGGTGAGTGTTTAGATTATTTCCAATGTCTCATTTTATATAAGTCGATATACAAACATACTTCAATTTCTTTCTGCATAATTGTGAAAGTTCCTCCGAAAAACGCACTGGAGAGTGATGTTCTTGTATAATATTTATTGAAAATCTTCAACGTCAGTGGATATTGCCAAAGTGGCTGTACCAGTTAACACTCTGCTAGAGGTTTGGGGAGTTCCTATTTTGCAGTTGTACGTTCATTTTTTTCAAATCGCTAGGTGTGAGGTTGTATAGTATTACTGTTTTCATTTACATTTCTCTGATTACTAACAGTTTTAAGTATTTTACTCTTTTCATATTTACGGCCATGTGTTTTTTCTTCTTCTGTGAATTGTCCATACACATTTTGCCATTTTTTTCCTATTGGGTTACTTACATTTTTCTATTGATTTTTGAAAATCGTTGACATAATCTTGATGACACTCCTTTGTATCTATATTGCTAATATCTTTGTCTGCTTTGCTGGTTAACTTCTTACTTTGTTTATGATGGCTTGGGAGGAAGTTTGAAATATTCATGAAGTCAAAATCTATCAAAGATTTCAGTTGTGATTTTACTCTTTGGAACTAATTAAGAAATCCTTTCCCACTCTAAAGACACAGAATTTTAAAAGAAAAAAAATTTAATTTCACTTTCATATGGGTAACCATTGTAGTTCTTTTCCTTGTTTTATACTGCAAATTGTGTCCTATGTCAAGGTCTTCTTCATGCAGGGGTGTGTTCATGAGCTATTTGCCTTATTTATGTATTAATATGTTATATCCCAAAAAGTACTCTTCTTTAACATTTCAATATCTTGACTAGGACCTCTGTATTACCAAATCTAGTGGCCAGTTTCCATCACGCCCTTTCTTAACCTGTCAGGAAGAAGTGACACAGTCGATGGCTGCCTCAGTTGGATTCCATGACCCAGGACTCAACTGGGTTTCTCCATGTCGCTGGCTCCTCCTCTTTAGTCTACACTGCATGATTGGATTCCTTTGTCCAGCCTCTTACTACTTCAGAGCCCCAGGACTCCCTCTCCAGATCTCCTCCCTTTTCCATACACACTTATTTACAGCCTGCCTGATCACATCCTGTCAAGGGCTCAGAAATCATGTAAGTTAGTGGCTCCACAGTCATCCTCTTGGACATGGCCTTGGTGGGTGTCTAACAGGCATCTCCTGTCCTGCTATTGCTATGGAAATTGTGTTTCCTTTTCCTAATCTGGTAGAAGTTACTCCAGATGTTTTTAACATGCATTCCTGATGGAGTTTAAAGTTTATCCTTATTTTTGTTCTGAAAAGTACACGATCTTTAGAACACTTTAACTACATTCTCCCTCACTTTTACTTTGTTATCAAGTATTTTAGTTCCACATTGCTTTAACCCCTCCCCTATTTCAAACTTGATTATTATTTTTTACTGTAAGTGCCTTGACATCAACATACCTACTTTTGTGTGTGTGTGCACATGTGTGAGAACACTCATTATTTCTTCTTGCACCCCATACCCTCCTTCTGAGTTCAATTTCAATTTTACTAACGTACATTTTTTGTAGTGCTTCCGAAGTGAGTGTTAAAAAAAACCTTTAGACAAATTTAACAGAGTGTTACCTAAAAAAAAAAAAATAACAAAACGAAAAAAGCCCATGAGGTTTATACTTTGGAAAAAGGAGTGCTTTATTTCTGGTGCAGGGCTCTCAGCTTGCAGGGGCCATTCTGGCAAGCTGGCAAGCACAGCTCTGTCCACAAGCCAGGAGCACGTGTTTCAAGGGAGAGATAAAAGGGAACAGGATTTTGTACTGAGCGACTAAATATACATATCTAAAAAGCTATAGGAGGAGTCATGAATATTTATGAAAAGAAACGCGAATGTGTAATTGTGCTTTATACCTCCCATCCCTTCATGGCTGGGAACTCAATTTTAAGGTTTTTTCCTGTGGTCCCCACAGCCGAGATGGTGTCTTTTTAGTTGGTGGAGCGTAGGGTTTTATTTTTGGTTCACAAGAGTTTAACTGAGCCAAGAACCATTCCCGAATTGGGCAGCCCCGGAACCAGAATAGGTGCAGGGCAACTCTAACACTGCCATCTGGTCAAAGATTTACAACAGGAAAAGGAAAGTGATGTATAGAAAACAAAAAGTGAGGTACAGAAATAGCCGATTGGCTACAGCCGGCGTTTGCCTTATGTGAGCACAGTTTGAATAGTTGGCCGCCTTTGATTGGCTGAAACTCGGTAACTGGCACAAGAGTAGGTGATAGTCTGTTTATACATCCAGTGAGGCTGCAGTTCTCTATGTACGGAGAGACCTTAGGGCCAAACGTAAAATATGTAAGGAGACAGCTGTAGGCTAAACTTAATTTAACAAAGGTATGTGAGTGAAAATATTAATCTGATTTTATCTGAAAATGTCTTTCTGTTCCCTTCATTCTTAAAAATAGTTCATCTGGATATAGAATTCTAGGCCAACAGTTATTTTCCCTAAGTGCTTTGAAACTATTATTCCATGTTTTTCTGGTATCTGCTTTTATTGATGAGAAGACTGAGCTATTTCTAATTCAGCTTTAGTTTTCCTTTTAAAAATTACTTTTAAGGTTTTCTTTTCTTTCTTTTTGATGCATTTGCTTTTCATTTCAATCTATTTGGATTTTGAAATTTGTGATTCTGGCATTTAAAGACTCACACCTTGGTTCGATTCTAGAAATTTTTCAATTGTAAATCCTTTGATTATTGCCAATCCTCCCCTCATTTTTGCCTCTAGAGCTCCAAATATGTGTTTGTCAGCTGTTAGTTCTTTTATGCTATTCTCCATGGCTCTTGATCCGTCTTTCATATTTTTCATTTCTCTATCTTGTTGGTACAGTCTGGTGATTTCCCCAAATCTATCTTCCAGTTCGTGCTACACTTTTAAAATTTTTCCTGATCCCGTATTTAACCTAACCACAGAGTTTTAAATGTTTATTGTTTCCCCTTTCATTTCTAGAAGTCCTAATAGCTCCTTTCCAAATCTGCTTCTTCCTTTTTCATACAGATCTGTTCTTCATTATACCTTCTTTTTAAACTAGTAATTTCAAACCTACCTATTTCACACTTTCTTTCGTATCATTCCTTTATATGGCAGTTCTTGGGAGCCAAATGTCTTTATTGAATTTTCTCACAGTCCCTCAGTGTGGTTCATTTTTCTTATTTTTTGGTAGTTTTGTACTGAAAATTCATGTTAATCAGGGATTATCTACTTCTGGGGGAAGTTTTGGTGCTTGGTTGTATACTTTTCCCTTTGGAGCAGTTAATGCTTTTTGTTGATACCATTTTGGGGCTCCATTGACCTACAGAAGTTTTTTTTTTTATGTTGAATAGTTGGTTTTATGAACTAAAATAAAACCTTAAGTCCCCCAGCTGACTGAATGGACCCTCTCTTGGCCAAGGGGACCCCAGAAATACCCTAAAGCTGAGTTACTGGACATGAAAAGGGAGGTCAGACATGCCTGGTCATGCCCTTCTTGAAGCTATCCTTTGTAACTCATTAGCAGACCTAAGGCCATACAAGAAAAAGCTTAAGCCACACCAGCAGGTCGTCAATTTACTTAACAGGTCATTTGAGTCTTGGTATATGTCCAAGTGGCTTATCTTTGATTAACAGACTTCCTTATCTTAACTTAAAACATTCCAAGCCCTTAGACAAAACTTCATTTCTTTAACCAATTACAATTGAAGAGTCTTTAAACCCACCTATAACCTGTAATGCTCTGCTTTGAGATGTCCTGCCTTTTTGGGCCAAACTGATGTACGCCTTTCATGTATTGAGTTATGACTTTACCCATAATCCCTGTCTCCCTGAAATGTACAAAACCAAACTGTGACCCAGCCACAGGGAGACAACTTGCTTAAGGCTTCTTGGCCATGGCTCTCCAGGCTGTGGTCTCACATATTAGGCTCAGAATAAATCTCTTTAAATTATTGTACAGAGTTTGGGTTCTTTTCTGTTGATAGTCTGTACTTCCTTTATTTCTCAGGAAATGTAATTTTGACTTTACATCATCATGTGGAACTTTGCCTGAAATTTGGATATTTTATAAGTAACATTCTTTCCGAAAGCTTCCTTGGGCAGGTTGATAGAATTAATTTCCTATCTAAGGCTGAGACAGTCCTTTGAATTGCTGAATGTCACACAGGTAGTTTAGTTTCAGCTCCCCACTCTTCTCAGCCCTGAACCCACATTTCCTGTCCCCATGTAGGAATTAGAACCCAAGCCACTGGGATCTATTATACAGTCTGGAAAAGCAGCCAAGTGGCTCCCCATGGAGTCAACTTGGTTTTTCATTCCATTTTTAATTTTTCTCACTGCATTCGGCAGTTGAGGATTTCACCTTCTTAGTTTTAAACTCACCTCTACTTTACATATTTTATAGTTAGATTGTATCCAACATTTCTATTTGTTTGGGCAAGGGTGGGGCTGGCCCGTGTCAGCTCAGTATGCATATTGCCAAAAGCCATCCCTGCCATATTTACCTTCTCATTTGCATACTGGTAGCACATTAGTCACCCACTAATTGGAAAGAGAGCCTGAAACTGTCACACACGTTAAAATAAAACCAAACAAACGACCAAACGACCAAACAAGAAAAGTGTTCAAGCCAGTTTTTTGGCTAAAATAATGAAGTTTACAGATTTTATAAAAGTTAAAATCCAAAATATTGAGCATCTCAGGTACTATATGGTACATGATATTGTCCTGAATCCAAGCCTTGGCTTGGACACTCGCTAATGGTATAATCTTGGGGGCATTAAGTCTCTGAAACTCACCTTCCTAATCTATGAAATGAAGATAATGTCTACCTCCCGTGTTTTCAGTAAAAGGTAAAAGAGTTTGTATGTTACAGGTGCCCAGAAAGAGTGCTTTTATGTTCATATTAAATTTACATTTATTTAGAAAATGTTGCATTTATCTAATTTTATTAACTAGAGTATCTCTCTCTCTCATCTCCATCTCTTCCCAAGTACACAGGGTGGTGGGTTCTCTTCTGTAGCCAGTGGCTACAGAGCACCAGCCCTGCTAGTTTCTACAGTGAACATTGACAAGACACATAGAAGAACCACTCCTTACAAATGCCCGGTGCAGAGGATGTGTCTTGTGCTCTATTTAACATCCTCTCAGCCTACCTTATGATCTGGCTGTTGCTGTGGTAACTAGCTGTCTGCAGGTGTAACCTGGTGTCTATCTGCAGGTGTAAACTTTCCTGAGCTGCACTAGGCCTCTCTTACCTTCTGCCTGAAGCTTCTCTCTCTTGGGATGTCTGCAGGGGCCACTTGGCCATTCTGATACATGCCCTTGAGTAATTATGGAAGTGAGAGGGAACCAACACCCATTGGGCAACTCTTGACCAATAGGGGTTGGGAGTTGGCATTTAAATACCACCCCTCCATCCTAGGACACACAATTCTCTACACTCTACATGGCTGTGCTCTGGAGGTCAGCACTCCAGGATCTTGTGGGGTGCCCAGCTTAAGATCACAGCCATAGATTGTCTTTGAGCCCCCCAATTTCACTCCCCAAGACTGTGCTCTTATTCCTTGGGATTAATTCCCCAAATAAAATTCCTGGACTCCCTTTTGGGAGAGCACAGGCTAAAACACCTGGCTGAACTCTTCAAGAGACTAGATTTTCCACATGAGTAGGTAAGAACTCAACTCGATACAGCTAGAATTAAGTCCTAAACTAAGTGTTAACGCTAATGTGAAGACATTGGTATTGACAAGTGTTTAGGTTGCAGAGATCTCTTTATAATTTATATCATATCCTTTCCCAAAGAGGATATGAGATAAAGAGGATGTCTAAAAATCATTTAAATATCAAAAATATACCACCAACACCACACATAAAGCCTGGCATTTGCCATGTTCAGTGCACTGGGTGACAGATGTACCCAATGATTAGAAATCTGTCACCAGGAAACCCTTGAAGAGAAAAGTCTTAAAGAGACAATCGCGTGGTATCTCAGCAAATGATATAAATTAGGAGTGTATTTTCCTTTAAACCTTTCCTGTACTTGGAATGGCAGATGTAATTTTCACTCCCTGGCATCACTCTAATGTGGTTATGATTAGGAGATCAGTCTAAAATCTAGCCAGAGCTGACCTGTGCTCATCTCTTGCTTGCGGGTGATAAGGGAACAATTGTATCACTTGCTTGGATGACCAGGCAGTGAGTGGTCAGGGCCCTCCCCAGCTTGGCCCCTACAAAGAAACAGGTTGTAATTGCCAACATTAGAAACAGGGCATCCGGTTGATATTTCTTCAGCAGAGAACCAGCTTCTGATGTTTTTCCTTGGCTGTGCTTTGTAGGTCAGATGCCAGATGTATAATGAATATGCAAAAGACCGAGGATGCGGACTGTTCCAGGAGTCTCTGACAGTCTGCCCAGCTCTGAATGATTCCCATATTGCTCTTGTTGTAACAGCCTGTACTTGCAGCTGAAAGTAACACCTCTCCTCTTGTTTCAGTGCCAGGTGGGTGGAATTTACCTTTGACAAAAATTATATAGCAGAAAAGTCAGTCTCCATGAGCTGGAGGGGAGGAAATAGGTTGAATATTGACCTATTTGAATAAACACCCCAATTACAGCCCCTGATTGGATGCAAACCTGAGCAGACTGCCCAGAAAAGGACAAAGTGATGAGAGATGAAAGCTAAGAGCGGCGAGGACAGCTATAGGGAACAGACAATGGAGCTTCAGTGCTCTGAAAAGCCGTGTCACTGAAGGAGAGATCAGAGCACATGGAATAGGAGCAGCATTCAAAGAAATAACAGAATAAAACAGTTCCGAGCTGGAGAAAGACCTACATCTGCAGATCAAAAGTGCTTGCCAGGCACCAGGCAAAAAGAATGAAAACAGATCAACACCTAGAAATACTCTGGTGAAATTCTTGAACTTCAAGGACAAAGAAATAATCACCCGCACAGACTCCAGAGAGAACAGACTAATGACAAAAGAATAAAAGTCAGGCTTACCTTGGTTTGTCTTTTGCAACTCTAACGAGGAGACAACATGGACAAATGATGACAGCTTTGAAGGGAAAACGAGTCATCGTACGTGACTCTGCTCGTGTGTGAAGGCACAAGGAAGGCATCCTCAGAGAGGCAACGACTCAGGAACAACCCCAGACACCAACCTACACTCAGAAAGCTAAGAAAGAGGCATGCCAGCCACCCAGAGCATGAATCATGGTAAAGAATCCACAAATAACCCAACTGGGCACAAAGAAGAAGACAGCAAGCACTGAAGTCATCAAAACGCACGATTTAGTTTAAATAACTGTTGTAAATATGTTTTGAAAGCAGAATGCAAATGTCATCATTAGTTTTGGAAAGAGAGGATATTAAAAATAAGCTAGGTCAAAAATTTCCTTGGCCAGGCGAGGTGGCTCACACCCATAATCCTAGCAGTCTGGGAGGTCAAGGTGGGAGGATGGCTTGAGGTCAGGAGTTCAAGACCAGCCTGAGCAAGAGCAAGATCAAGACCCTGTCTCTACTAAAAATAGAAAAATTAGCTGGCCATCATGGCATACACTTGTAGTCCCAACTACTGGGGAGGCTGAGGCAGGAGGATCACTTGAGTCCAGGAGTTTGAGGTTGCAGTGAGCTAGGCTGATACCCAGGCCAACAGAGTGAGACTCTGTCTCAAAAAAAAAAAAAAAATAATAACTCCGAATGTGCCTATAAAAATCATAAGGCAGGTATAGAATGCTAATTTCGCCAGCTAACAGCAAGTTCATTCTTGACCTCCATGGGGCAAAATGTCTGGAACAGCGATGGGGTCCCCCTTGCTGTTCTTCTGCTGGTGGTGACATTTCCACTGCTTCCCTTCAGTTCTGCCTTGATCAGTGGTCCAGGGTCTCTCATTGCCCACATCTCCACGTAGTGATTCTGAGTGTCCTGCCCTCTGTTGGAGGAAATCGGTGGAACTTACAAGAATCCTGGATGGTTGCAGGTGGGGCAAAGAGTGAGTGTGTGTGTGTTAGTTCTGTGTGCAGGGAAGGCCACTGCTCAGGAGCAGTTTGGGTCCTGCTCTTTTTCATCTTGGTTCCCTCTCAAGGAAGGTCCCAGCTTCATCTCCCCTCGTCCTCTTCCTCCTATTCCCATGTTGTACTTCCTGTCCTCCAACCCCAGGTCTGGCTTTATGCAGTCTCTGGAAGACGAGACACTGGTCTCATACTCCATCATCTTCCTCTGGCACTTTGAATCTTTGTTCTCACATCATGATAGGCTGCGGGAGGTAGGATGCCCTCATGGTAAGGGCGAGAGAATGGAGGGAAGGCTCTTCACAGAGAACAGCCACAGTCACAATCTGAGGTAACCCAAACTGTCACACTGGATTCTATAACCCTGTCACTCTGGTCTCTATAGCCTTTTATACAGTGGAATATAACCCATGTGCGACAAAGCACACAAAACAAAGATACACAACTTGATGATTTATCACAAAGCAAACAAAGCTGTGTAACTACCCCATGGGCCAAGAGGCAGAACTTTGCCAGTGTCCGGAGTCCTCCTTGGGTCTCTTCCCAAGCACCACACCCTCCTCCCTAAGAGAAGCACTACCCTGACTTTTATTAGGAATCACTTATTTGCTTTTCTTCATAATTTCACATGCATTCTCAAACTTGAGTTTGATCTTGTCCTGCCTGGTTCTTGAACTTGATGTAACCAAAGTCATAGAGTATGCATTCAGCTGTGGGCCCAGCCTGTTTTGAGTAATGGTAAATCTGCACAATTCATCCATGTTGTTGCATGTGGCTGAAGTCCATTTGGCTGTGCTGCTGCACGGCACTCTGCTGTATATACCATAATTTAGTTATCCATTCGACTGTTGACGTATACTTGGGTTGTGTCTAATGTTTGGCTATTACAAACAATACTCTTATGAGCACTCTGATTTCTTGGTGCACATGTGTCTGCATCTCTGCTGAGTGCGTCTCCTAAATCAACTGGGAGCACATTACGTGGCTTTATTACTTCTAACTTCTGCTGCTAGGTTATTGATTTGGGGATGTGTTTTTCAGCCCTGGCACTTGTATCTTGACTTAAGAATGCTTGAGTGACACTGTTACAGGTTATAAAAGGCATCATAAATGACAACACTAGTAAATGTTGAAATGATAGCATGATAGCCATCAGACTCACACGTGGAAGTTCTCATGTATATACACTGCAGTGTGGCTTATATACACTCCTCCTCCATGAATTGGTGAGGGCTGCTGTTTACTAGCTGAAGTGCTTGTCTTGAAGCAACAGCATGAACACGATTACCATCTTCTTGGTCCACCAGCTTTGAACTTAAGTGCTTCTTGATAAAATTATTTTTCAGTTTGACAGCCTGGTATTATTTATAGTATTATGCATAAAGTGAGGTTGTGTTAATATTATAAAAACACTATTTTAAGATGGAAGAATTCGAAAGTACATAAAAAGCAACTTCATTGCACTTTTGAGTGGCTACTTCCTCAGCCACACAAACACGCAGCCAAAGACCAAGACTGAATCATGGTGGAAAAGCTACAAATAGATCAATAACAAGTAAGGAGAAAGAGCAGCACTCAAAAGCCTCCCAACAAAGAAAAGCCCCAGACAAGATGGCTTCCTGGGTGAATTCTAACAAACATTTAAAGAAGAATTAATGCCAAAGCTTCTCAAACTCTTCCAAAAAATTGAAGAGGAAGGAATACTTTCAAACTCATTTCACAAGGCTGGCATTACCCTCCTACCAAAGCCAGATAAGGCCACTGCAAGAAAAGAAAACTATAGCCCAATATTTATACATAAATAGATATAATATAGGAAGAAATATACCAAAATATTATCAGGGCTGTTTTGAGGGGAGGGGGGTAGAGGTGATATTATGGATAACTTTTCTTTCTTTTTGATTTCTGTTTTTTTTCTAAATTTCTAAATTAAATATTGACTTTTCCAAACTAGAAAAAAATTTACGAAATATTATTTTTAAAAATGAAGTCACAAAAAGCAAAAAGATGCCATATGGAAAATGAGAGGCTATAATTTAACTAGAACTATGAGACTACATGCCTACTGTTATTGAGCATGAAATTCAACTCTAAACTTTTTAGTAACTGAGGTCAGATGAAAATCTGAAATAATATGTCAGTTGCATCATCTGTTAGAAAGAAGCAAATCAGTTCTCTAGGAAGCATCAACTTTTATCCCAGTCATAAACTGAAAGAGGGATTTTTCTGGCCAATAGATCATTTTCTCAGGGACATTGAATAGCTAATAGACAAGGTCTTCCACAGTAACATTTCTCCCTTTTCCGGGCATTGACCCTCAGACTCAAAAGCCATGACACAAAATTCCCTTTTAGGGAAAGTGTTTTGATGAGTGTCAGTTAGCTTAGTAGGATTTTCTTGCTTTTTGTTTCTTGCCTTACATCAAGAGTGGAACTTGGGAACATGTGAGATTGATTGGCGGGTCCCTAAGTATGGTGGACTGTATGATTTTCTTCAAAATATTTGCTGCCCCTCTTCTGCTGGGCCCAACCTAAGAGGGTCACATTCCACGGTAACCTCCCACCCTGAGCCCCCAGTGAGAGGAGAATATCTCTTACCTCATCCACAGGGGGCCTGGCCACGCTGCTGATTAAGGGCAATGGAATGTGAATGGAAGTGGCGTGTGCTGTGTCCAAGCAGAGACTTTAAAGACCACTGCAAGGTTTGGCCACTGCTCTCTTACCTCTGCATTAAGATCAGTATGTCCAGAGAGGGGCTGCACCTTCAGTCTGGGGCCTGGAATGAATGAGGATCAGAGGAGTAACTGACCTGTGAAGAACAGGTAACTCAAGCAAGGGACAACCTGTGCTGTCAAAAGCCACTGAGCCATCAAGGGGCTGCTTGTTACCACAGCATAACCCAGCCAAAGCTGATTCATACCTAAGACTGCTTTTCTTACATTGATCAACTCACAGATTGACTTCTCTAGTAGGTGCTTAGAGTATGGATATTATCTGTTCATTAAAACAAAGTTCAGGCTGGGTGCGGTGGCTCACACCTGTAATCCTAACACTTTGGGAGGCCGAGGCCAGAGGATCACTTGAGGTCAGGAGTTCAAGACCAACCTGAGCAAAAGCGAGACCCTGTCTCTACCGAAAAGAGAGAAAAATAGCCGGTGTAGTGGCCCACACCTGTAGTCCCAGCTACTGGGGAGGCTGAGGAGGAGGATCACTTGAGCCCAGGAGTTTGAGGTTTCAGTGAGCTATGATGATGCCACTGCTCTCTACCCAGGGCAACAGAGTGAGACATTGTCTCAAAAAAAAGTCATATGCTTTATAATAGCAGAAGTTTGCCCCTGTATAAGCTACTAGGGGTTCATAGAAGAGCTCAGGGAGTCCATAAATCCCTTATGATGCAAAATTTTATGTTTGTTTACTTGATGTGTATATGGGGAAGTAGTGAGGAGTTGGCTTATGGATTTTTCTGATTCTCAAAGAGGTGCAAGCCCTAAAATAGATCAAACAATGCTGCAGTAGATACTGGACATGCAGGCTGTGACATTGATGTTTATTCATGAAAGCAGGCTGACTCTGTTCCCATCCAGAGAGCAGCTGTCTCACTTCCTGGGGGTGGCAGTGGACTGCACAAATATTTATGTTTCCTCTCAATGAAGTTCATTCCTGTTGTAGGGCCTGGACAAGTGTATTGCTGACATCTGAGAGTCCTGTGGAACGGTTTTGGCCTGGAACATTTCAGGGCAGGTGTTGTCAGTCACCTGTGTCACAAAGGAACATGACTTCTGCCAAATGTATGATTTTTTTGTAAGCTGGCCTTCTGGATGGAGCCCCAGAAGGGGTGGGTTGGACATTGTAGTCCTAGATAATCAAGTGAATTGGATTGTTGGATGATTATTTAGGCCAATCCATTTTGCTTTGCAGAGTTGCTATGAACTGTCCTTTGGATGTCAATTTCCCACCAATTTCAGCTGCGTCTGGGTGGTACTTTGCAGACCACGACCCTTGTAGTCTGCAGCAATAAAGCCAAACCCTACATAGAGAAGGATGCATATCCTTATTGCCCTGGTAGGAGATCATGCATCCTGGTTACCTAACACCAAATCAAAAGTCCAAGAGAGAGCCCAGTGTTGATGCACACTCACATCCAGGCTCCATCTCTCTGCACTGGATCCCAGTGGTGACACTGTAGTTCACACCCAGCAGGGCAACAAATCTCTACATACAGTCATGCACTGCATAATGACATCCCAGTCAACGATGGGCCACATATAATATGGTGGTCCTGTAAGATTACAATACCATATTTTTACTGTACATTTTCTATGGTTAGGTATGTTTAGATACACAAATATTTACCATTGTGTTACAGTTGCCTACAGTATTCGATACAATAACATGCTGCACAGCTTTGTGGCCTGGGAGCAATGTGTTAATTGCACCACATAGCCTAGGCATGCAGTAGGCTACACAATCTAGGTTTGTGTAAATGCACTCTGTGATGTTCGCACAATGACAAGATGGCCTGATGATGCATTTCTCAGAATGCATTCCTGTTGTTAAGCAACACATGACTGTCCATATGATATAGCATAATGCCAATACTAGTTATCTTGGGACACCAAGACTGTGGTTATTTTTTTGTGTTTCATTTAATTTTTCTCTTTTCTAAATGATCTATAATGAACATGTCTTATTTTTCAACCAAGAAGACATTTGAAATAAAAATCCACAAAACAAAACAAGATAAAGTAAAAATCTCCAGAGGGCCAAACAAGGATGTTTTATAAAAGGAAAAAAAAAATACAGGAAGTGGTAGAAGTACTTGTGTATGTGTGGACGGAGATGCTTTTTTGTCCTAAGGAAAGCAATGTCAGAAGCTGGAAGCTCAGGATCAAAAGGGCTCTTTGGAATCCCTTAGTCCATGCCCAACTCCAGTCGGAATCTTTTTTCTGTGGGACCAAAGCCGAATTGGGTTTTCCTATCAGGAGCACTGGGGATGAGAAGCCCATGCCCTGCCCTGCAGGACGACCAAGGATCTGCGGCTGGACATTGAGTTTGTATGTGGACCTGTGTAGATAAGACAAAGGAACCATCTTCACTGGACAGGCTCAGTTTCCAGAAGCTTCTGCACCTTGCTGGACTGTGAGTTCCCTGCAAAAGGACACATGTCTGTTTGATTCCCAGATGTGCCAAGCACATGGTAAGTGCTCAATAAATATTTCCTGTGGAATGAGTCCAGAGAAAAGGGCTAAGGCTGGCTCAAAGCAGAAACAAGGTTGGTAGTAACTGGCTATGTAAGGATGTTCCCCAAGTTGGGTGGCCACCATGTACTACACAGCATCCAAAGGGATGTGACAACCTGTGGCTGACATCCTAGGACAGGGAACAGGCCCTGGGACTTTAGGGAAACTGGTCTTATAGGTTTAAATGAGGCAGAAACACAGGTCCTGGGAATGGGTCCAAATGGGATGGGAGATACGAAAAGTGTCTTCATGGCCACTTTCTTGACCTAATGGGGACCAACCAAGGTTAGGGCCCCATGACGGCAACTGGTCTGAAGACAGGCAGGTGATGCTGATCACAAGGAGCTTGCTTACATCTTAGTGGCATGTGACGCAAACTAGGAAGTCCTTGCCTGATGAACTTACGAGGGGTAGCGCTGGCATTGCAATGCCAGAGCTCAACTCTGTCTGTGGGTTCCTCTGATCTCCCTCCACCTCCTGGCTCTGCTACTTTCTGAATTTCGGCCCCACTTTCTTTTGCTATAGATGGGCTTCTTCCATGCTGCGGGAAAGACGACCCTTGGCAGTTAAAGATTGACATCCTTCCTGTCCTATGACCCCACCAGCCAAAGGCAGATCTCCCTGCTGTACCTGCAGGAAAACCTCGGGAAGGAACTCTGGCGGACCCGGCTAGGATTCTGTGCTCGTTCCGGAACTGATCCCGGAAGGATGGAGCCGCCGGATGGCCAGACCTTGGTCACATTCTCCGTCTTCAGCCGGGGACGGGATCTTGACTCTGCAATTGACAGCCCCCCCAGAGCCATTTAGAATTGGGGGGGCAGTTTCTGGAAGGAAAGGAGGTGCGAGGCAGCCTCGAACAATAGATATCTCTGACAAAACCTAATACCCTTCCGCATTGCTCCCTCCCCGCCACCGTGCCAGTTTTACACACGCGTCATCTCTGTCTTCTGCAGATTCCATCGCAGAGTTTCCATCATGGGCCTGTTAATTACGCCTGCTCCTCACCGTGCTTCGGTGCCTTTGGTTCTGCGACATGGGGCTGCTGGGAAAAGCAGCTAAAGAGGACTAATTAAGACTCAGAGTGCTTTCAATAACGTACATGGAAATGAACAAATTAACTGACGATGCCAAAAAGGCAATATTGCCCCCATGGGGATTCTGCCTATGGAGGTAGCATTAGGGAGCGCGGTAGTCATTGAGAGAGAACGATGAGTTATGAGTGATATCCAGTCCCACTACCTCTGAGGTGTCAGAAGTAATAGCAGCGAAATGTCATAAGATGTTAGGAGACAAAACAAACTGAGGTGAAGGGAGCTCCAGCGGGGGAAGCCGAGCGGAGGAAACTGAGAAGGGGCGGCGGAGGTGTCTGTCGCTCACGGTCAGGGGACAAGTCCCAGCAAAAACGGCCTGTTGTTGCTGACTGGTCTTTGCCAACATGTGATGGAAGAATATTCCTTTTTTATCTGCTAGGCTTGGATAATTCTGAGGAAGACAGCTCTGCACAGTCAGGGAGGATTCGATGACGTTCCCTGGGGGCACGTTTGGGACAAGGGGTCTCTAGATGTGGGCCCACGGCCATTGGCATCTGGAACATCATCTGGGATTGTTCGGAAAAGCAAATTCTCAGGACTCCTTCCAGACCCACTGTGGGGTGGGGTCCAGCAGTCTGCGTTTTAACCAGGCTTCTGGCTAATGATTCTGATGCTGGCTCATGTTTGAGAACTGCGGCCTTGGAATTAGGAGCCTAGAGTCTGGGCCAGGCTGTGCCAGTTAAGCTGATGTGAACTAAAATAAAATCTTAAGCCCCCAGCTGGCTGAATGGACCCCCTCTTGGCCAAGGGAACCCCAGAAATAACCTAACGCTGAGTTGCTGGCCATGAAAGGGGAAGTCAGACATGCCTCGTTGTGGCCCCCTTCCCTTCTTGGAGATGTCCTTTGTGACTCATTAACAGGCCTAAGGCTATATAACGCAAAGCTTAAAGCACGCCTGCAGGTCATCGATTTGCTCAACGGATCATTTGAATTTGGGTATGTGTACGGTATATGTCCAGTGGCTTGTCTCTGATCAACAGACTTCCTTAACTTAAAACGTTCTAAGCCTTAAAAAAAAAAATTCTAAGCCTTTAGACAATGCTTCATTTCTTTAACCAATTATGAATCAAAGAATCTTTAAACCCACCTATAACCTGCAATGCTCCGCTTTGAGATGTCCTGCCTTTTGGGGCCAAACCAATGTACGCCTTCCATGTATTGAGTTATGACTTTATGTGTAATTCCTGTCTCCCTGAAATGTATAAAACCAAACTGTAACCCAACCACAGGGAGACCACCTGTGCAAGGATTCTTGGGCATGGCTCTCATATATTAGGCTCAGAATAAACCTCTTTAAATTATTGTACAGAGTTTGGGTTCTTTTCTGTTGACTGATCACTTAACCCCTTTGATCCCCCCATGGGCAAAGATAACTGTCCCTGCCCTGCTTTGGTCACCAGGTTTGTAGGCGAATCCAATGAGATCATTGATATTGGCAGGAACAGTGGAGAGTGACACAAATGTGATGAATTATAATGATTATTCCAGAGACAGATGATCCCGATTAACCGAGGATCCTGACGTGGAGGGCAAGGGGAGATGGTGCAAAGGTAAATAAAGTGTCTGGTATGAAACTTGATTTCTGGAAAAAAATGCCGTTTTTGCTTCCTAAACAAAGGGTCTTAGAAAAAGGTTTTTGTTAGCTCTCAAATGCCCTGCCCTAGACAGCTTTCTGATGAGTTAAGTGTAAAGGTATCAGAAGCATCTGGTCCTGATTTCCCTTTAAATTCATAGACACATAAAGTTAAAAAAGAACTGGGGCTGGAGACATGAGCTTTGCTGAAGCCCACCCATAACTGAAACGGCTCTGGGTGGTTGGCCTGGGACACGTGGTTGGGCCACTCATCCAGGTCAAGGCCAAGTCCACTAGGAGCCACCACAGTGGAAGATGAGGCCACTCTGCACCTGCCAGAATGGTGGCCCCCAGCTCCCAAAGAAAGGGGCCTGGACAGATGTTAGCTGGGTGCTCCCTCTCTGCCCCAGGATGAGTGACTGGGGAGATAGGAGAAATGAATATTAACAATGTCCTTGAAGGGGAAAGGAAAGCCCAAAAGTACACATGGAACTTGGTGGCAGGAGGGGAGGGAGTGTGGGCAGAACCTCTTTGGATGTTGATGTGCAAACTTCAGAGATTTCTTAGTTGAACTACTCATCATAAGATATTATTATAGAATCCTAGAGGACTCTGTTTACCTCCGAATCCCACCAACTTCCTTCCTTGCAGATGGGGAAACTGAGTCTAGAAATGTTTAGGTCAAAACTCAAATACCAGCAGCTTTACGATTTGAACTCAGGTTTTGAAGCTCCTGGCAGAACAATCTGGACGTGCACTCTGAAAGCCAGGGTCACAGGTGGCCTCTGCTTTGTCTTTTTCTAATAGTCAGCTCTGGTAGGGAAATGGTTCTCTGGGGGAGAAGAACAATGCCCCCTTTGCCCTGGAAGTTTTGCTGAAAGATCAACTCACGATGAAGCAGACCAATAAGAGAAAGAGATTACAAATTTATCACTGTGCACACAGGGACAATCACAGAGTGATTTCCCAATAGCCCAGTAGGGCCCAGAAGTTTATATTCCCTTATTTTAGATGGGAGGGGGAGATGAGAAATATGGGTAATTCTGTTTAGGGGCAATAAATGGTTACTAGGGAGGAAGAATAGATATTTGGGAGAATGAATGGATGGGTGGGGGGAACAGATTGACTTGTAAATAATTCTCTTTGGAAATTAAATTAACCTGGTACACAGATATTACCTTTAAAATGGGTTGGGCCAGTTCTGGTTGCATTCTTGATCTTCTTTCCTGCAATATATTGAGATAACAGGGAGGGGAAGGAAAGTCAATTGTTCTTTTTGAGGAGTCTGTCTGGTTTATGCAGATAGAGGGAAAGCTCCTTCCAATGCCTGTTGATCTCTAAGGGCCTTTAGTTCTAAATAGTCTTTATACCAAGCAGTCCTGTTTTGGGGTGAAATTCCCTGAGCTCCTTCAGTTGTGGATAAATGCCAAGCATCTTGTGGGCAGCATAGGCCTGGTCTAGAAGCCTATTTCACTGCTGTGTTACATTCTAGAACAGTATCTCTGAGATACACGGAGGGCACATCCACACCAGAAGCACAACAGGGGTCCCCGGTGGGGACTTTTACAAACTTTATGGCTTCCTCATTGGCCATTTCCTTCATATTCATATTCGCTTGCTCTGGATATTAATAATGGTGGCCCTTGTGTGCATTAGGGTGGGAAAAAATTGGGGAACCTGAGCAACGAGCGCCTAAGGCAACGAGAGACATTTATATCCTAAGTATCAGTTGCCTCCCACCATTTTGGCAATAGTGTGGGATATTAAAAAATTTAGATAAAAACTTAAAGCAAGTAGTTCCTTTTCCATCCCATGTAAGGCCTGACCAGCTCTCAATCCATTTCTAGCCCACCTCCTTCCCAACCTTTGCTGACCTCAGGTTTTCGATGTGCTGTTCCTGCTGAGGGCCTGACAGTTTGCAGCGACTCCGCTCTAGAACAAGGTCAAGCGCAGGCGAGGAGAGGGGCTGGCACTTCCAAGTTCAAGGGCTGTGCTTGAGGGATGGTGACAACCTACACAGACTTTCAGGGGATTATCAGCATACAAATGAGATGACCCTTGGGGCCACCTTGAATGAGGACAGAGATTTGTTTGCACACCCTGCCTTGGGCAGCCCTGTGATTGTCAAGTGATTTACTGAATCTAAATGTGCATAGGAGAGAACTTCTGGCTGCCTTTGTTTGAAGGAGGTGATTAGTTTTCTGGACTAATTTCCAGTCTTCTGCCGTGACATGCAGACATATACACACGCACCGAGCAGTGTCTTAACCAAGACTAGGCTCATCCATCACAGCTGAGCATGTTCTTGGAGGGCTAATTGACTGTACATAAATTTCCTATTGAAAATTATAGTAAAAAATAGAGAAGGGAAGAAGATAGTTTTTGTGATGAATAATTAAGCCAAAGGATGCTTCTTTAAGGGAAGGTAGGGGGATGCAGGAAGAGCTAATAGTCATACTTCCCAGTCTTTATGAGAGTAAATGCAGAGACATTCATTCAGGGAAGTTTCAGACTGGCGTTCAAGGCCCTGCCCAGTATTGTCCCTCTCGGTGGCTTTGTCCTTTGTGGCTCTCCTGGGTGAATCTATGCTCCAACCAAACCAGCTCCTATTCTGTTCCTGGAACATGCTTCCCTTTGACACCTTCACCTGTGTTGTGCCTTGCACTTCTCTTTTCTCACTACTTCTGTTAGTGAAGCACAACCAGAGAGGCTCTTTGCTTCGGCCGTCTTGTCCTGATGCCCTTCCTCCTTCATGCTTCCGTCATGTTCTGTGTTTATGTTTCTCATGACCTTGAATTTTGTCTTTGACTGCAGTTATGTTGTATGTCCTCCTGCACATCCAACCATAAACCACAGTGAAACTATCTATATTATAATAAAATAATGTAGAGCCATAAGGTATAAATAGCAATCAAAGTCTGATTTTTTATTGTTTTTTTTTTTTTT
>NW_012139414.1:2573142-2576467 GCF_000956105.1 Propithecus coquereli
CAGAAGCTAAAATACACAGCTAAGCTGTCCTTCTGATTTCCACTGTCTCCACATGTACCTCCAGCCTGTGAGCTAATATCTGAAATCCCACTAACTGCTCACTTAGCTTTGACAGTGACACAGCAGGAATAAATGCTCATTTTCCTGGAAGCAGAAACAGAGGGCCTCACGAGCACATTGCTAATGTGAAGCAAACAAATGTGCTTATAAGAGGACCTGTGTCAACCTGCCAGGGCTACGGTAACAAAGCACCACCAACTGAGTGGCTTAAACAACAGAGACTGTTGTCTGACAGTTCTGGAGACCAGAAGCCCAACATCAAGGTGTCTGCAGGGCTGGTTCCTTCCGAAGGATATGAGGGAAGGGTCTACTCCAGGCCTCTCTTCTTGGCTCACAGATGGCCATGTTCTCCCTGTGTCTTCAGGAAGGAATTCCATGGGCTGCCACAAAGGCCAAAATCAACTCCTGCCACCAAACCCCTGAATTTCATGCTGTGATCTGCTCCCAGTTGCCCCAAAGCCCCTTGCTTTTGTCCCAGCTCTGGTTGAGCACACGTTGCTTTCTCTCCTGGGGATGTCTCTCCTCCTTCTTCTTTTTTTTTTTTTTTTGCCAAACACCCCACAACTTTATTGGCACAATCTACTGGACAGTCCTGTGAATCTGTCCTATTGAGAGAAGACAAGGCCTTCTCATGCCTCTTCCTGAAATGTAAATACAATTACAAATCAAACTTACAAACTGCTGAATAAATAATTACTTTGCTCTTATTTTCGTTATGATCATCAGGAAAAAAACCCTCCTCCTCATGTGCACAGCTGCAACCGCTCAGTGGTACCACACCACTCTGGAAAAGATGCCTTCAGGCTCCTTCCCGTCCCCTAAGGCTGCAGCAAATCCTTCCTGTCGCCTCCTCTTGGCCAGAGCAGCCAAAGATTTGAAAGTCTTTGGTTCGTAGATGGCCAGATCCGCGAGCATCCTCCTGCTGAGCTCCACCTGGCACTTAATCAGATTGGCAATGAACACTGGGTACTTCAGGCCATGTTCCTGGGAAGCAGCTGTAATTCAACTAATCCAGAGCGTCCTCATGTTCCTCTTCTTCAGTCTCCGTGCTTTGGTGCATTTCACAAAAGCTCTAATCACAGCTCTGACCGCCAACCTGTAGCAGCGGTTCTTCCTCCCCCGGAAATGCCGGGCGTGCTTCAGCACCTCCTGGATCCGCTAGTAGCGGTTGGTGACGCGGCTCCACAGCCAAAGCTGCGCGGTGAGGAAGACCATGGCACGAGCGGGCAGGCGTCTTGGCTCCTCAACAACACACGAACCGCGCCGCTGTCATGATACCCCTCTGCTCCTTCTTAAACTCTCAGCCTCATGAATTCCTCTTCATCTCTTGCATCCTCACTAGACCCATTCATTGAGATTTAGCTCAAAGCTCACTACCTTCTGCTGCCATGCCTGTGCCCCCAGTGTGACAGTGAATTCTGTGTGTCAACTTGGCTGGGCCACAGTACCCAGATGTATGTTCAGACGTTATTCTGGATGTTTCTGTGATGGTGTTTTTTTGTTTCTTTTTTTCTTATTTGGATGAGATTAACATTTAAATTGCTGGACTCTGTATAAAGCAGATGACCCTCCATAATGTGGATGGGCCTCATTCAATCACTTAAAGGCCTAAATAGAACAATGACTGACCTTCCCCGAGCAGGAAGAAATTCTGCTGTCAGATGGCCTTTGAACTTGAAGTGAAACATCAGCTCTTCCCTGAGTCTCCTGCCTGCTGGCCCCTCCCTACGGATTTTGGGATTGCCAGCCTCCATCATTGTGAGAGCACATTCCTTAAAATATGTTTTTATACACACATATCCTATTGGCTCAGTTTCTCTGGAGAGCCCTAGCACACCCAGACAGAGTTAGGAATTCCTTCCTTTTAGTTTCACAGCACACTTTGCATGATAGCACTTAGAGCTTCTGGAATAATTGATTTACTTGTCTTCCTTGTTTACAGGGTTTGTAAAGGTGGGAGCTGTGTTGTATTTATCTCATATCCCAGCACCTAGAGTGGTGTTTGGAGCCTTGTCAACACCTCTTAAATACTTGCCGATGGAATGAAAGAGTTTCGACGGGAAGCATCGTGGTGATCCTGGAGCCCTCCCTTCAGTGCTAATGGCCAGTCACTGTCTGCTCTGCAACCCAGAAGGGAAGAGGAGCACTGAATGGCTATATCAGGGTTCAGACCTGGGGTAGGGCAGGACTAGGGATGATGAGAGGACCACCAAGCTTCCTGGGGCAGGGGTGTGGCCCGATCAGGCAGGTAGAACACAGCGATTCCCAGTGTTCAGCCTCATGAAATGTCATGGCAGACAAGTCAAGCATTCATGCATTAAATTCACCAAGTGTCTGTTGTGTACTGTATCCCCACAGTGAACCAGATAGACACAATTCCTGCTTTCAAGGCTATCACAGACAACTGGTGGAGAGACAGGTTAAATGAACACATCAATATATACATAATTACAAATCGTATAAGAAAATTGACTGGATAAATAAATAATGAATGGAGAGGGATGTGACTGAGAGTGGCTGGGTCAGGGAAGGCCATCCTGAGGAGGTGGTACTGAAAGAAAAGACATGAGGGACCATTGTGGAGCAGGGGATGGTCAGAGAGCTGGTGGATTATCCCCAAAGAGCCTTTCCCCGAGTCTAAGCCTCTCCCAAGGGCCTCCTCCGGCCCGAGGCACTCCCAGGTCTTGGGTCTCCACCTTCCCCCACACCCAAGACCCCTTGGACACCCCCTACTTGCCTCAGCCTGCCCCAGGTAGTCCTGAGCAACAGTGACACCTGTTTTAGGAATTTGTCCAAATTGGGTGTGAGCACACTTTGATGCTTTTCATCACAATGAGTGAAATCTCAAGCCACTACCCAGGCACAGTCTTTTTCAGGCCTTTTTATTCCTCGTCAAATATTATCTTCAAGCTATCCTTCCAGCTTTTTTCCCCAGACCTCTGATGGTGGGAGTAAAACTTCAGGCTTTGGAGCACGTGTTGGTCTCCTTTGGTGTTGCTTCCTCCTGATGGGGTGAAATAGTTTGTGTGTGTGTGTGTGCCACCTAGTTTTGAGGCTTGGGGGACCTTCCATGTCACCCACTTTGGCACCTGGCAGGTCCACTTTCTATAACTTCTCCGGAGAACAGAGGCTGTGACTCAGAACGAGACCTACTCCAGCCTCCCTGGGGCTTAATCCCATTATCTTGCGCTGGGGCCAAGTCTCTGGCAAAGCTTGAAAGAAAGAAACTAAGCTCTTTCTAAAGAGTTAGGGAGAAGAGCCCCAG
>NW_012139414.1:2578427-2648249 GCF_000956105.1 Propithecus coquereli
TGGAGTGGCATCATCATAGCTCACTGCAACCTCAAACTCCTGGGCTCAAGGGATACTCCCGCCTTGGCCTCTCAGAGTGCTAGGATTATAGGCTTGAGCCACCGTACCCAGCCCCAAAGTCTGATTTTTATCAAAGTATAGATATAACCAGAATTAAAATAGCCATTGTTCCCTAACTTCCTTACTGCTGTAACTGGTTACCTCTTAATGATAACTATCCTCCCTGACAGGTACAAGATTCGCGACGTCCCCCACTACATCTGTAGATAACATTGCCATTGCAAAACCCAAGGATGTGTTCTTCTGTAGATAACATTACTATTATAAAGCCCAAGACTGGTCTTTGAAGTATTTTTCAGACCCTGCATTCCTGGGGTACCCACTGATGCCAACCGGACCTATGGATAGGAGTGGGAATGGATCTAACAGCCTTGAGACCCCCCTACCCAGGAAATCTCCTAACTGAGAGGATAATCTCTGCCTCCCGACACTATGGCACTCCTTGCCAATCAGCAGATCCAATTGCCTAGCCCTTTGCCCACCCTTTCTTTAAAAACCCTTTCTCCAAGATTCTCGAGGAGATGGATTTGAGAAACTCCTCTCATCTCCTTGCATGGCACCTGCGATATTAAACTCTTTCTCTGCTGTAGCCCCTGCTGTCTCAGTGTATTGGCCTCCTCTCCAGCAGCAGGCAGTGACCCTGGCTGGGCTGTAACCACTGCAAGATGGGACTGGTAAGTGGTGTTTCATTCTGCCTCCTCGGGTCTAGTAAGGACTCTCCGAGTGATGTCCAATTTCTGTGAACATCTATGGCATTTTATCAGTCTTGGATTAAATTCAATTGTACACCCTCGACCGAGTCCTGGCTTTTCTAGGATGATGACGCATTCTTTCATTTCCTCAAAAATTATTCATGAAGTGCTGAATTTCTTCCTGGCTTTGTGCTCAGTACTGGCATGTGAATAAGGTATGTGTGTTCACTTGCTATGGCTGTTGTAGCAAAGTCCCACAGACTGGGTAGCTTAAAGGACACAAGTTACTGCCTCACAGTTCTGGAGGCTGGAAGCCTGGGTGTTGGCAGGGCTGGCCCCTTCCAAAGACTACGAGAGAAGGATCTGTTCCAGGCCTCTCTCCTTGGCACATAGCCGGCCACCTTCTCCCTATGTCTTCACGTTGTCTTCCCTCTGCATATCTGTTTCCTCTTCTTATAGGGACACATATCATATTGATTAGGGTATGATTAGGGACCTCATTTTAATTTAATTATGTCTTTAAAGATCTCGTCACCAAATATGGTTACAGTCTGAGGTACTAGCGGTTAGGACTTTAACATATGAATTTTTGGGAGTCACAGTTCAGCCCATAATGGTATGATTGTTGCTTTCGCAGGAGGTTACAGACAAGTAAACCAGTGATTACCATGTCACGGGACCAATAATAGTAAGTAGTAGAGGAGATTAAGAAAAGTATTGATTGAGAAAACATGTGATCCAGCCTTGGGGTGGGGTGGGGAAAGCTCCCCAGAGGAAGTGATGTTTCAACTGAGACCTAAATGATGAATAGAAGTGACCCAGGAGGGCTGGGAGAAGATCATTCCAGACAGAGGGAAGAGTACAGACAATGTCCCTGGGGGTGGGCGTATGTGTGTCAGTTAGCTATGGCCACGACAAAGCTGTGTAACAAAAATCTCAGTGGTAAACAACAATGATCACACATTCTCATTCACGAATTGGTTTGGATGGAGTGGTTCCGCTCTCTGTGACTTCACTCCAGGACCCAGAGTGAGGAGTATCAGCTGCCTGGGAGAAACTCTTCTCATGGCCATGTGGGAGCAGAAAAGGGCACACTACACACACATTTAAAATCCTTCTTTGCATAGTTTTTCCCAAGTGCCATTGACCAATGCGAATTATGTGGCCAAGTCCCTAGTGGGGAGGGGGATACTCTTCCCAAGGAGGTGGAGGGGGAGAGAATGAGTATTTCTGAGCAACGCTTGGATCTACAGCAATGTGGCCCTGCTGAAAGCGGTGCAGTATGGCTGGAGCAAAGAGCCCCAGCAGCAAGGGGCCCCCCTCTGGAAGCAGCCATGTAGGACCTTCGGTGGGGGGCTTCTGGTTGAGATTAAAAAGGTTGTGGGTGATTTGGGTTTCTCATCCTGGATCCTGTGGCTGCTTCTTAGATGCTGTGGTGACATCGAGGTTGGCCCTGGTTGGCCGGGTGCTCATGGTAGGACTTTTCCTGGCCCCTCCCCACTCACAGCTGCTCCCTCCATATCCTAGTCCCTTCTCCCATTGTCTGCTGTCTACTCCCAGTCTGTTTCACTGCATGCTGACGGCACACAGCTTACCCTGCTGCCTCCCACGTTTATCTTCATGGAGGCCTCCTGGAGACCTGTGGAGGTAGGCTGGAGATGTCAGAGGCCCTGAGGGGACATGTGGCCTCCAGAAGACATCACCTGGGTAGTCCAGTAGGGACCTGCCTGCACTATCATTAGGCAACCTTACTCTCCACTTTAGGTGCTGTTCTCATAGTTTCCAACTCTCCCCAGCTTAGGTCCTGCTTGGGTTGAATTGGGTCCCCTTCCCATTCGTACGTTGACATTCTAATCCCCAATATCTTAGGATGTGACCTTGTTTGGAGACAGGGCCTTTATAGAGATGATCAAGTTTGGAATGAGGTCATTAGGGTGGGTTCTAATCCAATATGACCAGTGTCCTTATACAAATGGGAAGTTTGAACACAGAGACACGGGCTTACACAGAGAAGATGATCTGAAGACACAGGGAGAACATGGCCATCTGTGAGCCAAGAAGAGAGGCCTGGAGTAGACCCTTCCCTCATATCCTTCGGAAGGAACCAGCCCTGCAGACACCTTGATGTTGGGCTTCTGGTCTCCAGAACTGTCAGACAACAGTCTCTGTTGTTTAAGCCACTCAGTTTGTGGTGCTTTGTTACCGTAGCCCTGGCAGGTTGACACAGGTCCTCTTATAAGCACATTTGTTTGCTTCACATTAGCAATGTGCTCGTGAGTCCTGAGCCTTCGTGCCCCCTGCCAGAGTCATCTTCATGTATCGATGCCCAGGATGTTCACTACCACCTCTTTTGGCTAGGATGACAGCCACCGAAGGATTTTTCCAAAGTGTCTGTAGCATCCAAGACATAAAATCTGTCCCATGGGCTGAAAGTCATTTACAAACAGGAGGCGACATAACCCACAGCTTCAGAAACCCCAGAAGCTAAAATACACAGCTAAGCTGTCCTTCTGATTTCCACTGTCTCCACATGTACCTCCAGCCTGTGAGCTAATATCTGAAATCCCACTAACCGCTCACTTAGCTTTGACAGTGACACAGCAGGAATAAATGCTCATTTTCCTGGAAGCAGAAACAGAGGGACTCCATGTCACCTACTTTGGCACCTGGCAGGTCCACTTTCTATAACTTCTCCAGAGAACAGAGGCTGTGACTCAGAACGAGACCTACTCCAGCCTCCCTGGGGCTTAATCCCATTATCTTGTGCTGGGGCCAAGTCTCTGGCAAAGCTTGAAAGAAAGAAACTAAGCTCTTTCTAAAGAGTTAGGGAGAAGAGCCCCAGAAGAAGAACTTCAAAAAGGGGGATTCATATACATTATTAATTCTCCTCCATGGACCTCTGGCTTGGTCTGTTTGGTGAGAAATGTGCTAACAGTCCCTATTCCACAGAGGAGGATCAGCCTCTCCTCACCAGTCACCCAAGGCAGTCTGTGTGCACCTTGGGCACTTAGCCCTGGCAGAGGGAGGATGCAAGTGAGACAACCAGGTGGCCTTTGCTATTGCTTTCTCCTTGGCCTCTGCCCACCCTACCTGCTGTGAAAGAGAAACAAAGCCAGATGCTTGTTAAAGGAGGTCAGATGGACTTTATTCAGACTACTGCAACAGGGAGAGAGACGTTAGTATTAACCAAGTTCACCAAAACAAAAGGCACTTTTCAGTGCTGGGTGCACTAAAGGAAAGGTGCTATCAACTGAAGAATGACAAGGTTCATACCTTTGGAAAGGGAAGCTTTATTTCTCATAAAGTGTTGCACCCTGCAGGCTGGCCACCTTGCAGGTTGGAAAGCAATAGTCTCGGGCAGAAGCCTAGAGGGAGGGACAATGAGAACAGCAATGAGAACAGCTGAGTGGGGTGGCAGAATGCACATATTTAACAAGTTGCAGGAGGAGCCATGAATATTTATGACAGGAGAAACAGGTGCATGTGCAATTGAGCTTCATGCTACTTCATAGGATCCATGTTCAGAAAATGGTGGCATTAGCATGATCCAAGGGTGGAGTTTTTGGCCCTCTGATGTCAAAAAGTGAAGAAGAGGACATAAAAAACCTTTGTACATGGCCTTCGTAGACTGGTTAGAGCCATTTCATAGTTGGTGGCTTTGCATCAGGAAGGAATGCAGGTCAGTTGTGCTGAATCTGCAAAAAGGGAGGAGAGGCATTAGGTGGTGGGTTGGGATCAGTGGGGGAGCAAGTCTTTCCAAAGGGCTGGCTCTGTTTAACCCTTAGGGAAGAAAGCCCAGTGGTTAGCAAGAGAGGGGGTGTAAGGAGGCATCTGACCTCCCAACCTGTCGTGGCTGGGAACTCAGTTATAAAGTTTCTCTTGTGTCCCCTTGGCCAAGGAGAGTCCGTTTAGTGTATTCGGTTGGGGGCTTAGAATGTTATTTTTGTTTCTCAGTACTGAAGGATGTATGTTAAGGGGGCTGGTCTATGTAATCAGGCCATCCGAGTTTGTTACTTGTTTATCTGGTGGAGAAATAAACTCCTCATATCTTTAGGACAGGAGGTGGTTTTGCACATTAGAGGAAGTTGTCCTGAATTCTCCCACAGTAACTGGGAGACAGGACAGTATCTCCCAGGATGTTTGCATTCAGAGATGGCTCCCAGGTCCTTGTGGAAACATTTCTTCATTGTAGGAGATTTATATCTTACAGGGCCAGAGAAAGGTTTTACAATGCAAGTTTTCTAAAGTAAATGCTTTAGGAAAAGGAAGGTCGAGACCTATAGTCAGAATTTGGCTAGAACAAATGACAAATTCTTTTGGCAGCATTGACCTTTCTCAGGCAGGCCGTTAAGAGGGGTGAGTCATCCCAGAGACATGTCTTTGAGCTGTTAGAAACTGCACTAGTGTTGGCCAGAGAGGTGGCTCAGACCTATAATTCCAGCACTTTGGGAGGCCAAGGTGAGAGGATTGCTTGAGGCCAGGAGTTCAAGACCAGCCTGGGCAGCATAGTGAGAACCCATCTCTACAAAAAAATAGAAAAATTAGCTGGGTGTGGTGGCAGGCACCTGTAGTCCCAGCCACTTGGGAGGCTGAGGCAGGAGGATTGCTTGAGCCCAGGAGTTGGAGGTTGCTGTGAGCTATGATGATGCCACTGTACTCTAGCCTGGGTGACAGAGGGAGATCCTGTCTCTAAAAAAACCCAAAAAATCCCCCCAAAAAACCACACTAGTGTTTGCTCAAGTCTCTTAGCATGTGTGTGTGTTGGAGGGGCAGGTAGATAAAATCATTTGTGCTGAGAATTTTTAGTCCTTACAGGCCGAGGTTGAGGCCTAGTTGAGAGGAGGGCTCAGAGGAGCCTGGTCGAGGAGAGTCCTTGTCACTGCCACTGCCCCCCACCTAAGGCCGTGCTCCTGGCTGGCTTGGAACTAGAATGCTAAGATGAGGGGTGTTGTTCATCATAGGCTCAAAAGAAGAAGCCAATTGGGTGAGTTTCACCATTTGGAGCCAGAACGGAGACATCACCGGGACTTAGTGGAGTCTTAGGAAGAGGTAGTGACCAGAGGCCAGACCAGAAGGTTCTAGAAACATGTCCACATGTCCATGTTGATTATTTTGTTTCCCTTTGTGTGTATTTTTGGAAGGATTTTCAGACTTTTCCTGGGGGTAAGAAGAAGAGGAACTGGGAAATTCGGAGGGTTGATCTTCAGGGATAGCCTGGAGTGGCAGGGAGCCAGGGGGGCTTTCAGACCTGCACTTGAGGAAAAGCCTGGCTTTCCCCGCCACATTTGGTGGCGAAGAGGCTCGCATAGTTCCCGAACATCCCATGACTCTGTGCTCCTGGACGCTAGTTTTATCTCAACACCTTCTGGCTCCAGGGGCCTGGACTGAGTGAGTGGAAGGAGCCATTCTCAGGACACGAGAAGGCAAGGGTGCCCCGAACAACAGAAGGCGGATGCACAAGAGACACACCACATGGTCTTTCACGTCCAAAGTTCAGAAACCTTGCCCACTAATCCCAGGACAGGGACTGCTCTTCAAGGTGGTGGGTAGTGACTGGAAGGGACCAGGGGGAAGCTGTGTGCCCATGATGTTCTCGTTAGTGATCTCGGTGCTGGTCACCTAGCTGTGCTCCTGCTGAGGAAATGTGTCAAGTTGAGCACTTACCATTTGGCTACTGTTCTTTGAATATATTACACTTCAATACACATTTATCTAATGAAGGGAAGGTCAAACACCAGGAAAGTCTAAGAAGCTGTCACAGCGGGAGGACGCTATGACTGAAGGAGCCGCGATGACTGAACGTAACGTGGGGAATTTATTTTCTCACAGTTTTGGAGGCTGGAAGTCCAAGGTCAGGGTGGTGGCATGGTCGAATTCTGGTGAGGGCTCTTTTCCTGGCTTGCAGACAGCTGCCTTCTTGCCGTGCCCTCACATGGCATAGAGAGGGAGAGAGAGAGATCTAGCAACTCTCTGGTGCCTTTTCTTATAAAGGCATTAATCCCATGATGGGGGCCCCACCCTCCTGACCTCATCTAAACCTAATTACCCCCAAAGGCCACATCTCCACATACCGTCACACTCCCATTTAGGAATTTTGGGGAGACACAATTCAGTCCATAGTACCCGGGTATGCCATTTGAGCACTGACCTTATGGAAACACTCTGGAGATTTCTCTAAGATGCGATTTCCTCTTAAATCATGGAAAGGAAACCCACATTTATTGAGCCCCTGCTTTGTGCAAAAACTTCCTTGGGTGCCTTTCTATGTGTAGTCTCATTTATTGACTGAATAATACTATGTAACAATACTTGATAATAATATAAAACTGTTGTCTCTTCATAATATTATAGGAAGAATGCAGACACTCCCTCCAGCCCCCCAGCTGCAGACCTGAGCTGGGGCTCTCACATACTTCCTGTAGTTCTTCCTATAGTGCCTTTCTTCTCAGGTGAGAACTACAGGTGTCTTCCATGCTGTGAAGATTAATAGAAATCCTTTCCGAACCAAAAGGTCGCCTGTGCTTCCTTCAGGGAGGAGAGAGCTCCCTCCTTTGCCTTCAGCCTTGGAGGCTGAGGAGGAGACTCCTGCCAGAGGCCTGTGGGGGGGCACCGAAGATTTTGGTTTCCTCTCACTGATGGCCCCTAAATATCTGTTCAACCTCACTTAGGGGAGAGGATGAGGGCCCCCTGGGCCACCTCTCCTGCAGGGGTAGACTATGGCCCAGCTGTGTTAGTGGGAGCACATCCTCTGGGGTTTTAGCACTCACCCTCACCCCAGATGACACCACAAAATGTGGAGGCACAATAGTTTGGAAGTGGTAACTGCTCTTTCCCCCAAATCATACATCCTGTGCCCCTTTTTCCTTCCCCCTTTCATTCTCCTACAACATCTGGGGATGCCGAGTTCCCCACGCTGCATGTAGGAAGAATGTCTGAGCAGGAGGGACAGAAGGAGTCCAATTTTCTGGTTCTTGTTTAGGGAAATGAAAAGAGATTGAGGACAACCAGCCTGGGACCCCAAAGGAGAAGGGGTGCTGGGCAGGAAGGGGGTCCAATTGGCAGGTGTCTGGGTCCCAGTGGGGCTCTGAAAATGGGAACAGGACCAGTTTGGGGTTTGGAATCTGGGAGGTCTGTGGTTGATTAATTCTCCAGAGCAAGAACCAGTAATAGCTTCACCGGGCAGGGGTCTGCCTATGGGACCCTCGCCTCTTCCCTGTGTGTGGCAGGACACTTGCTCCAGCCTCAGCCATCATCCTGTAGTGGAGACCTGCTGACCAAGGAATGGGGTTGAGGCACATCTGGGGAAAATGCTAGAGAGGGATCAAGCTGGCTTCCATCAGAGGGGACTCAGGATGACCCTCTGAGAAGCAGACTCTGTAGAAATGGGTGAGATGGATTTGAAGGGACCTTGAGACCACCTAGTTCACGATGGCTACCAGTCAGATGCTCACACAGGAAACAGGTGAAGAACAGACTCCGGGAACATCAGAGGATCTATGTAACTATTCCTAAGAATGAGAATCCCTCACCTGTCCTTACCTCCATGACTACGGCTATTTCTCTTTTCCTGCTGTTCTACAATAATTGCCATAATAGTAACTAACATTCATGCTCACCAGATCTGTAACAATCACGGATTACTAATGGAAATGCTGCTTTGTTCACTTGTGTTTTAGAGCATCAACAAAAGTACTTGTGCCGTTGCAGTCCTTACCTCCATAAATGACAGCGACAGCCCTGTATTTGTAAACACGTTAATTTCCTTCTCAGGAAAATGTGGGTTTTGGTTTCACTTGACTTGAAACCGAGGTTCTTTGATGAAGTAGGAGGTTCTATACAATGTGTGAAATGTTGAAAACCACTGAAGAATTTGAGATTACTCCCTCACCACTTGAGAAGGCTGCAGGGCTGTAGGACTGGGATCAGATCGTTGCACGGTGAGCATGGTGAACACCTGGTTCATGGTAGATGCACAATTAAAGTTGCTTAAACAGTAGGACTGAGCCCCTGACCCCGACTTACAGTCTGGAGTAATGTCTTTGACAAGCCACAGGGAATAAAATGGCAGCCACCTCCACGGGACTGGTTGTGCAGACGTGGGGGGCTGTGGACTGGCACAAAGGGACCTGAGCACCCAGCACCGGGCTTGTGCTCCAGAGACCCTGTGGCCTCTCTCCTGAGCCATCACACCCCATTCCTTCCCTTTTTGCCTCCTCTTCTCCAACTGCTCCCCTTTACACAGCAGGCTGAGGTTCAGACTGCCCCCAACCAGGTCTGTCCCAGGGTTTCCTTACTCCTACATCCTGGGGATCTATTTTGACTTTGAGGTTATATGAATGATGCAGGCGACGCAGGAGGCTTTTCCACCAGGAGGGGAGGTTGCAGGTATCAGCTCAGTGATGGGGAGAGGAGAAAGGCACAGGCCCAACAGAGAGGAAACAAGTGCAACTGCTGAAAGGTTATTTTATGAAAATATTTCCTTCCTTTTTTTTAAAGTGACCAATTTGAAAGGCATTAGCCTAGAAATTCTCAAGAGCCTCATCACTTGCTACACGTCGGCTTGGAGAGATCTATTGTTGCTATGGCCAAAGGTTGTACCAGGTTGTACCAGAGCTGGTTTTTATTGGTCACAAAAGCCGATCATACCCATCTTTTCCAAGACCACATGCAGTGAGTGATGCCATGTTGGGAGCATTGACGCCACAGAAATCTGCAAACACCAGGAATCAACTGCTGCCCAGAGCCAGTTGTTAGACAGTTACCAGCACACCATTGCTCTTAACTGACCCCTTAACCATCTCACTCTGCTAACATGCGCTCTTCTTGTCCTCTGTAAAACCCACTGGCTGATGCTTTCACTCCTCTGACGTTCACAGCTGGTCCAATGAGGGAAACCGCATGCTTACCAAGAGTCAATTCCACTTGTCCCCAAACCTGTTCATGCAAATATATTTCTTATGGCAATTACAAAATTAGGTAAATATTGCAGTACTGATGGAGTGTATGCAAGTAATAGAGTTGTCGTTTCTAGGAAAATTAAGTTGAATGCTTGGGAAAGACTTAATAAAAGCAAATTGCTTAACAACTGCCGTCAAATGGAGTGCAGGCAAAGCAACTGTAAAATTTTGGGAATGATTATATAAATCTAGAAAGATTCTGGGCTTCAGTGGCTTTGAAGTGTCTTCAAGTTCTTTTTCTCCTTCACATAAATAAAACAGGAGATTTGGAAATCAGGCAGAACTCCAAGTGGTGAGCATGTAGCCAAAGAATGGGTGCGTATTTATATATTTTTAAGCTAAAATATGATGTTGCAAGTGTGCTTGTATCCTCTCTCTCTGATTCCACACTCACCCACTTTTCACTGATGATGGGCCATCAGTCCCAATCTTGCTGGCTAAGAAGCTTTTACTGTAACTTGTGCCGCCCAATCATTTTAGGCACACATGGCTTTATTTTAGCTAAAGATCTGGCCATATAATCTTAGCTCTGTCATCTTGAGGGTTTGTATTTGTCAACCATGAGACTGACTATTGGTCAGGGTTTACCAGAGAAACAGAACAAATTGTGTGTGTGTGTGTGTGTGTATAGTGTGTATCCATCTCTCTCTCTCTTCTCTCTTTCTCTCTCTCTCTCTCTCTCTCTCTCTCTTGATTTGTTTTAAGGAATTGGCTCATACGATTCTAGAGGCTGGCAAGTCCAAAATCTGCAGAGTAGGCCAGCAGGTTTGAGACCCAGGGAAGAGTTAATATTATAGTTCAAGCCAGAAGACAGTCTGGAGGCAGGATTCCCTCTTCCTTGGGGGAAAGCAGGGTTTCTTTTCCTCTTAAGGCCTTCGGTTGACAGGGAGAGGCCCACCTACCTGCATTATGGAGGGTAATATGCTCTACTGAAGGTCTACTAGATTTAAATGTTAGTCTCATTGAAAAAATACCTTCACAGCAATGTCTAGACTAGTGTTTGACCAAACATCGGGGTAGCATGGCCTAGTCAAGTTGACACAAAGGATTAATTGTCATATTGACTTTTTAGCCTCCTGCACCCCCTTCTTCCCTTATTTTTAGTTCGCTCTTCTCTTACCCCAGATCCCCTTCCTGCCATGTCCTTGCTCACGTTGCTTCCTTCTGCATTGCCCTTCCCCAGTCCTCATTGCAGGCTGACATTCTACCCATTCCCCCAACCCAGCTCTATCATCCCTTCCTTCATGAAACTTGTCCTGCTCCCCCAGCTAGAAGTAATCTCATACTGGCTGCATTCTCACATCATTTTACCTGTGTCTCACTAATGATGTGGATGATTGCTTAGGGAAAATTAGTCATTTAGACCATAGAATTGGGGATCCAGAGGGGACCTTGAAGATCCTGGCATCTACCCTCCTAATTTTGTAGATAAGATAACAGGGCGAGAGCCCTTCCATGACAAGCTCAAGGTGATGTAGACAGTTAATAACAACAGAGAGGAATATTGAGTTTGTGAGTGCCGCCTCCCATCTAGCGGGCAGTCTGCCCTGGGCTCCATTCACTATGCTTTGCACAAAGTAGGTGTGCATATACACTTTTTCTTTCAGAATACACATTTTTTTTTTTTTACATAAAATAAGGGAGTGAAGGGAAAAAAAGAAAAAAAAGAATATACTTATTTTATTAAAACTTAGAGGCTCCATTTATTGAATAAGTTCAGATCATAAAGAAATACATATTAATTGGAGAGAATTTGGAAAATACAAAACAGCATAAAGAAGAAAATATATATCACCATTTGCCTGGCTATTTTGAGATAAGAATTTTTGACATTTAGGATCATTTCCTTCAGATTGGGTTTAAAGAAAAAGACCCCAAACAAACCAGTATTATGCATAGAAAAGATGCTTGGAGGAGAAAGTGCTTTTTGATTGAGCCGAAGAAGGAGTGAAGCATTCCAAATGGTGTCTCTGATGCTCATCCAACCACCTATCTACCCAAGAAATAAGAACCCGCGAGGGCGAACCTTATGTTTGGCACCAGAGGTGTAGAGAGGAATTACATATAGCAGGTGCCAGCCCTTGAATGTTTTGGAATCCAGTGGAAGAAACAGACACGTAAACAAAGAACCACAATGCAGGCTGACAATGGAGAGATGAGCCGATTAAAGCAGTATGTAATTACACGCAACATTACATGACATGGATTTTATAGCCTGTAATAGTGGGCTGCAGCGGTTTGTAATTTCTGGTATCAAACCCAAAGCTACATTGCAATGACCAGGGAAACTTTCTTTAAAGGTGATCGTTCATAGAGGGGAAATAATCGGAATTTCACAAACCAGTAATTACAAAAGCAGGAAAGGTTACTATGGTATGTTTTATAACTGTAATCAAAAAAGCTACAGGGGGACTTTTAAAATGTACCTTTAATTAACTCCATTAAAGGTTACTGTCGGAGATGAAAGATAGATCAACCTAAAATCCTGCCTAATGAGAAGTTTACGGGATCTGAAATTGGGTGTTTGGCAAGTCAGGCAAACTCTGGAATCCACGCTCTTCCTTTCTCTGTCTGGTGCTTATGTGACTCAATAGTGACAGTTGGTTTTGTCATTATTGTAATAATCATATGCTATGGCCTCTTATTATTAAGAATGCTGTTTTACATGACTGAACTACTTTAAAATATTCACAGGACGTTGACCATTGTGCTATTAGTCTTGTTTTTGTCTTGGTCTGTCAGGTCAGTTTTCACTGAACTTGACGCCTTCCTCCGTCGGAGTAGCTGCAGTGCTGTCAGAGAGAGGCTGCCAGAGTGACTGGAGTGAGGAACGGGGCATGGATCAGGAGAGAAACCAGCCTGTGTGGGACTGTGGACTCCCAGGACACCACACGTTTCAAATGCCACTCGGTGGATGACAGGGGAGTAACTGGTTTCACTGAGCAGCCCCGAGGCACCGGGAGTGTGTTCCAGTGTTAGCCGGGGTGTCCCGAGGAGCTTCGGCTCCATCCCTGAGAACGGCAGAGCTTGTTTCTGGGGAGATGCAGTTGTGCCCAGCGAGATGGCAGCCAGCCAGCTGTGTTTCTGTGCCTTGACCGTGGGCACGTCACTGCCCCATCCTGGGCCTCAGTTTCCTCTTCTACAAAATGGCAGGATTGGATAAGATGATGTTTGTGGCTCTTTTCTGGCTCTAACGCCCTGAGGAATCTCCCTGGGCTGGGACATGTCTTGGAAGGGGTGCTTTGTCAGAGCTGGAGGCTGGCACGTGGTGCAAGCCCCTCTGGTCCCTCTCTGTCGCTAGGAGTGACTGCCACTCACTGTTCACGCCGGTGGCCACCCACATCCTTTTCCTGCCTCTCTGTCCAGGCCTCAGTGCTGCTCCACATCTCACACCATTCGGGGCCTCAGGCTTTCTGCTGAGACAAAGCTGTATTTACCCAATCCTGGTTCGTTTTTCTCTTCCCCAATCTGCAGAACGAGAGCATTTCCCTGCCTTCCTTGCTGGTAAGTTGGGATCATACGACTGAGTTCTGGCCAAATAGGATTCGGGAACAGGTCAAGTATCCCCTTCTAGCACCAACTTACAAAACCTGTGCAACCCTCCAGCTTTCTGCCTCTGCTCGGAAGAACCTGAAACTGTATACTGATTGGCAGGATCCGGTACTTAACCACCCAAAGGCAGAAAGAGTGGGGGGAAATCCAAGAGGTCCTCCAAAAAATCAGGACAAATCTTGGTTTGCTCCCCAAGGTGACACCTTTGAGCAGGCATATGGAAGGGGGATCCCATGGCATGGATTGTGTTGGAAAGGAGTTACTTTTAAGTTATCCACAAAGATGGTTGGGCAGTCCCTCAGTAAGTTAAACCTAGAATTGCCATCTGACCCAGTAATTTCACTGCTAGGTATATGCCCAAAAGAAGTGAAAACAGGTGTTCAAACAAAAACTTGCACACTCATGTACACAGTGGCACTAACTATTCATGATAGCCAAAAGGTAGAAATAACCTAAATGTTCATCAATGGATAAAAAAATGTGCTATATCCATACGACGGAATACTATTCATCCATAATAAGGACTAACGTACTGACACATGCTACATCATGGATTCACCCTGAAAACATCATGCTAAGCGAAAGAAGCCAGGTGCAAAAGGCCACATACTGTGTGAGTCCTTTGATATCAAATACTAATCTGTAGAGAAGAAAGCAGATTAGTGGTTGTTAGGAGATCGGGGAGGGAGTGTGGGGAGTTGTTACCAAAAACTCAGCACTTGTCCTCGAAACCACATTAGAAGAATGAGAACAAGTAGTTTTCGGAGGAGGAAAGAGAATTTTTATTACTTTGCTGGCAAAGGAGGAAAAATGGTAGACCTTCTTGTCTCAAAATCCAAATTTCCTGAATGTAAGCAGAAATGCAGAGCTTTTAAAGGGAGAGCCCCTCAGTCCTAGGCTGTCGTGGTTAACTATTTTAATGTCCTGTCTCTGCCAAAGACAGAGCCCCACCTGGGCCCACCTGGGGGGTGGTGCTGGCCTAGGATGCAGGAACAAAAAGGCCTTCTCCCTGCTCCTCCCAACCACTGGCCTGAGGTAGGGATGCAGGTTGCAGTTCTCAAAAAGACTGGGGTGAGTTTCAAAGAGGCACAAAATATTTTTGCCATTTTTCCTCCAGGCCATTCCCTGTTACAGAGTGACTAGTTAAGAGGCACAAGGTTTTTATTTGGGGTGATGGAAAAGTTCTGGAACCTGTGCAACCCTCCAGCTTCCTGCCCCTGCTAGGGAGAACCTGAAGCTGTATACTGATTGGCAGGATCCGGCAGAATCCACACCTCTCTCTTAGATGGTGGTGATGGTGGTGATGGATTCACAGATGTATGTAATGCCACTGACTTGTATACTTTGAAATGATTAAAATGTAACCTTTATAAACGCTGGCCACCCTCTACCCCTGCCAGCCACGTTCCTTCCTCAGAGGCTCTTGAATTGAAAGAGTCTCATTTTCATGTTCTTTATCAAACAAAACAGATTGATCCCCTCTGGTTGGTGACTTAGACCCTCAGAATATAAAGGCCTGTTTGCATATATTGTCTTTGGAGGAAAGGACTCACCCAGAGGGCAGCTCCTCCTTTGGATTTTTCAGTCAAAAGCTGTTTCCTTCTTTCTTATTGGACAATAGCACTTGATCGGTTGTCCCCAAGGGGTCAGACTTGATGCACAAGAGACTTATTTCCTCGTTTCTCACTGGGATTGTGCATTCTCCTAAGGGCAGCCCATGGGGTTCTCTGCTACCCCTGCGATTGCAGGAGAGATTAAAGCACAATTTTAACTGTCAACAGGAATGCTGCTATCCCAAGGAGTTTAGCATTTATCTTGTAATAAGTGGGAAACTATTGAAGATTTTAAATGAAAAAGACATGACCAGAATTGTAAAGTGGGAAGCATTCTGATGGTCGCTTAGAGCAAGGGTCAAGTGTCATCAAACATTTACTGTCAAGAGTCAGACTGTAAATCTTTTCACCTTACCAGGCACATGGTCTTTGTCACAACCATTTCACTGTACCGTTATGGTATAAGAGCAGCCACATGCAAATGAATGGCTGTGGCTGTGTTCCCATAAAACTTTATTTATAAAAACCGGCTATGGGCCGGATTTGGCATAGGGCTGTAGTCTGTGAGCCTTGGTAGAGGACGGATTGGAGAAGATAGAGGTTAGAAACGTGGAAAGTAACAAAGAAGCTATGCTAGATATCTGCTTTGTTTCCATTATTGTTCAGGCTCTATTCACTTTTTCCTGGTAACCGTACCTTACTTTTCCACTAGAAAACCATTCTCTCCACCACTCTTCATCCCTGTGCTTCAGGTGCAATTGACTCCACATTCAATGTCAGCATAGGCACGTGATCAGGGCCTGGCCAATCAGAGTATTGCATTACCTTGGCCACAGTGATTAACACATGGGAAGTCCTGATCCGGTTAGAGCTAGTGAGATAAGAGTGGAGGCACACTCTTATCTCTGGCCTTGACCCTGGGAGAGTATGGCTGTGGAGCTTAGGTTGACATCTTGCCACTAAGGGAAGCTTAAGATTGAAACCAACATACCGGAGAAATGAGCACATCTGAGAGCTAGAGAGAATTATGTTAAAATTTGAGGGGACATCACCTTAATACTTTACTCTTCCAAAGCTGTCTGGAGTAATCTTTTGGGTCTAGATGATCCTTTGCTCAAGGAAAACCATCACTATGTGGCTTTAGATTAGAATAGATGCAGCACAAACCTTCTTTGGGACTGGAGATGCTCGAGACAGTGTGGCTTCCTGGACCTCAGTGGTTTTGTCTGATTTTACGAGGTGTGTCTGTGTCATAGGTGGAGGGACACTGCTCCAGATCTTGTCCTTTAGAGAACTGCTGAGTTTGTAAGTGGAGTTTGAGCCGTATTTATACTCAGATAATCTTGTTGACTTGGGAGAAGGTGTGGGTATGGGATGGAGAATGGGTGGAAGAGGCTCTCTCTAGACGCTGAGAACAGTTTTCATGAGGGACTGTGTGAGACTCTGGGTGAACCGTGCTGCTTCAGGGTCCAGGTGGCTAAGTACAGTTTGCAGTTGTTGGGGCAGTTTGTCCTGGATCCAGTCGTGGGAAGACGGGAGCTGGTGCCAGGGGGGGGCCTTCTCCAGGAGGACGTCCTCGCAGAGTCAGCAGAGAGGAGAGATGTGCAGACATCCTGGTACAGGAACAAGAACAGACACCCTCCACCCATCACGGGTCTTTCCAAAGCACTCAGGGTGCTCACAAAGGGATCCTAAGGCCCTGCATGGGCAGGTCGGGCTCTGCAAGCTTCATTATTTAGGCATTAATGGAGATATGACCTCAATTTATAGTCACAGCTTTTGGAGATCTAAACACATCCATGAATGTGGAAGAAATCCCCCCAGGGCAGGACACATTCCGTATTACAAATGTTGAATACATACACATAAGAGGGTGAACCCGTAGCTAAGGGGTCTCTCTCCCAAAGGTTCATCTCGGTAGCAAAACAAGTGGCAAATGTAAATGTAGCAAATGCCTGCATTCTCTGTGTCAAAGAGAACTGTCTGCCCTGATAATTCAAAGGGAATGCAGAAAAGGGAGAACGTCCTTTTCAGATGGTAGCAGAGAGACGCCTGCCCAGGGTCCCTTTCTTCCTCCTCCCAGTAGGCAGCAACAGGTCTTCAACTGCATCATAAAAGCTGAAATGTGTTGGCTCAAAGGGCTTCATAATTTGATCACATAATTACCAGGAGAGAAGGGTCGTTGCTTTATGGTGATCTGCTTAGTGGGCCTCCTTTCAATTACCGTGCAGTGCCGGTCATGATGGGAAGTGGGCGCGATGCCATTCGTTTGAGAGATCTTTAAAGATGAGCCTTTCTAGGCTGGTTTCCTGATAGATTTTTTTTTTTTGGTAACATTGTCACACCATCTTGCGACGCCCTAACATACCTTTTGATTTACTTCCTTTGAGAGTAAGTGAACTTCAAAGGACACCTGGTTTTTATTTATGGTCCAATTTGGGTCTTTGGCTTTGGCTCCTTCTCCATCCAAACCAAGGGCTTCCAGTCTGCAGGGGCTGCGGGGTTCAGAGACTCCAGGTGAGGGTACTTGGCCGGTGGCGGCAAGTCCCCTCTCTCGGCTGGACCTATGGGCTCATTTCTGTCTGCCCAGCTTCCTGCATGTGGCTCCTGCAGCCTCCAGTTCAGGGGAAGAAGAAAAAAGACCAGTAATGGGAGAGGTCTGTTCTTCGATCTGGGTGCTTTGGGGCTGCAGGCCCCCTGGGAACTCCCAACCATGTTCAGAAGGTCCTTGGGACTCATGGGTCTGCAGAGAGAGGAGAGCAGCCTGTGCTTCTATCCAACCAGCCAGCTTCTCTCTGCTGCTGCCTGGGTGCCTTGGGGCATGGTGGCTCTGCTTTTAACTGATGTGGGTGCTCCCACCAAAGGTGGGAGCCGTGACCTGAGCTCCGTAACTCTGGGTTCTGAAAGAAGCAGCCTGCTTTGGCTCTGAGTTCATTCTCCCCTGACTTCTCCCTGCCTCGGTCCTGCCCCCTCGAGGCCATGTTTGTCACTGCTGTCTTGCTGAGTGCCCCCAACCCCAGGGGTCCTCCCTATTCACATTAGGTGCTGTGGTGTTTTGGGGGCATCACTGACCGAGAATTTCCATGATGGGAAAGGTGCTCTCTGGAGCCATGAAATGAGGGGGGAGGCTGACAGATTGTCTTCTCTAAAATATCAATCTTCCCTTGTTTCTCTTCCATTCAAAGTCCTTACTCGGGCTCCCGAGTGACCGCAAGACTCAACCCAAGACGCTTTAGCCTGTCGCATGAAGCCCTCTAGACTTGGCTTTTGCCCACCTCTCTGCCATCTCCCACCCTTCCAACTCCCCCAAGCCCATCCTTCAGCCATCCCAACTTCTTTGCGGTTTCCTGGAACCGATAGCCCCGAATGTCCTCTCCTGCCCTCTGTGCCTTCCTCAGCCTCCCTCAAGACCCAGCGCCATCTCCTTTCCTCACTGCCCTCCACGGCTTCTCTCCAAGCCTGGTGCCCTGGGCCGTGTGCCGTGCTCCAAGGCTGGGCTGCAATCACGTGTTTACAGACCTGATCTCTACTAGACTATGACGTCCTTATGGGAGGAGCTTGTATCATCCATCACTGTATCCTCCAGACCTGGCACACGATAAATATTCATATCAAAGGAGGAAAGGAATGAAGTACAAAGCAGCCAGAGGCCCACAGGACCCAAGTCCAGCTGGGGAGACATCACGCACTGGGAAAGAAATTGGCACAGGAAGATGGAACGCTGTGTTGTGGGTCGCAGGCACTAGAGTTGCTCAGAGAAGGAAGGGTGTGGGCAGGACCGTTGAGGGGTTATTTCCTGTGCATTCTAGAGCTTACAGAAACCTCAGCATCACTTATCCCAGGACGTGAGGTCCAGAGAGAGAAAGACCGGCGTGAGGTCACTTTGAGAGTTGGTTGCAGGGTGAGAAATAGCATCTAGGTTCTCGGATTTCCTGTCTGGGTTTTTAAAGAAAAAAAAAATCAGCAAGCTGAAACTAGCAGGCATTTCAATGTTTTCCTGTAAATAATTTAGGGGGAGGGGAATAAAACAAAACAGGATTTCTTTACTAAATATTGATGTAGTAGCTGCTACTTAGAGAAGATTGCATGTGATGGTTTCAATTAGCTTCTCTTTATCTGCCTTTAGAAGTCGGGTTTTTTTTTTCTTTTAAAGAACAGGATTGTAGTGTGTTATTAACACTGACAGCTCCAGTATTCACATTGTGCTTCTGAAGGCATGGGGGAGATACTGATCTATCAACATAATGCTCACAACAAGCATTGTGCTGATTTCAGACGAGGCCAGCAGGAATTTCTGTCTTGGCTTTCTAGTAGAAACGTTCTCATTGCTTCTGAGATGGGTGTTCCAGCCATCGGTGCCACCTGTGACCTTGAAGAAGGGGGCTGGAGGGTAGTGAGTGAGGAGCTGATCTCCGATGTGGGTAGAATCAGGATTTCAGCTGGAGGGGGCCCTGCAAAGGCTGTCTCTGAAAAGGAATTCCAGGGATCAGGGCATCTTGGATTCACAGGGCTGCCAAGAAAAGGAAAATTGAATACATCAAGTGCTTGCTACGTGATAGGCACCACGCTCAGGGCCCAGCGTGCATTATCTTATTTATCACAGCAATCCTGCCAGCTAAGTGTTATTATCCCCTGGTGTGGTCCCTGCTCCCCTCCTTACACACCCCTGCATAGTCCCTGAAACTGCGTATGGTGGATTTGATTCTCATGATTGGGTAAGTAGACTTTAAGAAAGGGAGATTATTAGAGTAGGTTGACCCTAATCACGTGAGCATGTTTAAAAAAAAAAACAAAACTTGGGGTCTAGATGCCAGAGACAGAGGAATTCACAGACGCAGAGTGTGAGAGGGAGCCCACGGAAGGAAAATTCTCCTGCTGGTTTTGAAGATGGAGGGGCCGCGTGGTGAGAATCTGAGCACATCCTTTATAGCTGAGAGTGAGCTCCGGCTGGGAACTGGGAGGGAGACTGGGGCCTCAGTCTTAGAACGGCAAGGAGCTGAATTTGCCAACAACCCGAATGAGCTCAGAAGAGGACCTAGAGCTCCAGATGAGGACGTAGCTGCCAACCCTTGGATGTTGGCTTTGTGAGCTCCCAAGCAGAGAGGCCAGCTGTGCTGTCTGGGCATCTGATTTACAGAACTGTGAGCCAATAAACGAGTGTTGTCTTAAGCTGCTAAGTGTGTGGTGACTTGTTACATGCTGCGATAGAAAACTAACATATTCCCATTTCAAAGATGAACAAATGAGGCTCAGAAAGATTCCATTGCCCAGCGTTACAAAGCTGGAGGTTGTGAGATTAGGGATTTAAACCTAGGACATTAGACTTCTTAGTGAACGTTCTTGAACACTCCAGTGATTCTCAACCCAGCATGTAGGGGGCTTGTTCACGTGAGAGTTGGACAGACATTTTGGGTGGGTGTGGTAGCTGTGTCCCCTCTCCAAGGTTACGAAGCGTAGTCAGAAACTCCTGAAACAAATGGGAGTGACCGTATTGCTTTTCTCATGAGGACAAACACCACGCAGGAAAGACAGGGCTGGAGGAAATAGCATGATGGAAAAGGAAGGGGCTTTATGCAGAGAAGGTGCTGTGTATGAAAGGGACAGCCCTAAACAGCTGGCCACGGAGAGTTGTGTTGAAGAAAAGGCTGGGTACACCCCTAGGCTGGCAGTTCTCAAGCCTGAAACACATTACAACTGAATGTGTTGGAAGGACTTGGAGAGATTTTAAAAAACAATCCTGGTGCCCAGGCCACACCCAGACCAATTGACCCCAAATCTCTTGCAGTGGTGCCCAGGCAGCAATACTTTTTAAATTCCCCAGGTGATTCCAATATGCAGCAAAGGACAAGAATGACCCCTAAGGTCAGCCAGGGCAGGAGGGCAGAAGATCATGGAGGGGCACAGGAATTTTAGCAGTTGAGATGAGTGGAGTTCTTCAGAACTTTTGTTGTACCTTCTCATCTGGTGGCTCTGAATGCCTGGTTAGTCTTACGGTGCTGTTCCCCAAACCTTCAATCATTGTGGTCACTTTGTTGCTTGAGATAAATTGTGCTTGAAATTCTGAGTGTGGCCAGAGCAGCGACTCCAAATGCTCGCAGCACTCCCAGCGTGGGGCTGTCACGCCCCTGTTCTAGGTAGAGCAGAGTGGTTCAGGGACTTAGAGAGCAAAGGTTCTCACGCTTGAGCACGTCACAGTCACCTGGAAAGCTTGTCAAATAAATAAAGCACAGGCTCCCTGCCCTACCCCTACAGCTTCTGAGTGGTCAGGTCTGGGTGGAGACCAAGGGTTTGCATTTCTCACAAGTTCCCGAGTGGTGCCACTGCTGCTCTTGGGGGCACACTTTGAGAACTACTGTTTGGAGCTGTACCACCTGGGTTTGAAACCAATGATCATCTACTAGCATGAAACCATGCAAAAGTCCCTTAACCGCTTCGTGCTTCAGTTTTATGTTCTGCTGAATGCTTGTAACTGCAGCTCCTACAGCACATTGTGTTTGCACGGATTACACAAGGTAACCTTGCAGGGCGCCCAGCACGGTGCCTGGCACAAATGAACTCTCGATAAATGTTACCTGTCACTTTAGTTGGGGTTCTTCTGGTGGCAAGCTTCAGAGATTCACTCACAGAGGTTTGAGAAGAAAATAAGGAAAAAAAATAAATGTATCAGCTTACTTAACTACTCAGGGACTGTATTTGCTTCAGGCACGGGTAGATCCTTTTACTCTGTGGCTGGCATCAGGCAACTCTCTCCTGTCTCCATCTTTCTGTGTCTTCCAGGTGAGCTTTATTTTCAGGTAAACTCTCCCCACTGTTGACAGAGGTGGCCCTAGCTGGTCTTTACAGCTACGACCCACGGCTATTCCTAAGCATGACTTCAATGGTGTGCCACATTCCCTCTGCATTTGTGAAGTCAGTTTTTAAAATCAAATGTGGGAGTTAACACCTATTCCTACTCAACTGCATCATGGTATGATTTATTTACATTTCCAATCTATTCAGACCTTTCAAGTCCTAGTCTATTGATGTCATTCCGGATATGCAAATTTTACTGATGTGACGTTCACTGATGCAAGAACCAAATAGTTAAAAGCTTCATGGCAGGTTACAGGAAGACTTCCTCTTGCCCGACTCATTAACAATAGAATGATGACAGCCATCGTCCAATGCCTTCCTCCAATTGAGACACAGAGCATTTTCCTCATTAGCTGGTCTGGTAGCGTAGCTGAAAGGGAACCGTGGGAAATCTGATATGACATGTCTTTAAGGAGCAACTGCTTGTTTCCAGGGCTTGCTCTTCCTTTTTAAAAGTCCCACCATTTTATTATTATTATTTTTTATTTTTTTATTATTATTTTTTAAAGTCCCCACCATATTATTAATTATTATTCTTTTTTTAAAAGTCCCCATCATTTTAACAGAATTATTTCCTGGAATTTTTCCTGGGATCTATGTTATGCTCAGTTTTCTAGAGTTTGGAGATCTACTTTCTAGTTTTTGAACATGAGGATTGCATGTGCCTCGCTGCAGGCACCTGAGGCTTCTCCTGTTACTATTCGGATTTGCATCAATGACAGATAACACGTGGGGTATTTGCTGTGTGCTTCACACTGGGTTAAGTCGTTCACACTTACTGCCTTACTGGATCCTCTACTATTGTCCTTTTCTAAGAACAATGGAAAATTTTCTTCTGAGAAAATTTGAGCAGTGGGTAAGTTGAGCAACAGTCCCACTAATCGAGTAACATGCCCATTTCAAGAATGAGAAAATGGCCAAAGCATCAAATGCTACAGAGGTTTAATAGTTGAGAGCTGATGAAGTCATTTGGATTTTGCAGGGTATCTTTGGTGACTTCTAAGAGAGCCTTTCAGTGGAGTGTTTTTCTAGAAGGCATGACACAGGGAGTTCGGAAGTGGGTAGAAAGTAAAGATAAACAAATAGACAACGTATTTGAAATATATTGTAATGAGTGAAGGAGGGCGATTGGTTGAGAACCAGGTTCCATAAGATCATAATGGAGCCGAAAAATTCCTATTGCCTGGTGATGTCATAGCCGTTGTGACGTCATAGCCATTGTGATGTCATAGCAAAACACATTACTCATGTGTTTGTGGTGATGCTGGTATAAACGAACCTACTGCACTGCCAGTAGTATAAAAGTTTTAGCACATACAATTATGTACAGTACATAATACTTCATAATAAATGGCTATGTTACTGGTTTTTATACTTGCTATACTATATTTTTTATCATTATTTTAGAGTGTACTCCTTTTACTTTTAAAAAAAGTTAACTGTGAAACAGCCCTAGGCAGGTCCTGCAGGAGGTATCCAGAAGAAGGCACTGTTGTCATAGGAGACCACAGCTCCATGTGTGTTATTGCCCCTGAAGACCTTCCAGTGGGACAAGATGTGGAGGTGGAAGACAGTATTGATGATCCTGACCCTGTGTAGGCCTAGGCTCATGTGTGTGTTTGTGTCTTTGTTTTTCACGAAAAAATTTAAAAAGAAAAAAATTAAGTTTCGAAAATAGAAAAAAGCTCAAAGGATCACGATATCACGAAAGAAAATATTTTTGTCCGGCTGTACAATGTGTGTGTGTTTTAAGCTGTTATTACAAAAGAGTCAAAAAGTTAAAAAATTTAAAACTTTATTATAGTAAAAAACTTAATAAGCTAAGTTTAATTTATTATTGAAGAAAGAATTTTTTTTTATAAATTTAGTGTAGCCTAAGTGAACAGTGTTCATAAAGTCTAGAATAGTGTATAGTAACTTCCTAGGCCTTCGCGTTCACTCACCACTCACTCACCGACTCACCCAGAGCAACTTCTACTCCTGCAGTCTTCATTCGTGGTAAGTGCCCTTGTCATTGGGCCACTTGCATGAGGAGTTTGCCTTAGGACAACCACGCGCCAAGGTGAACTTGGAGGACCATGAGTGAGGACCATGAACTTGGGGAAACCACATACTTTATTATTCAAACTGGAACCCTTTGGGACTAAAAGGGGATGGTGATATTAATTATGCTGAGACCACAGGTATAAGGCAAGATGATTCTGGGTCAACTGCGATGACTGAGGAGCCAATGACAGGGCCCTTTATGTTGGATGCATCCTGCCTTTTCAAAGATGTGTCTTAGGAGAGAGAAGTTTTTAGCAGGAAAGAAGTGTGGAAGAGCAATGATTGGGTAGCAAGTTGAGGAGGTGAAGAGGGGTGAGTTAAGAATAGTGTCTATTGCATGCGTTGCCATGCAACATGTGACCATAGCAGGGGTGGGTGATGGTGGGTGCTCCAGGGTTGGGCTTTGGGGTGAAGATCCAACTGCAGCCCCTGTTGGGAGGGACGGGAGCTGTGATGCTGTTGGTAAAGGACCCAGTAAGCTAGCAAAAGGAGGGCATGCAGGTCCTACGGAAGGGAAGGGTAGGAGATGGGGAGAGATGGGGAAGGGGCAGCTGACTCAGAGATGACATCATCTGCCATTTCTCACACAAAATTCCTTTCTTGCTTCTGTTTCTTGAACAAGTAGCATTACTGAATGTCACTCTGTAATGCTTTGTATATAATAAAACTTCAATTAACTAATGGCTCAGGGGAATGGGGGGTGTTGTGGTTAATTGAATTATCTGATTAACTGAAAGCTAATTAGCCAGAAACCCTCTGTAATTCCAAGTCATGCTGCGAATACGCCAACATATCTAAGTTTCCTTTCCTATCAAGGTCAGGGAGGGAAGGAGTCAAGGCAGAGGGAAATGAAGACAGCTTTTATGGAGGGTGTGCTTGGTACTTTACATAAATACTATCGTCTGGTGCAATCCTTGTGACTGTCATGTAAAGCTAACATTACTCTCCCGTTCTATAGATAAGAAAATCGAGAAGTATCTTAACCATTACTGAATATTGCTTTGCTCATCCTGAACATGAAAGAGTCTCAGAGGCATCTTGGGGACATTAGAGCTAGAAGCAAGTCAAGTGGGGGTTTTGGATCATGGCAGCCCCCCTTATAAATCCTGGTTCTGACTCCCTCTAGCTGTGTGACCCTGATGAAGCTGATGGGGTAGCATCTCAAGGTGATTAAATGAATGTACTCTGGGTTCAAATTCATACTCCACCTTTTTCTGCGTGGTACGATTTTCAGCTAACAATGTTCCCTTTTTATATCTCAGCTTCTTCATCTGCAAAATGTACCACCACTTACCTGGCAGGGGTGCTGGGGGCCAGAGATGGGTTATGCGTGAAAAGTAGCTTGATGACTATCAACATGGCCCATGGTCATTTTAGGAGAGCAGAGACATGGCAGAGACCTCTGTGTTGAGATAATCCCTGACATTTCCCTTGATATGTTAGATCTTGATTGCAATCTTACTTTCTTATTCTTTCTCTTTTTTTTCTCCTCAAATTATGATGTGAAAAACCTGTTCTATCACTTGCATATTTGCTAATTTGGGGTTTACTCTGGTTGTCTCACATTTGTACCACAAACAGAAGGGACAAAAACTCAGGGGGACCCACAGGCATTGTTACCCACTAAATCAAGTGTGAGTTTGGCTAAGTCACCAGCCTCTGCCGCCATAATATTTTCAGGGAATGAAAAGACCAGTTCTTTTTGCTCAGAATGCTAGATTTATACTGCTTTCACTTAGCAAGTTAATAATTGATAAGTTGGGGTATATTAACATTGAACAAAAGAGCCCAGTGGTGCAAGGGGTCCTGGGAAGGCTGCCTAAATCAATATACACTCATGAATTTTGAGTGCAAAAGGTTGAGTTGAGAAAGAACACAGATTTAGACTCCCATTAATATTTGAAACACACTCTGCACACGAGAGGCTCGCCATAGCCCAAATGTTAACTGAAGGGGCTTCAGAGAGATGGCTTCTAAACAAATTTGAAAGCAAGAGACTTTCCCCTCCAAAGATTTTACACAAAAAAATCAATCATCTTTGTTGTTTCTGCTGTCAGAAACCATCTATTAAAAATCTAATTAGAGTATTTTTTTTTTTTTTTTACCAATTAAACATACCCGTGCAACATGTGTCTGACTCAATGTTTGTAACGGATAGAAGTGCAAAGGCATTACCCTCTACGGTCAACCCAGATATGGTAAAATATTCCAGCCACTCCTGCAAGCTCCATCCTCTCCACACAGGAGCCGGCCTTAAAATTTGATTAATCTAAACATTTTGTAAGGTGTCAAAAGAGGTTTCTTGCCCGATGCCTCACGGTCACCCAAACTGCCAGCCCCATCGAGGCCAAAATAACACCATCATTCACAATTGCTCTTGAAATGCCTCCTGCTCAGCCCCCAATTTGAGCTATCAAAGCTGGATATTTTAAACCAAGTGAGAAAATGCTTCCAATTTTAATGATTCATTGCACCCAGCGTCTTGCTGGAAAGTCATCCATAATGTCTAGTACTGGCACACTGCTTTGACCACTGAAGAGGTTCAATGTTAGACGGTCCCTGCTGAGGCCACTGGAGGTGTTCCATATCTGAGACCACGTGTGCACTGATATTCTAATCACCCAGTCAAAGCAACAATTCTCTGTGGATAAAGGACTCATCTTCTAGAAGACACTAAATAGACTCTCATAATTGCAAGGGGCCTGAGTGATCATTTGGTCCAGCCTCCAGCCTCCTATGCAAAATAGCAATTGTTCCAGCCAGACTCAGGCTCTAATTGCATACTCCTGGTGCTGGTGGGTCACCACCTTGCGAAGCAGCGCATTCCTTCCCAAGATACCTCTGACTCTTGGAAGGAAGTTTCTTGTATTGAGCTGGAACCTGCCTCCCTATGGTTAAGGCCCAAGAACATCACTCCCAAGCCTCACAGATGCAGCTCTCTGGGTACTGTCTGACACCTAATTGGATTGCTAGTGCTGCTCTTCTCCCATGAAGCAGTTAATTTGGAGAATAATTCAGAGCATGTGCTCATTACTGGGTCTTAGAGGCTAAAAGAAAAAATTGGCCCTTCCACAGTACAGATGGTATTTGCTCCTTTCCCTGGAATTCTCATGCTTATGTCTTAATTAATGAATTAATGAAATTTTTCAGTCTAGTGGGCCTAAGGAGCACTTATTTTTGAAAACTCCCCTTCTGCCCATCCACATGGTTTCTCTGTTTCTCCTCCAATACCCTAATTAACAAGCAAAGGAAGGTCAAAGCTATAGCTTTTAGACTTGCTGCAAAGGACTGAGATTCTTAAAGGCAAGTTGCATTTAAAGAGAAAAAAACACCTGCCCCACAATCCAAGAGGCTAGGGTAAGGAAAGTTAGCTGCATAGCATGATTTGTCCCCTATGGGGATGATCACTCCAGCTTGGTCCTTTCCAATCCCTGTTTTAAGTTACCAGCTGTTATTCTTACCCAGGGGGAAGAGAGAAGTTGCTGTGGGAGAAAGAGCACAGCCTACTGAGTCAAGCAGATCTGGGTTTTATTTACGGCTGTACCAATTTCTAGCTGTGACAACTCAGGCCAATGGCTGAAGCCCTTTGAACCCCAGTTTCCTCTACTGTACAGTTGGGATAAACAGTCCTAGCTCACGGGATTGTTATAAAGTGAGATGATGTACTCAAGGGACTTAGGCTGGTGGATTTGTTCACAGAGCACCCTAAAACGCAGAAGCTAAAACAACAAAGTGTTTGTTATTTCTCACCAGTATGTGTGTCAGCTGAGAATTCTGCTAGTTTGAGCCAGGCTTGGCTGATCTTGGCTGGGCTCACGCAGGCTCTCGTGCTGAGCTGACTGATGGCTGGGCTGAGGCTTGGCCGTCTAGCACAGCCTCGTTTGCGTGTCTGGCAGTTGGCTGGTGGGCAGCTGGAGTTATTGGACCACACGTCTGTCAGATATCAGCAGGCTAGCTTGGGCGGATTCACATGGCGGGGACCCAAAAGAGCAGCAGAAGCATGCACAGCTTTTGAAACTGGTGCCACCTCCCTTCTACCACATTGTATTGGCCAAAGCAAGCCATTCAAGGGGTGGAAGAATAGATTTCAACCTCTCTATAGGAGTTGCTACAAAGCCACATTCCAGTGAATAGCCACTTTGGCAATGAATCTGCCCCGCACAGGACCAGGTGCAAGCACTCCAAAGAGCAGCTGACAAGGACAGATTTCACAGATGACAAACGGCAAGGATCAATCTTGTCTGTAGCCTCTAAGTGGAAATACTTAAAAACTGCCCATTAGGAATCCTATATCATAATCATTTTAGAGTTAACGTTAGCAATACCTCACAGTTATACTTCTACTAGAATCCACGAAGGAGGGGGATCTGGATCAAGCTGTTTGTGGCAGAAGCTGGACAAGTTTCTAGGTCATTCTGAGGACAGAATGGAGAGAGGTCCCAGTCAACTGATTTCAGCCCTTACAAAGGAGGTAACTGCCAGGAAACCCCGGGGTTCAGGACCACGCTGTTCCTGATACGGGGAGGATCCCACTCTGATGGTCGTTGTCTTGCTCATCCCAGCAAGGGGCAAGGCGCACGTTGCTGAGCCCAACTGTGCCCCGGCCTGGTGTTAGGTTCCTCACCTTTAATTGCTGCCTTGGCCCTGTGGTTTCTTCATTATTATCCTATTTTACTGTTGATGAAATCGAAGCTCTGGAAGCCAGGGTGACTTACAAATAGCAGAGTGAGAGCTGAACCCAGGGAAATGTAGCTTGAAAGTCTAGGCTTCTTCCTTTACAACTCGCCGCCCTTAAATACAGCAATAGCAAGAACAGGAGGACGGAGGAAGAAGAGTCATCTTCAGTGAGTGCCTGCCACATGTCAGGCACATCATCACCTTTCATCCCCATTGTCCTACTACTTTTAGCTTTATTTTACAGATGAGGAAACGCAGGTTCAGAGAGAGTATGTGGCCTGCCCAAGGTTGCACAGCCAGGAAGGGGTAGAGCTGAGATTAAAGCTCCCGTGTCTGTCCGACTCTTCACTACCACTCTATTGCAAGACCATCTTTACAGTAATACGAAAAAGCAGAGGCTCTCTAAGGACCCCACCCACTATAGACGATGGGCTAATCCCCCTCTTAGGAAAGAGCCCCTGTAAGAGTTCACCAGTGCCCGGGAGCTGGAGGGTGCTCTGGGGGTGGGAATTGGCTGACACATGGTGCTGCTGTCCAAAGGGGGCTCCTGGGCCACCTGGGCCAATCCCAGTTGCCCAGGATGAGGACAGGGAAGGCTGGATGAAACAGGTGACACTGCATCTTTCATCTAGGAGCACTCAGAATGGGACACCAGGGACACCCTGCAAAACTGCCCTTGGCTCGGCAACACCCTCTGGGTCCCCCGGACGTTGTGGCACTTGGCAGCTTTCCGAAGCAGAGGCTGGGTGGGTGGCAGGCACACCAGGGAGCTCAAAAGAAGCTGCAGGAGGAAGAGGGATTAATTCTGGGGAGTGAGTCCCATGAGTCCCTGTGACAGCAAGAAGGCGAGACCAGCTGCCTCAGGCCCCGCCTGCTTAATCACAGACCCTGTGCCACTCCCCACAAGCGCTTTCTACCTCCGGCAACGTCCCCAGGTGGCCGCCCTGCCCTGGCTGATGCTAGCCGCTTCCCTCCCTGCCTGGCCCCTCGGCTGCCTCTGCCTCTGTGTGGCCACTGTTGCTGTCAGCATCCCCGTCCTGAGCCCAAGGTGTTCTACACCCACACCTCTGTCCGTCTTCAGGTGACTGATACTACTCTGGGTGTCTGAAAGCAGAGCCTTGGCCCAAGGTGGTGGTCTCACTCCTGCCCTGGGGGCCTGCTGCCCTGGGCCTCTGGCTGGGGGTACTTCTGACCTGGTTCTGGAGGCTAGGGAGGTCCCCCAGAGCGAGGGGCCCCTGTCCGCGGGGGAAGGCAGGGCTCCCAGAATTCAGTCCTCTTTCCCCGTTCTTGGGGGCTTTCCTTTCACCCCCCTCTGCCGTGGAGCTCCTGAGGCTCCACCCCCTCCAGTGCCTCTCACCTGTCTCTCCCGCTGGCCCGAACACCCTAAGCACAGCTTCGCTGTGTGCACAACTGTCAGCCTGGCATCCAAACCCCAGGGAATGGAATAGGATCTGCTTCCCAGGGGCCCTCCCCTGGTCCCAGCCAGCATCTAGTTTCCCCCTGGGATCCCTCAGTTCATACTCTGCTCGTGACAGTTGTCTACAGAGACACTGCAAGAGGATGTGGAAGAAAGACGTCACGGGGCCCCAACGGTGAACAGTCAGCATGGTGCAGTCAGGGACAACTTTTCAGAGAAGGCGAGGCTGGGGTGGGTCAGGACAGGGCATGGGCTTTGCAGGAAGGATTACAAAAGGGCCCTGGCCAGGCAAGACCAGAAGGCATGAGCCTGCCTGTGTGTGTGTGTGTGCAAGTGCGTGTGTGGGTGAGTGTGCATGTGAGCGCGTGTGCATAGGCATGTCCGTGTGTGTGCATGAGTGTGTGCTAGTACATGTGCACATGCATATGTATGTGCGTGTGTGAATGGGCGAGAGTGTGTGTGTATCAGTAATGAGAAGCCAGGTTGCTAGGCAGCCAGTAGCCAGGTCTTTGAGTGCCAGTTTGTGCCGCCTTGAGTGGCAGCGGCGAGCCACAGGAGAAGCTAAGTGAGCAGCCCCGTCGCTCCGTATCTGAGCTCCAGGCTGGCCATGCTACTCTGCACCCACAGCGCGGCTGCCTCCCAGCGCAGGGCTGGGCATGGAAAACACCTGCGGCTAACTCTTCTGTCCCCTGCCTGACACCAGTGTGACCAACAGCAAGACCTGAAAGTCAGCCTCTGAGTTGCCCCTTGCAACCAGGCCCTCCTCTCCACGCCTGTCCGGGCCAGCGGTCTCTCTGCCTGTAGCCGTTTCTGCCCTAATCCCCCTCCACTGGCTCTCTGCTGCCTGGTGGGCTGCTCTCAATGCAACTTCCCTGCTTACGACCTTTAAACGCCAAAGGAGACACCACACTCCTGTGTGCGGCATTTCTGCCTCCCTCTCTGGCCTCCCGGGCCTCACTGCCCCCCACTCCCCCTTGGGAGGTACGATCCAATCCCAGCCCCAGCCAGCCATATCCTTCCAGAATATCTTCTCTGAATTTCTGTCTACATCTTTACAATTTTTTTCCTTCTTTCTTTCTGTTTGAAACACTCTTCATCACCTTGTAAAATCCTGTTATCAGCTCACAAGTTACTTCCTCCCTGCAGCCTTGCCAGCCCTGGCAGGCAGAGGTAGTTTCTTCACCTCGGAGCATCCCGGCCCTCAGTCGCCAGCACAGCCTCCTCTCCGGGCTGCCTTCCCTCCTGGACTGTCAGCTCCCCGAGGGCAGGACCCCAGCCCCTGGCGCATCCACAGTGCCTGGCACAGGGGCAACTCATCACGGGGACCTGGGCGGTGGTGGCAGGGAGGAGGGACCCACTAGCCCAGGCAGGGCCCCCTCCAATGCGCCCGTCCCCTCGGCGATTTTCAGACACACTCAGGGGCTGCTCTTGCTCCTGGCCAAGCTTCTGTTCACATTCCGATGCTGGGTTTGGCTCACTCTGATTATCTGCATGATCTTGAAGGGCTGCTTGGGACGTATAAATCCAGCTTTCCGACTTCTCGCTAACCACAGGCAGTTTCTCTGGGGGTGTCTTCTTTCCTCTCTCAAGTTTCTCTCTGAAGCTTATTGAATTTCAAGACCATATTATACTTCCAGCTGGTGTTTTTCAAGTGCAGTGAGCATCCTCTGCCAGTGCCCGGCTGCAGGAAACCACACACCTGGATGGCCCCCGGGGAAGGAAGCCCTGGGAACGGTGACCTAAGCAGTGTGGGGCGGGGGGTGAGGCTGGCACCCACTGCCGAGAGAACCGGCAGCTATGGATCCTGCCGTGGGCATTTCCTTGTGTCTGAAATGGGGTGAAGACAGTGCCCACCTCCGTGGTCATCACAGCGGAATAGCCAATGCAGGTAGTGTGTTCCGTGTCTGAAAGGGAGTGAGCACTCCAAGCTAGCTGTTGTTACGAGTACTGTTGTTATTGTCTTTCATTGTGTCGTCGACTGGTAGCATTTCAGAGCCGGATGGGGCTGGAGAGAAGGTGAGTCCAAGTCCTTAGATCTGTCATGGATGAAACTGACATTCTCAGAGGGGAAGGGTTTTGCAAAGTCACAGAGCCAGTGTGGGAGAACTGGGACAGTCTGGAATGTGCTGCGGTCCAGGCCAGAGCTCCTTCTTTCCACACGGTGCTGGCTTTGGGACACCGGGCTCTCAGAGATGAACGCAGGTGGTGGCTGCACTGCCACTGGGAGGTGGGCGGCAGCTGTATGTGGCCCTGACCTTGTCAGCACCGGCTGCACAGCTGCCGCCAGTGTCCACTCGAGATGCCCTCAGTGTACAGGGATTAGAAGAGTCTGGACCCCAGAGATTCTCTAAGCTCTGTTCTGTGTCTTTGCTCTCCTGGGGTGAGCATCAGCAAACCATTAACTGAGTTCAGGGTATTTTAGGCTAAAATCGTCCTTTTGGAAGGCCAGAAAATGGGAGCTCAGGCAAGTCAAGTGTCTTGCTGAAAGTCACGTAGCTGTTGGATACAGAATCCTGCCCAGCAGACTGGATCTCTCTCTTCACCTCTTAGCCTCACTGCCCTTCTGAGTTTGCCACTCGTCACCACACAGGCTGAACTAACCCTAGTGTGCTTTGATCACTGGGCGAGGTCTACATGCGTGATCTCATCTTAGACATTGCTCTTGGGTGATGTTGGAGAATGTTCACGGGCTTTACCACTGTGCATATCTTGAGCCTGGAGTTGGTGCCGTGGCTGCTATTTCCTTACAGACCCTTGGAGAGGAAGCCAGGAAGGGTCAGGGCCAGGCTCTGAGCTCAGCTGTTCTTGGGTGTCACTACTGCTGCCCAACTCTGCGCTGTTTTGTGGATTTTTAGATTTCTCAATGCAGCCATGAAGAATCAATCAATGTCCCCTAATTTTCCCACATGAGGGAGGCTAGACAAGTATTTGTTCTCTTTTTATAGATGAGGAAATTAAGAAGGAGGGAAATTACACAGCTGGCTCAGTGGCCAACAGGGGACAAGAATTTGGTGTCCTGACTCTCAATTCAGAAATTTTCCAGTTACACAACTTTCTTTTCTGGTAGGAGTCCGCCAATCTTGCCCTCCCTCCATGCATCCCTACAGCAAGAATGGTCTTTGGGGTGACATCTCAACTCTTTGCAGTGACCCACAAAGTTCTCTCTGCTCCTAGTCAACCTGAGCTCATTCACCCTCCACCACACTGACCACTCGTAGATTTCATTTATTCCAGATGCCTTTGGCCTTCAGCCCTTTGCACATCCCTGATCTTTATACGGCTAACTCCTATTTTTCCTCCAGGCATCAGCCAGTTTCAGTGTCTCCTTCTGGGAGCTGTCATCCCTGAATTCCTGGGGCTGTGCTGGTGGCTGCCCCTCCCGTGGAGGTTCTGTTGGAGTGGGAGCCTTGGCCCTGGATCTGGCTCCATAACAAGGTTACATTCAAGGAGAACCAGAAATAGGGAAGAACTCATCAGACTAGGCCAGCGCCTCGGGCTTGAATCAGACACACAGTAGGGACGGAGGGCAGGCAGGAGGAGCTATATCCCTCCTTCCTGGGACCTTGGGATCACTGCGAGTCAGGTGAAGTGGAAGAAGTTGTTCCATGAATGGTTGGAGTGTGACAGCACAGTTCTTCAGCATCAGCGTCCCAGCAAACTCACGGTCTCAGCTGGACATGTTCAAACACCCTTAAGTAATGTCTTTAAAGGCTTTGTGCACTTTCAAGTGGCGTTTTATTTAATTTCAACAAAGTTGTAGTTGCAATTAGATCTGTCCAGATAATTAACTCCAATTTACTAGTTGGCAACTAGTAATTAATTACTAAAGTCTCCTGAGTGAGCACTGGAAAGGAAAGTTGTTCTTCCTAGAATGGAGCCTTTGTTCTGAAGGCTCGGGAACAGGGCCACCTTTGGGAACTTGTTTCCCCTTAGACTTAGTATGGCACTGGCTCTTACACGAGGTTGTTGGTGACATCGAGCAAATCCTTCTATTTGTCCCATCCTCAGTTTTCTCTCCTGGGAAAAGGGGAGTGGTCCTTTGCTTAGCTCATAAGAACAAATCACCAGGGGAAAAAAGATTCCTGGGTTGGGATACAACCCCTTCTCATCTCACAACATTGTGTAATTGTTCCTGGGTGAGGTTGAAGAGTGTTCACCTGCTTTGCCACCATTTTCTCACGGACCCTTCTAGAGGAAGCCAGGCAGAGGCAGAGCCAGGCTCCGAGCTCAGTCTTTCTTGACTGTTGTTACTGCTGCCCAACTGTTTATCGTTTTGTAGATTTTTGGATTTCTCAACTCAGCCTCAATTACTCAATTTTCCCTAAACTTACTCTCAAAGATACGGGCACTTTTTCCACTTCAGAAGTCTACACTTCTACTTGCAGTTTTGCTTCACACTGTGAAGGCTCACTGTTTTTCTTTGATCTAGATTGGCAAATCTCAACCCTCGAAGGATATTAAAATCAGTTAGCCCCACTATGAATGTTTGAAGAAATACTGATTGCCACTCTCGTGGGCTGGAGAAAAGGTTGGTCTTTTCAATAACTGGATCAATTGAATATCTTTGTGAAAAACAATGAATCTTGACCTGTGCCTCACACAATATTCCAAATCAATTCCTGCTGGATCATACACCTAACTAAGAAAGAAGAAACACATAGCTTCTGGAAGGTAATATAGAGTATCTTTATGGCTTTAGGACAGGAAAAATTATATAGGACTCTAAAAGCACTTATCATAAAGAACAAGATGTATAAATTGGAGTTCACTAAAATTAGGAAGTCCTGTTCATTGAGAGACATGAACCAAGGAAGTGAAAAGGCAAACCACACAGTGGGAAAAGATCTATGCAGTACACAGATCCCAAAGGACACCTATAATAAATTTTCAAAGAACTACAAATCTATACAAAAGCACTGACATTCCAAATTAAAAGTTGGGTAAAAGAGGCACCTCACAAAAGAGTATATCCAAATGCCATGAGTATATTAAAAAGTACTCAACATCACGAGTCATCAGAATAATGCAAATCAAACCCAAAATGTGGTACCACTATACAGTGACACTTATTGATGAGGATGCAGAACAACTAGACTGTCATACACGGCTGGTGGGAAAGTGATTGGTTCAGCTCCTTTGGAAAACTATTTCCATTCTACTCAAGATGAAGCAATATATAAGCTGTGACCCAACAATTTCAGTTCTGATATATATACATCCAAGAAAAATGTATGTGGCCACCAAACAACACTTGCAGGGATGCTCCTAACAACACTATTTATGATAGCCCGAGACTGGGTTCAACCCAAAGATTCATCATCAGAATGGATGAATGGTGGTCTATAGAATTCAATACCATGTAGAATTGTTGCTATACACCATGACTTGGATGAATATCACAGACGTGTGCTGAGCAAAAAGAAGTCAGACAAAAAAAGAAAATATACTATATGATTCCATTTATACAAAGTGTGGCAGCAGGTAGTTTCGTGGAGATAGAGGTCAGAAGCATGGTTACCTTATGGTGGGGGTTAAAGATTGAGAAAATGCAAGAGGGAAGCTTTGGGACGATGGCAATGTTATGTATCTTGTTTTGGGAAGTGCTCTCATGGGTATATTTACTTTCTGAAACTTTTGATAGAGTGGTACATTGAAGATTTGTGTATTTTGTTGTATCATGCTAGTCTTCAATATAAAAGTTTACTGTAAAAACAAATATTGGCCTCCAGGTCTCACCTTAGACTAACTGAATGAGAATGTAGGTGTCATGCTGGGGTTTGAGGGATGGGACCTTTGTGCCTTCCTGGTGATTCTTACTTGTAGCCAGAGTCACGATTTGCCACCCTAGACCAAGAGCCAACATCTTTCATAGAGTCACTTTGCCCCAGATATATCTGGTTTGAGACCTTATTTAGTGATTGGTCCCCTAAATGAAGGAGCATCATTGATTTGAACACTCTGATCCAACACTTAGGAGATCCAGACTTTGACCGGGTGGTCTTCTTACATGACAGTGCTGCCACCAGTGCCTATCTGCCTGGTTCGCTATTTAGACAATGATCAAATGGCACTTAGTCTTCCTAAATGTCTTACCTGAGGTTCCAGGTAGGGACTAGCTCTCTAGGAGAGCTAGGATTTGAACCTAGGCTCCTGACTGTTCTGAACCAAAAGACGATAGGTCCAAAGCTGTATTCATAGGAAGAAATTAAAAATATTTGAGTAGATAATTTATAGGAGGGAAACAACAGATGAGAAAGCAATCAAACTTTCCTTTCTAACTCATACCTGATGCAAGACCTTCCTTTTCTGGGGGGAGGGACGAATAGAGGGATTTTGGATTTATATTATAATCATTATTACTTTTTTTGTTTCTCACCTCAAGTAAGGTCTCAGATCAAGCCTGTCTCGTAACAGTAATCCACTGGAGGATGTGTTTTGTCTTGCTCCGACACCCTTCTACCACTGTTCTTGATCTACAGCCCTGTAGGAGAACTCCAGACTGGGGAATCTTCCTCAGAAAGGTGTTATGAGTTGAGATTAGTTAGGCAAGTGGCAGAGTGAATGCATAAGCAGTGATTTTGCATAATGAGGCGTGTGAAATCCCACTGGAGGTTGTTAAAACAGCAGACAGACTGCGGTAAACAAGGGAGGAAGGTAGGCTTTGAAAACAGATGGCTTTGAAAACCTGGCAAAGCCCTGTTTCAGACTTTTAAAAATTGGTTTCGTTAGTGCAAGCTATTTTTTAAAATTCTACATGCATATTTTAAAGTTCTGTTTTAATGATAAAGTTCCGTGGGTAATTGAACATCAGTTTACATCCTGCTGTAAACATGCTCACAGCCAGATGTGATGGACAGCTTGCACTGAGGCCCGGACTGTTCTTGTACATTTGGATTCAAATACATTATTTGCATTTCAGGTTGGGGAAGATTTTCTGGCTTACACGCTGGATGGGTGCATGGCTATGGCCTGCCCCTCCTTGCTAAGGAGACCACCTACGGGAGACCATCTCTACCAACATCAGAGCTGTGCGGGAGGCTCCCTCCCACATCTGCCCTCTTTTTCTCCAGGAAATGGGCCCGGCCCCTACTCACCTTTCCTATCTCATCTTTGACTCTCCTGACCTCATCCTCTTATCTCTCAAACCATGTCCAGCACTTTCTGAACATGGTGTTATTTCTGGAGTCACCCCGCCTTAGTGCTGGCTGAACCCTTTGTCTGAAGTGCCATTATTTTGATAGATCCCAAATCAGTCACCCATCAGAGTCCCATTTCTGGATAATTTGACAGACAATGGGCCTCTCCCAGTCTGTGGTGATATAATTATCTTACCTCTGAATTCAAGGCTGCCTCACTGCCTTTGTGTATTTATTTCTATTCAATAGTAGACATCTTTTATTGGTCACACAGTACAAACTTCTTCCACAGAACCAATTCACTAGATTAAAAATGCTTTCTTCCTAATAATAACGGTTACGAGGACAAGAGGACAGACTTACATAGTACTCCCTGTGCTCCAAGCATGCTCTGAACTCTACCTCCATTAAGTCATTTGATCCTCACAACGAATCTATGAAGTGATGCTATTATAACCCCATTTTATACACGGGCAACTGAGGAATGGCGTGGTTAAGTACTTGCCCATGTTCAGACAGCTAATCAGAGTTCAGACTTGAAAGAACTCAGCCACCATTCTTGGTTTTAACCACTGTGCTTTACTGCCTCTCACCTCTGGGAAACTTGCTAACTCCCATTATAATCATCTCTCACAGCTATTAGGCTACTGTCTGCTGTACCATGCACTGGTGCTCTCCACTGAGTGGCATGCTCACCGACAATCAGTTGCATTTATGCCAGTTGCACTTACTGTGAATACGTAATTCAATTATTATATACGCAGATGCAGTAGGAATGCAAAAAGAAAGGAAGTTTGTATATGAAAACTGAATTGAGTATCTGGGAAAGTATCAATACAGGCCAAGTTGCTAAAAATATTGGCCTCCAATTAGGACAGGTATAATAACTATGAGAGTTGAAATGAGAGGTGTGTATATTGTCTCAGAATGCTTCTGAAGTGTGCTGAAGAAAGTCTAACTGGAAATCATAGATGATGCACTATGGGTAGGCAACCATATTGGTTTTTGCTGTGGCTCTGCTAAATTAACAGGGTCTGTTTCATACTCTGAGGTGTCTTAGTCTTCATTATGAAGTAAATGGTCACCTTGATTATGAGTGTATTTGAAGGCAAGACTTCAGAGACACAATCCTAACCAGTAGACTCTTTTTCAAAGAAAAATCCTTGACTATTCATTAAAAACCCTACTGATAGAGAGCTAATGCCGGCTTCCGATGGTGAAGCATGGAAACTACCCAGTCCACCAAAGATCTGAGCTTCAGGGAAGATACTTCTGAGGACCGTGCTCACATGCAGAAGGGAATTGTTTAGGAAGCTCCCTGCTGGTGTGAGACAGGGAGTGAGACTCTTAACCTTCTCACACATGGGAGACAATGACATTTCTGCACTTGAAGCAGCCTCGGGATCCAAGTTGCCTGCCCTGGGCTCCAGTTGCCACAGTGTCCACTGCTTTGTTAAACTGGATTCCAGGAATGGCCACCAGAGCAAACATGAATTGGGCTTAGAGTATACCCCGGCTTTGGTTCAGGTTTAATGAATAGCACACTGGTACTCATCACATTTTGGTATGAACAGAGGGCTATGGCCTGAATGTTTGTGTCCCCCCAAATTCATGTGTTAAACCGAATACCCAATGTGATGGTATTTGGAGGTGGGGGTCTTTGGGGTCTTTAGCGATGAGGTCATGAGAGTGGAGCCCTCTTGAATGGGATTAGTTCCCTTAAAAGAGGCCCTAAAGAGCTGTCTTGCTCCTTCTACCACATGAGGACACAGCTAGAAGGTGCCAGCTATGAACCAGGAAGGGGGGCCCTTGCCATATGCAGAATCTACAGCACCTTGATCTTGAACTTCCCAGCCTCCAGAGCTGTGAGAAATAAATTTCTGTTGTGTATAAATCACTGAGTCTATGGTATTTTTGTTATAGCAGCCCCAGTGGACTAAGACACAGGGCAGTTATTATTATTATTTTAGTTCTTTGGTTTGAATCATTATTGAACCATTCGATAAATCCAGCACCTGCCTGAAATCTGGGATTTGTCACATGTGCTCATGTTGCTGCCCTTTTGGTGTGCTTTATTTCTGAAAAGCAGTCGTTTGTTCAAATCCCCTCTTTCTGTTGAGAAATACGATTCTTAAAGACAAACATTTGCTGAGTTTGTATATTTTCCAGGAACGGAGCAAGTAATTTAGGTCCATTATCTCGTTTAGTCATCAGCAGAATCTAGGAGTTGAGGGTTTTTGTCTCCAATTTGCCCGTGAGGCTGAAGCTCAGAGATGTACGATGACTTGCCCAAGGTCACATTTTTACGAGATAGAAGAGCCATGATTAGATTCAAATCTTTCTACTTTCAAACCTAATGCTCCTGATTTTTCCATTACATATCTTCCCTATCAAGCTATATGACCATGAAAAAATGCCATTGATCGATAACAAAATAACATTGCTCTAATTATGCTGCCAGCCAAATCTATGTGTCTTCCTCAACATCCCAACACACTGTATGTTTCTGCACAGCTGGCACTGCGACCTGGCTCTCTGCACACAGTCCACGTCCTTGTTCCTTGACCACACTGCAAGCTCCTTTGGAGCGTGGACTACTGTGGCACTCCCAGACAAAGTGCAGCGATGAGGATCAGAGGGTATTCCTCTCTGAACGGGCACCAGGAGCCTTTGGATGAATGTGTTCATCTGGGAGACTGGGCCATTGTCGGAAAATAAGACAAAATGGGGGAGGGCAGCTTTGATCTTCCATAGCAAGAAGCCATCACCAACACCTGCTCTCTGGGCACAATTGTTGGTCTCTGCCCTGAGATGTTTGGTTCCCTGGGTTTATGGCCCGGGGTTCCATTTCATGTGTCTTTAGCTTTCAACATCTGAAGTCAGAGCTAGATCCACATTGGTCTGGGACAGGGATTTGGGATGTGTTCTCCGCCACAGCTCCTCACCTGTGTCTCAGTCCTCACCCGCACTCTGGGATAATGACATCTTTCTGAGTCCAAAATCCATTTCCCTTCTTCCCTTGCATTTTTTATGCTCTGATTTTCCAGCTGGGTTAATATTAAATGTTCCTGTTGTAGGACGTTTTTCTGTGGAACCCCAGAATCTCAACCCCAAAGGCCAGCACAGGAACCCCAGTGACCTTCTGACTGGAAATGGCCTCGAACACAACCTCAGGTCCCAGTCACAAGACCCCAGGCCAGCTTTCTCATTCAATAGCGATATTGTGAGTTTCAGTGTCTGACCTCATAATTTATCCTTGGAAGGAGCCTCAGATCAGCTTGCTTTCAGTAAATAGATTTAGAACAAACGCTCCTGTGTAATTATGTTTACTAATAGTATTAACTCACTGCCCGTGGGCAAAACACAAAAATCCCTCTGTTGTACCAAAGGAAACCTGGTATGCCGAACTTCTGGGCAAACATAATGCATGGGGTGGATAAAACCCTGGGAGAATGGGAGCCCTCCAAAGGGTGGTTTGGGGAAAGGATTAAGAAGAGCTCTGTGACGCTTTCCAGCTCTCAAGTCCCAGAACTCTGTCATTACATTTTTCTGGCATAGGTTTGCGTGCCTGTTATGCTTGTCCTGGCATCCACTCTGACCTGGCCAGTGTGTGTTCTGTTTGGTGGGTGATATTCTGAATATTTTCCCAGGCTCCGGCCTTTATAGTAAATTTTATTTTAGTTATTGCCCTTGTATAAACCACTCAGAGAACCTCATCTTCCAAAAATAGGTGAATTGACTTTAAAACTACACTCAAGTGCATTTTGAAGACTTATGTTATAGAACTAACAACATTATACTGTCCTAGTTGCAGCTCATGTTGTTGTTCTCCAGCTAGTGTTGGTTCTATTTGGGTAGGATCACTGTAATCCCCAAGATCTTGACCTCTTTCAAGTTTCTCAGACTTTTCGAAGCTGCCCCTAATCTCAATAACCCAACTAGCACCCTTGGCCTGTGTCCTGAACGCTTGCAATGATTCTTGGAATGCTCTTATCTCATTCTTTGTAAGTTCCCTAAGGACAAGGTTCCATTTCTCCGTATGCCACAAAGCCAGACTCATCATTGGTGACCCATAATGACTTGGAGATTGACTTCTTTCAGAAGCACAGAGCAAACAACTTGAAGGAAAGGTTTGTTTGGGATGTTTATTTTCAGAATTACACTGTTAGTGTGGACAACACGGTCTCGCAATGGCCTCTCTTATTCCAATTTTTTAAAATTTTAATTTACCTTCTGCCACGTGAGCCATCACTTATTAAGAGAGAAATTCTCCTACTCTCATTTTTCAGGCTCTCGGTTCTGAACTCCTCACCCCTGCACAGCTCATCGCCCTCAGTTTTTCCCCCTCTCCTCTATTCTGACATTTGATTTTGAAGTTCAAACCATCATTTTCGGCCTTTCCGTTTGCCTAAGGCTTTATGCTGAGTGCCAAATTTGTGGTCAAGACCTTGAACTCTCCATAGACCTCCCTCCAGCCAGGATGCTTCAGTCTGAGCAAGGTAAACTCTCCTCCCCTCTCAATCTAGTCCCTGAGTCTTCAACCTCTTCTTTCCAGACCTGCCATGTGGGTGGCCCACTGGGCTAACCCAGCTCTCAGGGCATGACCTGGACATTAAGAACGCGTTTTGCAAATGTTCACTGTGGTAATGTCTTTGAATGTGGGTCAAAGGAGATTTGACACAACACAGAGGCCCGTGACCGTATCCACTAAGAACCTTGGAATCAAACGGCAGCCACAGGTCGTCTATGTGTTGGATGTGTCCTAAACAGCACTCGGGGCCTCTCAGATGAACTGCTGCTTGCTTGGAAGGGGTGACATTTACGTCACCTTTTCCTGCTACCTTCGACTCACTCTGCAATCTAAAGGAAGTCATGCAGAGCTGTGCTCTGTCGGTGGCCAGGCTAAGGGATATCAGTAGAGACAAAGGGATAGATAAAAATGTCATCGCTATCATTTGGAGACCCTCTGTGTTGACTTAGGATGGCACTAGTGGGCAAAGATTTTTCTTTTCTTATAGTAGGTAAAAACGTGCTTAAAACACACACACAGAAACCTCTTTATTGAAGTATAATATACATAAAGTACACATAATTATAAGTGTATAGATCTATATATTTTCACAATGGAACATACCTACTTAATCAGCACCCAGGTCAAGAAAAAGGACAGTACCAGCTCTGCAGAGGCTCTCTGTCACCCACCGCCTGTCATTACCCTCATTTCCAGGGTGACCACTATCCCAATTGTAGCGACACTGGTACTGTTGCCTGTTAGTGCTTTATATTAACAGAACCATACGGTACGCACTCTCGTACTATCTTTCACTCGACATTACGTTTGTGAGGTCCGTCCATGTTGTTTAGAGTAATTGTAAATCCAATTTTTAACCACTTAAAACAGTGGAATTTTTAAAACTCTTGGAAATATAATCACTTAATTTTTATTGGTTACTGGCACCCGGTGGAAAACACTCTTTGGTGATTATATGCACTTTAATATCTAAAAGCTGCCATTTTCTTGGCTGCATAAGCTTTGTTGTCAGGAAACTTAGGAAAGACATTTGGACCTGCTCAGTTGTTCTGTATTGGTTAAGGTATAGCAGGGATTAATCACAACATCCAAACTGGAGCTTCCTGACACAGACCCGTGCCTCCTGGATGCACTCATTTTACACGTGGGCGTGGGGTGGGGGGCTGGGGTCTCCCTGGTCTTGGTTTCCACAAGCTTCCACTTTGATGGAAACAGTCACAAAGGCCTGTTCAGTGGCTTGCACTTTGGAGGCACTTTCACTTATATGACATCATTTCTTCCTCTCAGTTGCTCAATGAGAAAGCCATTGGTCATGCCAAGGGACAGAGAGGAAGATCCAAACTCTGAGGGATTAAGTGGCTTTCCCAGATTGTACAAATAGTAGCAAAATTTAGTAAAAAACATACCTACTTAGCCAGCATCCAGGTTACACTTCCTCATCTTGTCTACCCAGAGATAACACCTCTGAGCATCCCTGTAATAGATCGTTGATAAAACGCAGTAACTCAGCGGAGTAGGAAGCTTGAATATTCTATGGAGCAATCAGCTGATGACATCCTGGGCACAGGTCATCATCTGGGCCCAAGCCCAGGGTGTGCTGGCTGCTGTCATGCAGGAGTTCTCCCAGTTCCCAGAGTCACGATTCTCACCTTGGAGCTGTCCAGCCGGTCTCGAGCTGTGAAATCCTCCACACAGAGCTTGCCACTTCTGCATCTCTCCCATGGTGGAGGCCATGGAAGGGACCTACGAAGAGGGCAGGGGAGAGACAGAAGCTTGGTGATCTGGCCTTGGAGGTGAGAAGTGGGGCAAGGCAACAGCAGGACCAATTTTTGTGGTGACTGGGAACCAGATAATCCTAGAGTGAGCAAGAGTTGTTGGTTCTTCTGCGGTCCCAATCTGGGGCTATTAGGAAAGAGTATGGTGTTGGCTACACAATCCCCAAGACCTAAGGACTTTCGTTGTAATAATTCTTTAATTGTTTCTTCTGGTCTTTAACTCAAACTTGGTCTCTTGCCCAGACTGCTGTAACAGCCTTCTCTGGGGCTCTCTGCTTGCCACCTTCTTCCTTACGTTTGTCTACCCAGTTGCCCCTCCCAGCCTCTGCACGCTGCCGGGACCTGCAAGTTCCACCTGCCACTCCTGGTTACCTGCTGCTTTGCCGAATGACTGATTCCTCTGTACAGCTGCAGCTCAGTGGTCACTCTTCTCAGAGACATTTCCTACTTCCATGGAGCTGGACCCTTTTCCTCTGGGCTCCGCGGTAACAGTTCTCATCTCATGCCAGTTTACCCATCAGTTTCTCCCCCTAGATTATATGATCCTTAAATCATGGGCTCCTAGCAAGGCTGTGAGACCTAGTTCAGTGACTGTTTCTTAACCTAACAGCACAAAGACCCATTCTGCTGGCTTGAGGCAGAAGAGTTGAGAGGCGCCTTGTGGGTGGAGAACAGACCTCAGGCCAATTGAACCACTGGGCCCCAGAGATCGTTCTGGGCAGAATCCATGAATCCGGGAGGCCTCCCCACACCTGGCATCAAACAATTCCATCTGGGGGCGTGTGTGAGCCCTGCATACCATTAGGGGATTTTTTTCTATCTCTGGGGTTAATGAATCCATTTCCTATAAAGGAGCCGGCTGTCCAGTGCGCACCAGGCAAAGGGAGAGCCGAAGGGCACAGAGGGGAAGGATGTGCCTTTTGAGTTGGTTAAACAGCCGACAGCTGCACTGACTTAATTGGGTTTTATTCTATTTGATCTTGGATAAAGAGGATTTTTGAGAGTCCATTTTCTCCTTCTTAAGTGTTCCTGCTAAAAAAATTAAAAAGAAAAAAAGATCCTACCGTCTGCTTGGTTCCCAGTTCCATGCTAGCCAAGCTCGCTACACATGGGGGCAGTAGCACGCCACCGACCTGCTTCCCGGCACCCGCGGGAGCGGAGTTACGAATCTGGAGCATTCACTGGGAATTCTAACTCTCATTAGATATTTCCCATTTCATATATATTGGTGAGAAATATCACTTAAGACAAAGCTGGAAATAAATTAAGCAGAGAACCACATAAAGAGGTTTATATTTGCTTTTCTGCCCTAGTCTGTGAATTTTCATACTTTGAATATTTTCAGGCTGGATCACAAACCCCCACTTTCAATCTGATGGTGCCGTAGGGTTGTTCCCATCAACGTGAGGGTGTTCCCAGGGATTCCAGGTCAAGACGGACAATTTCTACATGTCAGCAAATGGCTTCTGAATGTGCCAGGCACTGGGCCATGGGTGGTCACACATGACACTCAGTTTGACACTCCAGAAAGTTTATGTCGTCATCCTACCAGAAGAGGAGTCAGGCGTAAGGGGGATCAAGCTAATTGCCCAAGGTCACGCCGCTCAAAGACATAAAGGAACTTCCCCCTCTGTTCTGTAAAGGCAGGAAGGGTGCTGCTTGTCTTATTTACCAAGGTGTTTTCTTAATACCCAGGGCAGTGCTAAGTCATGTGGCTGACACTTACTAAATATTTGTTGAGTAAGGAAGTGGCAGAAGAGTTTGTTGACTTCCAGCACAGGTTCCTCCAGGGGGTGCTTCAGGCGTTCCTGATGGATACTCTATTGCTGCAGCAGCCCTGGCACCCCGGAGGAAAGCTCCTTCCTCTAGCAATCCTGCAGACCCACAGTCTAGAAGCAGAAGGCCGGGCAGAAATGTCAGCACGTCTTAACGTGGGATATCTTTTTTTTTTTTTTTTTTTTTGAGACAGAGTCTCACTGTGTTGCCCGGGCTAGAGTGCTGTGGCATCATCCTAGCTCACAGCAACCTCAAACTCCTGGGCTCAAGCGATCCTCCTGCCTCAGCCTCCCGAGTAGCTGGGACTACAGGCATGCGCCACCATGCCCGGCTAATTTTTTCTATATATTTTTAGTTGTCCAATTAATTTCTTTCTAATTTTAGTAGAGATGGGGTCTCGCTCTTGCTCAGGCTGGTCTTAAACTCCTGAGCTCAAACAATCCGCCCGCCTTGGCCTCCCAGAGAGCTAGGATTACAGGCATGAGCCACCGCACTGGGCCTTAACATGGGATATCTTGCTGAACAAGTTCCCTGTGAGGCAAAAGAAAGAAAACAATACCCTATGGATTTGGGGTGTCAGGTTTCATCCTGCATCAGTGGTGTGGAAATGGGAGATGGGGAACTAGGAGTTACCTGTGGGGAGGGAAGCATTTGGATTCCAGTCATGGCAAACTACACAGGGATAGGCAAAAAAGAGGCTATAACCCAAGGGGACATTCCTGTGTCAGGCAGAGCCTCACATGGGGGATCACTGAGGAGCAGATGATCTAATTGAGAATGGGGGGGGCCCGCAGTGGCCACTGGCTCCCACATACGGCTCCAGGCTGCCTGCCCCTCTGCCCACATTGTGAAAACTTGGTGAAGGAGGAGGGAATTGTGGGGGGCCTGGAGAGTGGCAGGGAGACCTGCTGAGCTCCACCCTGTGCAGAAAGGGAGGAGCCCTGGAGAGTCTAGGGGCTCAGAAAGGGAAGACTGTGAACCAGATTCCGGGACTGGAAGACCTTTGTGGGTGTAAATCTCACCTGTGTGACGTTCCCATCTCCTGAGTGTCATCCTGCGGTAAAAGGCACTGTGCTCTTTAGCAGGAGGTGGGTCCGTGTTCTTGTCTTGGGGGAGCCGGGAAGACTGTGCCCCGCGCTGCAGGCAGGCCTGGGAAGGACGGACGAGGAGGAGGAGACAGGGATGGAAGTAGATATGTGGGTGGAGCCAGAACCAAGAAGAAAGGGCTTGAATCCCCCTTGGCACCTTCAGCAGGAAGGGAGAGGCTTGGCTTCCCAGCCTGGGTTGGAGAACTGGCTACCCAGAGTTCCCTGATTCCCGTATGGATGATGTGTGTGATGCCTGCAGGTCCGAGGTGGGTTCACGGACGTCTGGTGTCTGTCAACAGTCATTAGATGCATCTGGAGCCTTACAAACCTGCAGGTTTCTGGGCCCTTTAGTGGGTGGAGCCAGTCTGGCTTCTTTTGTTTGCAAAAAAAAAAAAAAAAAGAAAAAAAAAAAAAAAATAGATATTCACTTATGTTTCTTCAAAAGTAGATTGTGGGGGAGACACTGTTAAAATCCACGGAAACCAGCCCTGGTCCTGGAACAGTGGGGGACAGTGACACCCTCCGTCTTCATCTTTCTGATACCTTCTGTTGTTGCAGCCTGTGTTGACTCATAGCTCCTGCTCCCCAAAACTTTTGCTATGCCCAATGTTGGGGTGCCAGGGCCCTGTTTCTACCTCGTCTCATCCTTTGGCTTTTTCCCCAGTGTGCCTCGGTTTAGCCTCCGCACGTTTCCAGGAGTGAGAGTCTCACAGCTTCAGCTTGTTTATGTAGATCAGGCCCTCCCACGGGATACTTGAACTGGTGATGCTTGATCAGGTGCCACTTCTGGTCCCATCAGCAGGCGGGGAGGGTGGAGGCCGATCACGCTCTGTCTCCGTCCATCTTTGTATGTCAGGCCCCTTTCCGTTGCTGTAGGCTGTGCTGACTCACAGTCCTGCCCCACAGACTCGTGCAGCACACAGTCCTGCTCTTAGTGTTCTGTCGAAGACAATACCAAACATCCCCTGCACGGGTTTCGAACATGCCTCTGAAATGACCACAGGTAATTTGGCCTGTGGCAATCCTGAACATGACATGGTTGTAAAGACCTTCTCTGTAAATATGATAAAAAGAGAAAAGGTAAGGTTCAGGCCTCCATGTAGCTTTCACCTGGACCAGGAAGTATAGACATTGGCCACCAGATGCAAGGCATGAGTTGCCAGCAATGGGGTCTTGTTGGGTACAGACTGGCATGATGCCCATCTCACCTAAGGCGTCTCCTCACACACGGTTGCTCGATCTGCAAACTTTAGACTCAGCCTCAACTTATTCCAGTCCCTCACTCTCCTGAGCTACATTGGTGAGTCCAAGTTTTTTTAAAAATTTCACCGTGATGGTTAGCTTTATGTGTCAACTTGACTTGGTCACGGGGTGCCCAGATATGTGATCAAACATTACTCTATCTGTGAGGGTGTTTTTGGATGGGATTAGCATTTGAATGTGTGGACTGAGTAAAGCAGCTGGGCCCTTTATAATGGGGGGGCCCTTATGTAATCAGTTGGAAGCCTAAATAAAACAAAAAGGCTGATCATCCCATGGATAAGAAGGAACTCCTTTTGCCTGATTGCTTGAGCTGGAGCATTGGTCTTATCTTTGGACTCGAACTGAAACATCAGTTCTTCTGGTGTCCTGAGCCTGCCAACATTCGAACTGGAGCTTACACCATCGACTTCCCTGGGTCCCCAGCAGGCTGACTGTAGATCTTGGTACTTCTCAGCCTCCATGGTTATCTGAGCCAACTACATGTAGTAAATCTCTTTATATCTGTATCTATTTCCCGCTGGTTCTGTTTCTTTGAAGAATGTTGACTAACACATCCACTTTTGGAAGGCTTCTGGAATCTGTGCTTTCTCTCTCATCCCCACAACCATATCCACCGTCCTCACTGGAGCCAAGTTGCTTTGATGAACGTGGGGTGGAAAACTCAGCTCTCCACCTGCTGTCCTCCCTACCACTCCCTTCTCTCTGAAATGGCTGCAGGGGCTTTACCTTAATAAAATGCAGTTTCAAGTTACTGATCTTGTAGGTCAAGACCAACCCTGTAGCCTGGTGTCTCTCCAGCACATCTTCTGCTGTGCATGTTCTGTGTTGGAAGACAAATATTCTTCTCTGAACACACCGGGCTCTTCCCTCGTGCACATGCTATTCCCTGTTCCTAGAAGGCTCTTCCATATTCACACCATGCTGCATCCGGTAAACTCTTTCCCACCCTTCAAGATGAGCTAAAATCTCACCTTGTTTGCAAAACCCACTCTGACTGCAGGTGGGGCTTGTCACCCCCTCCTCTGACACTCACGGTATTGTCATCAATAGTGTGTTCTGCCTCCCATCTTCCTCTCTCTACTGCAAGTTCCTGGAAAGCCAGAGATCTGCTTCTCCAGTGCCTAGAAGAGCGCCTGACACGTAGTAAGCGCACACTACAATTTGTGGAATGAATGAACAATGAGTACACTGTATGTGCTTGAGTATAACTAGGTTTTCAAAATATTGGTCAGTGAGACAACCACAGATCCCTTAATCCTAAAGGTTTATCCAGATTATTTGACCTAATTCTTTAATACCACATCATCAGATAATTCTGTGTGAGCAGACCACTGTAATGTCAGCAAATATAGTGCTGAATTTCACCTCCACCGCAGTGTGGAGAACTTGAAATCCTTTAATGAATGCACATAGAGAGAGATGTCAGAAGATTAGCATTTCTTGTAATGAGAAGGAGAGAAACATTCATCAAAATTGCTCAAGTGCTATCGGTAGAGCATCTCCAAGCAGAGACCTTCAGTAAATGGCAGTGAGAGATGGCAGATTTCATAGGTTGGTCATGGGGAGGCTTGTTAATTTCACAGTTTATAAAAGATTAATGGTAAAGGAAATAAGATACAGCTACAGCTATCTAATTGCAGAAAATTCTTTGTCTAAAATACAACCCAGAGGAAAATAGAAAGGGAAATGTAACATTTTCTTTGGAAATGGGGCTTGACTTCTACATTTCACTTCAGAAGTGAGGGGAATTCCTAATCAGGGGGACTTTCACCCCAAATCTGGGCTGTGGGTCAGGAAACCACTAAGTCCCCATTTTACTGGGAACCCAGGGGGATCCTTCCCTTGAGATGGCTCTGAATCAGGAAGGTACAAGTAGATCCCAGCTCCCTGAAATCTGAGGGATGCATTGGGTCACCCCTGAGTGCTGTTTTTATTAATACCTCCCAGCCCTGGGTCTCTAAGGCAGATACCAGCCCTTTGCTTTCCCATTAGAATTGATCCATGACTTCCTGGGTGAGGCAGAGAATTCCAGCTCCCTTGTGTTATGGGCTTAATTGCATCCCCTCTCAAAAGATATGTTGGTGTCCTAAACCCCAGTGCCACCAAATGTGACCTCTTGGGAAATAGGGTCTTTATAAAGGTAATCAAGTTAAAATGAGGTCGTTAGGGTGGTTGTAATCCAGTATGACAGGTGTCCTTATAAAAATGGGAAATGTGAACACAAAGATGGACACACACACGAGGAGAACATCATGAGAACATGAAAACAGAGATCCAGGTGATGCATCTATAGCCAAGGAACGCCAGGTCACCAGCAAACCACCAACAGCTAGGAGAGAGGGCTGGAACAGATTCTCCCCTCACGGCCTTTCAAGGAACCTGCCCTGCTGACACTTGGATCTCACACTTCCAGCCTCCATAACTACGAGCCAATAAATTTCTGTTGTTTAAGCCACTTGGTCTGTGGTATTTTTGGTGTCAGTCCAAGAAGATTAATATCACTCATATTCTGTCTCTTGATTTAGTCCTTTCAGCTAAAAACAAAAATGGAATGATTCAATCTCTGGTACATTTTTCTGAATGTAAATAAGAAAAGTTAAGGACATAATTCCTGGTCCTCCTTTTCCACATTGAGGGCACATCAAAGGGTAACTAGGCTCGGATCCAAAAGATGTGAGTTCAAATCCTGAGGCTCCCGCCAACAGTGTGAACTTGGGCAAACCACTTGGCTTCGCCATCTGTCACACTGGGGTACAAAAGCATCCTCACAGAGAAATTGCGCATATGTGAGGTACTGAATAAATACTTGTACATAAATTCATTCTTGAGTTGAACTGTGGGTCTTCCTTCTCAATTGAAGTCCTAACTCCCAGTCCTCAGGTGTGATCTTACTTGGGAAAAAGGTTGCAAACATTAAGTTAAGATGAGGCCATCCTGGTGTAGGGTGGGTCCTCAAATAATACAACTAGAATCCTAATAGAAAGGGGAAATTTGGAGGCAGATACACGCTCAGGAAGAAAACCATGGCAAGAGTGGAGTTTTGCTGCCCCAAGCCAAGGAATGTCTGAGATTATTAGAACGATCCTTCCCCCATGCCTTGAGAAGAAGCATGGCCTTACTGACTCCTTGATCTTGGACTTCCAGCCCCCAGAACTGTGAGACAATACATTTCTGTTGTTTAACCCCTCAGTTTGTGGTACATTGTTATGGCAACCCTAGCAAACTAATACTATTTAAAAAATACTATCAACTGAGTCTTATTCCTGGAAACACTATACCTAGGTACAGAAAAAATGTCTGCACTTTGCTTAGAATAAATGATGAGCACCAAAGCCTTTCACTCATTCATTTTTTATTCTGCCAGTCAGTAAACACAGCGCATCAGAAAATACCCTCCAGGTGAGCTGTGTTCCTGCCCCATGAACTCCTTATGTGATCCTGGAGCAAATCACATCTAGCCACTGGTCTCCCCATCTGTAAACCTACAGGCCAGACCACATGACCACTGCAGTCCTTTACAGTTCTGGACTTTGTGGTTTCTTATCATTCACTTAGCATCTGACATGAGCATGTAGCCCATGTGGAATGGGATGCAGGACAATAGGCTAAAGCTGCTTGCCACTCGCTGCTTCTCAGGAAAACTTCATGCTTGTTACAGAAAGAATCTGTGGCTGCGAGATGTGGTATGTCTCTTTTCATGTTGGACTCTACATCAGACAAACCACACTGGTCACTGGGACAGAAAAAATACAGTGTAGAGAATTGTTAAGTAGTAAGAAGGTCGTTGGCTATTGATGGGTGTTAAGGATTCTGAGAAGGTCCAGAAGCAGCAGGTACAAAGAAGCAGCCGCTATGTCTAGGACAATGAAGGGTGAACATAAAAGGAACTAAGGGCCAGGAGAGAGACTCCAACCCTGCAAGGCTGAGATTCACACTCTTCCTGGATACCATGGGAACAGGCAGCTTGCTGGTGGCAAAGGAACTTGCTGGAGGGTGGAGGGAGGCACTGCTTGCTAGAAGTGGTTGGCTGTCACTGGAGGGTGTGGCTGAGGGTGAAGCTGTTTGGAAATGGCCACCAGTGGGGGAAGCATGGCCTGAGTGCACAGTTGGAACTTATCTATGTGGGCCTCTGGGCTCCCATAGCAAATAAAAATAATGTAGGGCCAGAACTCAGGTGGGAGATGACTTCCTGTCACTATTACTTCTTAGGGTATCATAGGGCAGAGTATTCTGCTGTCTGGTAAATGAGAAATGCTTAAACGGCACAGCTCCAATATCACAAAGCAATGCAAAAAGGGGTGGGACTGAGAGATAACACATGGACAATTTGCTCAGACTCTAAATAGGATGCAACTATCTGAGCCCAGACAGGTTTGGAACCTTGCCAACTGAAGTGCTGGTAGGGCACCAGAATCACCCAGGTATGTGATAGAAATGCTGACTCTCAGGCATCCCAGAAATAGTGACTCACTGTCTGTATTTTAACAAATTCTTCAGGGTATTTTTATGCACATTAAACTTTGAGGCACACTAGGTGAGAATCACCCACCCGTGGTCATACGAGAGATCATGCAGTTGTAGCAGAGATGCAGAGAGCTGCAGTGTCATGCAAACATTGTAATTAACAGGGAGAAGGCAGGTGGCATGAGCAGAAAACACAGGAGGGAGGCAAAGCTTTCTGTAAAAGTTGGTTGAGCAAAATGGGTTCCCTGAAGTCTGCACTTGAGTAAAGTCACATGCAAAGACCAAAGACCAGGAGGTTGCTTAATAGTAATGAGGGTCCTGAAGCATGAAATGGATATGACAAAAGGCATGAGATCAACTAAGTCAGATCTATTTCCTAAGACACTGTCTTAGTCTATTCGGGCTGCTATAACAAACTACTACAGACTTGGCGGCTTATAAGTAAGAAACAATAGACATTTATTTCTCAGTTCTGAAGGCTGGGAAGGCTAAGACCAAGGGACTGGCAGATTTGATATCTGGTGAGGGGCTGCTTCCTTGTTCATAGACGGCTGTCTTTTTGCTGTAAATTCACGTGGCAGAAGGGGTAAGGGAGTTTGCTTGGGCCTCTTCTGTTAGATCACTAATTGCACTGATGAGGGCTCCACCCTTATGACCTAATCACCTCCCAAAGGCCCTACCTCCTGATACCATCATATTGGGGGTTAGGGCTTCAACATACGAAGTTTGGTTGGTGGGGTGATACAAACTTTCAGACCATTGCAGCCACCGTCTTAAAGTCTATCACCAACTCCTTAGCAAGAAGGAATATGCTTACTAAAATCAGTGTATCCTTTATGTCTCTAGGGGTATCTGAAAGCACATATGGAAAAATGCAGAGTTCTCATTCCCTAATATGAGCTTGTAGACTTTAAAGTTATTGCTATAGATTAGCATTATTAGGGCAAGCTAACCACATTCCCTCAAAGTAAGAAGAATAGTATATAATGTGGTGGACGAGAGCACGGGCTCTGGAGCCAGATGCCTGCATTGGAATCCCAGCTGTGCAGCTTAGTGGTTGAGTGACCTAGGGAAAAATCTCCTAACATCTCTGCTTCTTGATTTCCTCATCTATACAATGGGTATAATGATATTACCTATTATATAAGGTTGTTGTGAAGTTCAAATGACTTAATCTAGTAAAGGGATTAGAATAGTCCCCAGCACATAGTAAGTGCTATGTAATGTTAGCTGTTTATTATTATTATTGTTGTCATTATTACTGAGACACGTACTTCTACTCCCCTCCTAGCAAGGAGAGATTATTGGAGTGAACACTTTATACTTCTCTCATCTTTCCTTACACCTGCCCTCTTTCAAGGGAGGAGAGTTAACAGATCTGAGTAGTGAGACCTAATTATCCATGTCTTACTAATGGAGGAAATTTCTGGCAGAGACTGCCTAGCTATTCCTTAAACATGTTTTATCCTCTTCCTAGATGTACCATTTGAGTCAATTTCACAGCTTTCCTTTGAGTTAATGTGGCTAAGTTGCTGAGATCAGCTTATGAAAAGGAACAAAAAGCCCAAAAACAAGCCCAATTCCGGCCCAAAAAAACCGGGCAAGCCAGGGTCCTGCCTACCCTCTCTCCTTAATGCAGAAGAACATGGTGATCTGAGTCCACATACTAAAGGGGGCGGAACCTGGATTAGGACCTGAGGTTGCCTCTTAAGGAGAGCTGAGGATTGGAGCTTGTGTGCTCTGGGTCCTGCACTGATGGGGCAGGGCTGCCGTCTTCTGTGCCCTGTGGTGGCCTCACTGTGCACACTGGGAGAGTGCATCACAGACCTCTGGTGCCCTCCTTCTCATCCTCTCATCCTCCCATCCAGTTTTAGCCACAGCTGCCGTTGGAAGTTCCTGGGTGGGCTTCTACCCACCTTAGTCTGCAAGCAGCTTTCCTCAAATGCCCACAATAACCTTCCATTTTCTGCCCCTACTGGTTCTCTGACACTCCTGTCACTGGTAGGAGCTCACGCATCAAGCACATATGCCAAGCTTGGAGGTTGAGGCTCACTCATCCCACAGATCTGGGAGCCAATGAATATATACTTGCAGGTTAATCTTGAGTGGAAAATTCTTTTATTTTCTTTCTTAAAAAATTGTATAAATTTATGGGGTACAAGTGTAATTTTGTTGCATGGATATATTGCATAGTGGTGAAGTCAGGGCTTCGAGTGTATCCATCACTGGAGTAATGTACGTTGTACCCTTTGAGTCGTTTTTCATCATCCACCACCCTCCCCACTTCCAAGTCTCCACTGTCTATCATTCCACACTCTGCTTCCATGTGTACATGATTTAGCTCCCACTTACAAGTGAGAACATGCAGTATTTGTCTTTCTGTGTCTGAGTTGTTTCAATACGAGAATGGCCTCCAGTTTTGGGTGGATGATTCTGAGAGCCCCTGAGGGCCTCCGAGAGCAGTGAACTCAATTATGTGCCCAGTATGTGTTTCTCCTCCTTCTCTCACTGTCCCTAGTGTGTCACTGCGGCTCCCTGAGATTTTCTTGGAAATAAGCTCCCTACACCCCAGACTCTGGTTTGGGGAAATCCAAGGTAAGACAGGAAGTGTTAGGATGCCCCCACTGTGGCCTCATATCCAAGCCACGTCTCAAGTTCAACGTTGCCTTATATTTTGACAATTAGTGAACACTTTAATATATCTGATTGTTTGCTCCCATTTGCAATTCCTTAAAACTCTTCCCCATCGGTTAGAGTCTGGTGGAGATGGGGGACGAGTCTGCTCTCCTCACAATCTCTGACAGATACTAGAGATGAGAAAACTCAGTGACCAAAACCACACACCTAAAGACAGCACTCCCCAAAGAATCCAAACTCAATGATAACTGTCTTGGTTGGAGGATTTATGTCATACATCATTTATCAATCCAAAGGTGTATTCAATTGCATTAAAACACCACATTGGACTTGACACACTATGTCTTGACATGCTGATATACAGAAATATTTCGTTTCCCATTCGCTCTGTGGAAGTTGGAGTTACGGTGTCACGCTGTACGAGAAAGGTGCTTTAGAATCCATATGGTGAATGTGTGAGTTCGTTTTTTTAGTTTTTTAATAAAATCCTCTTTTGTAATTAATTGGAGTAAGAAATGAACTTTTACCCCATTATTGTCTGTCATATGCCTCTTGCCAATTAGAACGGTTGCACTTCGTGGTTTAATTTAGTATCAGTTGTGAAACTTGAAGAAATGTTGGACCATCTCTGAATACTAATGCAATTTTGTTTCCCCAGGGGCATGAAGCCTTCTGACATGCTGGACTCTCTCTACTTGGTAGAGAGTTTTGGGGTGTTCAACTCTAATAAAGCTTAGCTCACATATATAATCATTCCATTTTATGCTGGAAAAGAATCCTCATTCTTATGTTAGCTCACTTCTCGTCAAGGGGAAGAGTGACAGACAAAGAATCCACAAGAGATAAAAATTCCAGACCAGCACGAAAGCCCTTTGGCTGTTTCCCAGAAATCATGCTCCCTGAGATTCCATCCACGGGGAACTAATACATTTGAGAAACCCATCAGACCAGGAAGGACTCCTCAAGATGGAGCCCTTAGAGCAGTGCCTGGTACGTGGTAGGGGTTCAGTACATCTCTCTTGGGGTGTTGGGGGAGTTACACCCCATAGCCAGCAGGCTGCGCATCTCTGTGTGACTCTGAGAAGTGCCGATGCTTGTGTGGCCTGAGATCTTGCTCAGAGCTGGATGATGGGATCCTCCCACCTGCCTGCATCCCGATGAGACTCTGGGAATCTTCTAGCGTTCTCTCATGACCAGAGTCCAGAGGCTCCCAGGATGCTTTGGAGGGAGCTAAGGACACCTGACAGCTCATGGCCATGTGGCTTGCTCAGCAGACAAATGCCCCCCTCAGCAAGGCACCCACTCAGAGCAGGAGATGCTAACCTTTCAGAAAGGCTGCTCCATGGGGTTGAAGGGAGCTTGGCTCTCTTCCTGACCAGCAAGCTGTTCCTTGCCCATTGGGACCTCCTGAAATGCACACGCAGAGCTTGAGCTCAACGTGGTTGGTGAGTCCGCCCCAGTCTCTCAAGCTGTCTCCTCTGCCAGCATCAGCAATCCTTGCCAAGCCTGGATGCAGGAGTCTGCACTTTTGCCTGTTTCTTTGCACAAGTTCCTTATGAACAAACATCCTTAGTCTATAATGAATCCACTTACCGAAAACTGGCAGCAGCTTCCGAGACCCCTGCAGGTGGTACCATATGACCCTTCACTCCCGCTCTCCATTTGTCACTGTGGTTCTGTTTCCAGCCCACCTGCCTGCTGCTCCTCGGGCTCTCCCACAATCCTTTCTCCCACAAGGATTTGTCACTCATTTGTTTGTTCATCAAATACTTATGGCCCACAGGGCATTGTGGGACCTGGGACGAGTCAGGCAAATGTCATGCCCTTGAGAGGTTCATTGTCCTGGGAATAAGAAAGACACATAAATTGGAAATTAGCATGGTAAGAGGTATACAAGGGGGACACCAAGGAGTCATGGAAGCAGAGAGGAGGCTCCAGCCAGGGGTTCAGGTAAAGTCCCCTACAGAAGCGAGATTTTAAGGGCAGAGGTGTGCAGGGGTTAACTAGTTGAAATGGTGGGGTGAGGGGAGAATTCCAGGAGCATTTCGCATATGTGAGATGCAAGGCTGAGGAGGCAGGCACATTAAGATCTGGAAGCTTGAACTCTAGGAAAAGAACCTGCACTACAGGGAGAACTTGGACTGGACTTGAGGAGCAATTTTTGGGTTAGAAGGGCCAGTGAGGGTGGGAACGGAAGCCAAGGTGCAAGCTTTAAGCAGATCAGGGAGAAGGGCATTGAGAGAAGGTATTAACTGAGAGTGCTCTGGATGGTCAGATCAGTGGGATCTTGGAGATCAGTTGGATGTGGCTTGGGGTGGGAGAAGGCAGTGGCAGAATCTTTGGTGTCTCTGAACTCGTGTTAGCGTGCGAACCTTAGCAGGCCACAGTGACTGCACATCGAGCACTTTCATGGATTCCCTCTCTGCATTTGGTGACCATCCTGCTCCCACCCCAGCATCCATGAAGCTCCTACTCCACCCCTTCCTGAGGCAAGGCTGCCTTCTCCATAGGCCTGTCTCAGCCCTTCTCCCAGCACCCACCAACATCACAGTGTCCTTTCTCTTAGACTCTGGGGTTCACCTCCCACACACATATTGATCCTTGGCATGATAAACATTGCTGTTTATATTAACAATGAATTTTGTCACCAAAAAATAATTGGCACAAGAAGCCTGCGTATTATTAGGGGCCTCCTTCATTTCAATGACAGCAGGATGTCAAGTCAATAATGATGACTAATCAATAAACACGTCTGAATACCTTAAAGCACATTGAAAAGGTAGCAGCTCTAAGTCTGTAGTGGGGAGCGGGGGATGGTTTCTAGTGAGCAGAGGTGATATCTCCTCCTCTCTTAAATGGGCGTGCCCGAAGGTGACAACCCCAGAGTCTGATGTGCTAGTAGGTGGCTTAGCCAAGTTAGGTAAAGGGCTGACTCCAGTCAATTTGGAAGTGATATCCCAGGGTGATCACTGGCCTAAGATCCCACGTCACCATGAGAGGTCCCCTCCCCGCTCTGAGACTTCAGTAGGAGGCAGTGTGGATTAGGACGAAGAACAAGAGCTTTGGAAATCAGACCCACCTGGTTTTGAATCCTGGTGTCTCCCCTTATATCTCTGTGACTTTGGACAACCCACATAATAAGTAGGGAATGTAAGACTCACCTGCTAGAAATGCTGGGAATTTAAAATGAGATGCCCTGTTGGAAGGGCTGGATTGCCTGCAATATAGATGGTACCAGGAAGTGCCCCAGCCCCCCCAAATAGGAAACAAGTGTCCCCTTCGCTTGCTTGGCTCAGCAGGGACACTCCCATGTGAGCTCCTCAGAACCACCTGAGGCTTTACGGTTCTCTGCATGTTGAAGCCACAGTTAAGAAGCCCTGGGAACCTGTAATCACCTATTAGAGGTGATTTTATTCCTTTAACCTCTTTCCAGCTCCCAGCTCAGGTAACAGCGGAATGCTTAGGGAGCTAATGTAATCAGGGCGCTTAGGTGAGTCCACACTTCTAACGGAACAATTTGTTCTGAGCACACAGCCCTGAGCCATGGCAGAGGGAAGCTAGCGGAAGCGCAGTGGATGAAGGAGCAGAGGCTCTGGGAGTGTCCCCTCCTCTGGGAGCCAGCAGGGAGGGGCGGGAGGGATCTGAAAGCTGGAGCCGCCCTGAGGAAATGCTCTCTCTCTAGTCAGGCTTATGTGCTTTGCTTTGTTTTGTTTTGTAGGGGAAATTGTTCTTTCAGATATTTTAACTGATTGCTTAGGAAGCCACTGTGCAATATTTTGCCAAGACTGAGAAACCCTGAGGGGCTTGTTTGGAAGCAAGTTAGAGCCAGATTCGACCCTCCCTGTTTGGGAACCCTTGCAGTGCCGTTGGAAATTGAGAGCAACCCCACTTTAAAGATGGGTAAATTGAGACCCCGGCATCCATCTCACTGGGCATGCCCCGGACTAGGAAGGGGCAAGGGACACTAGGAAGACCCCGATGGTACCTGGCAGGGCCCGGGGATGCTGACATATGCATTTATTGTAGGCACTCATTGCTGTTTCCACATCTGCGCTCCCCCTGCCGGAGGGGAAGCGGTCCTGGCCACGAGCAAGGGGTGTGTCTTGCTCATTTCTGGAACCCTGCTGCCTAAATGCAAGGCTCGGCACATGGCGGAGACCCAGTCACCACGTGCTGATTGAATGAGGAAATGATGACCACTGGAGCGCCCAGATCTGGTTGTGTGCTTCGGATAAGAGTGCAGAGGCAAGCCACATGGAAGGAGGAGCTCGGCCAGCATGGCACCCCCTGGCGGGTGTGGGCACAGGGGCACTTGTTCTTGCTGAGCGTCTCTGCCTGGCAGCCTGTGCCGAGCTCTGGCCATGTGCAGCCGTGTGCAGCAGGTGGGGAAGGCAGGGTGATCACTGCTTTCGACAAAGGAAACTGCAACTCTGACAGGTTTGCCAACTTGCTGAAGGCTACGTGGGGAGTAAAAAATGAAGGCAGAGTGTTCTCCCCAATTCCCATGCTCCGTTAACTATACTATACATGGAAATGGAACAGAATGATAATCTTAAAAAAAGGATCCAAAGCACAAGGGAGGCAGTTTGGGGACCTCACAGGAAAAGGCCTTTCTCTCTGGGGAATGGTGGGGCAGCGTTTTCCTAGTCTGAAGGTGTGGTCAGAATGAGGATCAGTGTGGGTGCAGGCCGCTCCTGATGTGGTGCATGGAAAGGGAATGAATAGCTAATGTCTAGCAGGAAATACTGGGCTGAGATGCAAGGTCAGGGCGGAAATGGCCTGAAGATGGGTTTATCGGCAGGGCTGCAGCAAAGCCAGCAGGTGTGATCAGGGCGGTTCCTAAGCCAGCAAGATGGGGACTCCAGGGCAGGGAAGGGACGGAAGATGGAAGAGCAAATAGATGGGCACTGTGGGGAGGGTGCAGGGCCGAGTCTGGGCCGTCTGGGCCGTCTGGGCAGCTCTGGGACCTCGTTGTCTGCACCAAGTCCCCCCTCCTGAAGACACTCCCTGTCTTGGGCCCGTCGTGAGCAGCTGTGTTCAGAGGAAACACTCCAAGTGGATTCTGGGAGAAGCAGAAAAATACACTTGATGCAGACATGAGGCTTACCCAAGTTTCTCTTGAGCCAGGCATGTGAGTCTTCCTTACTTCCTAGCAAAGGTTACCACCTGGAGCCCAGAAAGAGCTCTTCCATAATGGTCTCCATCCACAAAGCCAACAGGAGTCTTGCTATTGCTGTGGATGGTGGCATTTCCCTGGAGACTGTCCGTGTCTGTGCTGCTGCTGCTGCTGCTTCTGGGCACTTCCAAAGCTGCCTCGAAGGGCCAGAGCAGTGAGCTCTTCTGTGCCAGGTGGGGAGAATGTCATCCTTCTTGACTTTGGGTCCCACTTTTTGACCTGAGACCTTAGTAGCTATAGGATTCAACTGCTGTGTTTTTTTGAGTCCCTCGTAAAACTACCTCTTAGCCTTGTGTCTGCACTCTCTCTCTGTCTCTCTCTGTCTCTCTCTCTCTCTCTCTCTTGCCATAGGGCTCAGACATGAGCCCATGGATCTGGGCAAGAACAGGTAACATGCTGCATGTAACACCCTTGCTTCTACATACTGTCCCAGGCACCTCACCCATGCACAAGCCTTCTACAAGTGCAAATCTGCATGGGGAGATAGCTGCATTCCACCATCCCTGCAATCTCATCACCTGCACCCAGACGTGGCCCTGTCTTCACTTACACTTGGGATGAACTAAGGGGCAGATGGAATTTCATATCTGGGCAGAGTGACAGCCATTGGCATATCAAGGGCAGGGCAATAGAAGGGTCCACCTTGGGTGAAAGCAATGTGGAAATTCATTGTTCATAGATAATTAAGAAACAACAGTAACATTGACTAGAAGTTGGTCAGCTTTTTCTTATCACCTTGCACTAACAATTCTAATAATGTCAGTGATAAATGCTCCTCCTCCAAAATTTTCTGTTGCTCTAAATTCTAGACAATTGTTTCAATAATTTCTGAGCTTTAATAAAGTGATTGATATATAATGCACACGTAAGCTGCAAGTTAGCATATTATTATTACTCATTTTTGTTAAAGATTATCTTCTACATGGAAGTCACATCAGAGAACTTCTAGATTTGTAGTTGGTCTCAACATACACAGACTCAGCTACACACATTGCTTCTGAGAGTAAGTTCCTAATGGTTTGGAATCATTTAAACTTGCTTCAGGTGAATTTCACGTCCTAAACGACATATTCCGGCATTTAAACACGGATTGGTTAAATTGTTTAAAACACAAATTGTTTAACTTGTTTGAATCTAATGATTTGAAATAAAAGATACTATGGGGATTGTAAAGATAAAAAACAGAACTTGAGATACTTTGGTTCTCTCATTCCATTTACAAATGAGTCTGAATTTCCCCCTCTGTTATCAAAAATATTTTAGTGTAATTAAAACATATTAATATATTTTTCTTTTCCCCTTTTCACGTTGTAATATTTAATACTTTTTACCATATGAGGACATATACGAAGTTTAAGAAAAGAGAATTTTCACTGTCTACATTTCTTTTCTCAACATTATTAGTATTATTAATATTTATTTTATTTCTTGATTTTTGCTGAAAATAATTTTTCTGTATAGAGGAGGGGACTGATGAGAATGGCTGCTTTGGGGTCTCAACATGTGGTATGGACTCAGCCGTGCCCACCCCCATTTATATACTGAAGCCCTAATATGACTGTATTTGGAGACAGGGCCTTTAAGGGGGTAATTAAAATTAAATGAGACCATAAGGGTGGGGCCATCATCCAATAGGACTGGTGGCCTTGTAAGAAGAGGGGTAGGTGTCAGAGACGCACATGTACAGAGGCAAGGCTGTATGAGGACACCGCAAGGAGGCAGCCACCTGCAAGCCAGGCCAGGCCAAGGAGAGAGGTCACAGGAGAAATCAAACCTGCCAGCACCTTGATCTTGGACTTCCAGCCTCCAGAGCTGTGGGAAAATTAATTTCTGTTGTTTAAACCACCCAGTTGGCAGTATTTTGTTATGGCAACCAGAGTCGATTAAGACAATATTGTAGGATCCTTCCAAGCTAGCTGCAAACCCTGGCGGCTCCGGGTGTGCGAGAAGCTGACAGAACTGGGTGGTGGGGAGAAGGTCAGCCTCCAGGGAGCACCTGGGGGGCTTCGTCCCATGTGCCACACTTTGCCTCACGTGGCTCTGCCAGCTCCTCATGGGCCTTGAGGATCCTTTAGACTGTTGACATTGGACCTGGGTCTAGATTGGGGTTTCTGCAGGTCGTTGAGGACAAGCAGCTGCAGGGGAGAGAATTGTGTGAGCTGAGGGTGCCAGGAGGAAGGTCACGGGCTCATTCAGAGAAGCATGAAGAGCCCTGGCTCTCAAGGTGAGTTCAAGGGCACCTGCAGGTCTCCAAGACCCTTTGTGGGACCCACGAGGGCCTCCCTTTCCCACCTATATATCTGTGTGAGGCTGGATTTTCTATATATAATTTAACCAAAATAACATTTTGCAGCAGATTGAAGGAAGAAGCAGATTTGGAAATCCAGCTGTCTTCCATTAAGCCAGACACTAGAGATTTGCAAAAATGTAAAACAATGCTACTCCTCTCACTAACTTTTTGTTTGAAAAATAGAGTTAGTTTTTTTTTTTTTTAAAAAATATGTTATTTACATTATCATGCAATGGGCTTATTGTTATTGAGTTAATAAATATTTTTAAAATGTCTCATTTTTAATCTATAATGCAGTATAAATTGACATTAACCACATAAACAGAAGCATTTGGAGGTTTCTCAATAATCTTTAAAAGTGTAAAGGGACCAAAAAATTTCGAGAACTTCCCAGCTAAAATACGGACTCTGTGAAGTTCTGTAAGGTAGGCCAGGGACACGTTGCATAACGCGTTGGATGCCAAGGTGATCTTGTACTTATTTTTGTGGGCAGAAAGGGGCCATCAAATGTTCACATGCAAGGAAGTGATATAAAGGGAGTTGAGTCTTATTTCAGGGCAAAATGAACCTGGTGGAGGGCACAGGCAAAGAGAAAAACCAATGTCCTCTCGCAGGAATCTAGAAAGGGGAGGGGGAAGTTCGTTCAGTCTGAGAATACAGGGCAGGATGGGGAGGGAACCTGGACCTCTCGGGAGACACAGGGTGGCACCCTTTAGCCAGCACATGGCTCTAAGCTAAAATGGTTACGGAATTCCCTCAGGGAGTTCTGGGGAAGTGGTTTCCACCAGGAGTCAGTATCTGGTGAGTGACTTGCTTTAAGGGTAAACCCTTGGGAAAGGGAAGCTCACAGGAACCAGGAAGGCTCCAGGCCTGGGCAGTAACTGAGGCATCAGGAACAGGGAAGGGAAAGAGGGGAATGTGTGTTATGTGCCTTCTGTGGTCCAACCCATGGACCCCCACAGCAGCCCTGTTGGGTTACACCAAGAGGGCAGAGTGATGGAACAACTTGCCTAAAATCACCGACTTATTGAATGGCCTGGAGAAGATTCGAATCCCCACTTCTCTGTTGCCAAAGCTGAGATTCCCCTGCTCTACCCTCTGCAGCACCTGCTGCTCCCTTAAGGGAGGCAGACAGAGGAGTAGCTCGGAGCCAAGAGCAAAGCTGGAGTCTCCTTGAGCTCCAGATGAATATGCAGCTGCCTGCTCGACTTTTCATGTGAATATCAAATCCATCTCCAGCTCAGCTCATCTGAAGGGAGGCCTGGAGTACCGCGTACCGCCACCTCCACGCTGGTCACTCACTCAGTCCCCCCATCTCAGCCGACGTCACCACCATCCACCCAACTGCTCAAAGTCAGACCCACCCCTCCCTCGTCCCCACACCCAAGGAGCAGGCAGGTCGTGCAGGGTCCGTTTCCTTGCAGTCTCCCACTTGGCTGCGTCATGCTGGTCTGAATCCCGTCACCTCCCAGGTAGTTTACCACAGTGGCCTCCTAATTGGCTTCCCTGTCTCCAATCTTGTTCCTCTCTCTGCCATTATTCACACAGAATGAGCCTTGCAGAATATAAATTAGATTGTGTCACCACTCTGTTGAAAACAGTCTGGTGGCTTCTCACTGCACCTGCAGCGAGATTTCACCCTGCTCGCCCAACCGGGGGGCCTGTGGGGTCCCCTCGGGGGTCAGTCTCCCTCCAGTCCCTGCTCACTTGCTCTAGCCACTTGGGCCTCTTTTGTGTATTTAGAACATGCTGTCCTCTTTCCCACTTACGCGTATCTGAATTTGTGGTTCTCTTTGCCCTATAAAGTTCTTACCCTCATTTTTTTTTTTTTTTTGCATTGCTTAGACCTCAGCTTAAATGGTACTTCCTCACGGTGGCATCCTCTGACCTCCATGCTAAAGAAGGCCCACGCTCCCTCTCATTCCACCCTATTTCTTGCCTTTCCCATTTTTCACTGCCTGGAATTATTGATTTCTGTGTGAATTGTCTACCTTCCACCCCAACTAGAATGTACGTGCTGATCCTTGACGGTGAGGACTTGTCGCAGCTCTCGTGGCTTGCATGATGCCTGGCACATAGCAGGGGCTGGAGAAGTATTTGTGAAAGGAATGGATGAAGAAAAGGTGACCAGCTAGTCATGAGTCACCCAGGGAGTTGTGGACAGGTCCCGGGACACAGAAGAGGGCGCTGCAGGTGTTTGGGGGCAATTTGGGAAGCTGGGCTCTGAGGGCCATTCTGCCAGGAGCAGGGGGCTGAAGGCTGCTGCTGAGTTCCTCCTGGGCACATTTCAGTGTCTCTGGGGACCTGGAGAGAGTGGAGTCTGCTGCATGGTCCCAAGTGGCTCTGCTCAAAGCAGTGGGAGGCTGCGGTAGGAGACCAAGGTCCATCTGCACCGCTTTTCCAGAGCTCCTGTGTTTCGTGTCCACTCCAGTGGACAACTTTGCAGCAGTTTCCCTTCTTCCTAGGTTCTGTTTCCTCCCGAGAGGCACCCCTAGATTTCTGGCATCACGAACAGGAGAAAAATACCTCCTGGCAAAGATTCCCTCGGATCAGATGCCAGATCTATCTCCTCATCCTAGGTTCTGACAGATCTTTCCTCCAATGCTCCTTCAGCTCCCCTTGCACTTTTATTATAGTAACAAAAACATCTTAAAGGGACATGAGGCTGACCAAAGGGATCACTTCTTCCAAGGGAAGAAGCATCAAGCAAGTCTTTCCCAGATCCTTTGAGTTTGGAAACCTTGGACAGTCACCTTGGGGAGACTAAGGTCAACCTTCTAGATGTCCTTCTCAATAAATTTGAAAGGAAAACAAAAGGTGCCGCGGATTACCACATATCTCTGTATGGTGGCAACTGAATTTAACAAAGATCACGGAAGGATGGCGTGATCCCCCAAAGGGGCTCAAGCGATTCCTCGTCCCAGTGCCTTCATCCCGCAGAGCTGGTCTGCCCGGCCAGGTGTGAGGACCCTTGCCACCACTCACAGGTAAGCTCCGGTTCATGAGAAGTCAGAGCAGAGGGCAGCATCCAGGGGCTTATGTCCCCATCAGTGGCTTTGCTCTGCCTCTGTTCTTGCTTGTCCTTTAGAATCTGAAACGAGCCCAGTTAACGAGCAGCAAACCTGTCTTCCCCAGCCTGAGCCCACATTTCCTTCTGCCCATGGCAATTTCACCTGCTGTGCTCCCTTTGCTGGGGCTCAGGTAGAAACTGGAGCAAGCCGGGAAAGTTTAATTGGGCCCCAAATGTGATTAACCAAGACTCGCTCTCATATGCTGTGCTGGTGTTTAGCATGCTACGAATTCTAGCATTGCCCAGTGGGTCCTAAAAACCATTCTGCTTTTAATGTTCCTTGCCTAGTTTACTCAAGTTGGAATTTAAATCAAAGGGTAAAATCTACATTGGGGATAACTTTATCATTTATCTTAATATAACGGCTAATAAATGTCATGTTTTAAAGGAGCTTTTTAAAAACAATGGTTTTAACAATGTTATATACTTTTAAGGGAATCTGGCAAGCAGTTGACTGAATCTGGTGCACTGTAATTTTAGGCATTATAAAAACAGAGCAACGAGAATGGGAGATAAAGGCTCAACGGTATTGAATCAGAGCCAAAATAGACATTGGGATGTTTGCAGAAACAAAGAGGAAGCATCTCACGCCCTCCCACTCAGCTCCCAATATGACATCTTGACAACAGGGTGTCCCTTCCAGCCTCCTTTAAATCAGAAAGGAGTATAAGGCAGGCTCAGGGGACCCTCATGCAATCAAAATTTCTTGTGTAGCGCTTGGGACAAAACCTTTCTTGATTCCATCTTGGCCACATGGCAGTGAAGGAGACTTCAGTGGCTGGTTTAGGAGAAATGGCATGTGAAGGGATCAGTGGCCTTGGTCTCACACCCTGCCTGTGTCTCTGACGTGTCCTGTAGCTTTAGGTCATCCCTCAGCCTCACAGGGCTTCATGGTCTTCATCTGTGCCACGAGGGACTTGGCCAGGACAGTCTATGACACTGGCTCTGTGATTTTATTCCCGATGTTTGGTATTGCTTTGAGTCAATGGACTGATTTGTTGAGCATCTGCCATGGCCTTAGCTCCATGTCAGATTCTGCCGTCAATTCTAGTCCACAGATATGACTGAGTGGCATTGGCCCGGGTGCTGTGGATGCAACGAGAGATGGAAGAGGGTCCCCTCCCTCTAAAAGCACGTTGTCCTATTTGAAAAAGTTAGAGAAGAGGAGGAAGAAGAAAGAAGAATGAGAAGGAGGAGGAGGAAGAAGAAGAAGAAATGAAAGTCAAGGACTTCTGTTTCCAGACAGGGTGGAACAGCCCGTGATAAACAAGAGTCCTGTAGAAACAATTAGCAAAGTCAGGTGAGATACAGAAACCATCTGTTTGGAGGTAGCAGAGACCTGCTTCTAGCTGAGAACTAGAGGGGTTGGGATGGTAAGGGCAGAAGGCTGGAGTTGAGGAGCTGAACATTTCAACTCATGTTTTATATATATGTGTATGTGTGTGTGTGTGCATGTGCGTACACATATATACATAGAATAAATTTGCATCTTTTAAAATATTATACGAAGGACATTATACTACTTCTTTGCTCAACATTATAATTTTGAAATGTGCAGATATAGTTGGCTAATTTTCACTGATGTGTACTGTTCTACTTTCTAGTGAATTTTTCAAAGTATAAAATGCATAAATAAAGGCATACAAATTATAAGAGTACCTCTCGAAGAATTATCACAGTGAATGCATCGTGTAGCTAGTACCAACTCAAGAAATGGAACATGACCAAGACTCAGAAGCCCCATTGCACTCTCTCCTGTTAACCCCATCTCCCAAAGGTCACCATAATCCTGTTTTACAGCCCCATATAAATGGGATCATAAAGTAGGTACTCTTGTGAGCTTGCTTCTTTGGCTCAATATTACATTTGTGAGATTTAATCGATTATTGTATTGCAATTTGTTCATTCTTGTTGCTCTATGGTATTCCACTGCATGAATATAAAACAATTTATTTATCAGTTCTAGTGTAGATGGACATTTGGCTTGTTTCCAGGTTTTTGCTATTACTAGTTGTATTCCTGTGAACATTCTTGAACATACCTTTCGGTGGATTTATGTACACTTTTTTTTTTAGTATATTGCTGGGTCGTAAGATATTCTTACATTTAGATTGAGTAGACGCTGCTAAAGTTATACCAGTTCACACTCCCATCCGCAGTGTGAGAGTTCCAGTTGCTCCACTTTCTTGCCAATACTTGGCATTGTCGATCATTTCATCAGTTTAGCCATTCTGGTCCATCTGTAGCAGCGTTTTATTGTGTCTTTTATTTGTACTTCCCTTATGACAAGTAAAGTTAAGTCACTTTTTAAATATTTATTGACCATTTGGATATTTTACTTTGTGAAATCTGTTCATGTCTTTTGCACATTGTACTACTGACATGTCTAACATTTTGTTGTTGATTTTAGGGGTTTTTTTTTTGGTTTGTTTTCTTTTTCTACATATTCTAAATGAGTCTTTTTTGAGATATCTTCTGTATGGCTTGTCTTTTCATTCTTTCAGTGGATTAGTGTCTTTAGATGAACAGAAGTTTTTAATTTTAATGTAGTTCAATTGCTCATTTTTTTCTTCTCTTATGATAAGCACAGTTTTGTCTATTGTTTAAAAAAATCTTGTCTATACCAAAGTAGCAAAAATATTCTCCTCTATTTGCTTCTACAAGATTTATGTTTAATCTTTCACATATTGATCTACAATCCAGCTGGAAGTAAGTATCTCTGAGTGTATGTGTGTGTGTGTGCATACAATACGAGGTAGAGGTCAATTTTTGTTTTTAACTCATTGGATTTCCAATTAGCTCAGAAACTCTTATAGGAAATATCATCCTTTCTCTACCTTGTTGCATATACATGATTATAAATTATGTCACTTGTGTAAATGTGGGTATGTTTCTGGACTATTGTTTTGTGCTACTATCCTTGTGCTACTTACCTTGTTTAGCAACAGTTTCATTAAATACTAAAGCCTTATAATAGTGAATATCTTCAAGATTTTCAAGATTGCCTTGGCTTTTCTTGGCCCTTTGTATTTACATATACATTTAAAATAAGCTTGTCAATTTTACACACACACACAAACACACACACGCACACGCACACACACATGCACTCCAGCCTTCTGTTACTTCCTCTAGGCATGCATTGAGTCTGTAGGTCAATTTGGAGAGAATAACATCTTCACAATATTGAGTTTCCAATCCATAGACATGGTATACCCCTCTATTAAGTCTTTGAAAATTCCTCTCACTATTTCATTGTGTGTAAATATGACCTAGAAACCAAAGCGCCCCAAATGGATTGAATGCGGGACCACTATTAGCTGTTCATTGCCTTTATTGTTAATATTTAGATAATAGTATTCTCCCCAGGAAAATGCAGCCTCATGGACATATGAATTCACATGAGGACACATGAGCTCTGAGTAGAGGTGTCTTCGCATTAAAAAGAAGCACCTCTTGCTACAGGTGAAGGCTGAGCATGGCTGTCAGCTCCCACTCACCCCCTCAGCCACGTGCCTTACATAGGGTACACAAGCACACCTGTATATGGCAGTCCTGGGAAAGACAGTTGTAAGTGCCTGTTACCTCTGGCCCATAATTTTTGTTAACAGGGTATCAGTAGTAGTACTCAAAGCACCTTGCCGACATACAGTGGTCATGTGGCTGTGTTGGCATAGGCCTCACTGCAGATGGGGGACACCACATCTGCTATCCTTTCCTAAAGACCTGTCTGGTGCCCTGGACAATTCAGATCATTGATGACTCTCATCTTCAGGTATAGGACAGAATTAATGCACAAATAATATCTACATATTACTTGGCACTATTATTTATAGCAACGATTCCCTCTTTGACCAAACTTCAGGCAGGCTCTTCTAAGCCCTCATCTGGACTAATCCTCTCAACCTTGATATACAACCAAATTCCTCAGCTCCCCATCCTTCATCTCTAATCTAGCTCATCCCACCATACCTCACCACGTTCCTCTTAGTAATTTTCCATCCTCTCTTTTATCCTGCCTATTGGTGAACAATCCCCAGCTGCCTCTATTGCACTCAGTGTTGAGTTCAATCTCTCCCTCATTGCAACAGTCTTGACCCCCCTTGTGGTAGTCTTCAATAAAGTCTTCCTTACCTGTTTAACTAGTTGGTACAACTCTCTTTTAGAAATAAGAAATAAAGGGAGAATAACGGACCATTTTTCTCTTCCTCTCTATGTAACTCAGGAGGTCCCAGACTCACTGTAATATGAGACTACCCATATAGGTTAAAAATGTCCCCCTCAAAAGATATCTGCATCCAATCTCTAGAACCTGTGAATGTTACCTTATTTGGAAAAATAATTTTTGCAGGTGTGATTAAATTGAAGATCTTGAGGTGAAGAGATGGTCCTGCATTATCTGGTTGAGCCCTCACTTAGCAACATTTGTAGAAAAGTGTCTCTGTAGGAGGGAGGCAGAGGGAGAGTCAAACATCACACACAGGGGAGAAGGCAGCGTGAAAACAGGCAGGATTGGGGTGATGTGACCACAAGCCAAGGAATGTACCAGCCACTAGACACTGGGAAAGATAAGGAATGGATTCTCCCCTAGACCCTTCAGAAGGAATACGGCCCTACTGAGACTGACTTCATACTTCTGGTCCCCAGAAATGTGAGAGAATAAATTTTTCTTATTTTAAGCCAACAAGTTTGTGGTATTTTGTTACAGTGACAAAGACCTTGCCCAAACTCAAGTTAGGTTCCTCTGAGCCCTCTTCTCAACTAGGCCTTGGCCTGGGCCTTCCCTGTGCATCCTGTCCTTGCTGGGCCC
>NW_012139414.1:2649354-2657043 GCF_000956105.1 Propithecus coquereli
AGCTGCCTGAAACCCCCTTCTTAGACCCCAGCTGACTTTATGTTCCACCACCATGGTGCTCACCCCTTCTGCTTCCTTTCCTGTTGGCATGATTTCACCTAGGATAATTTGGAATGTCAATGGCTTCACTGGGATACTTAAGGTCTCCCCAAACTGCCTTCTCTGAGACCTCTCCTTTCCCCTCCCCTCCTCTTTCATCCTTTTACCACCTCAATCTTCCCTTCAGGCTCCAAACCCTTTGATATGACCCCCTTCAAGCCCCTGACTCCTTCACCCCCCTGCTCACCCTACCAGACCTTTCTTGTCCCTCTCTGGCCCCTCAACTCTCTACAGTCACTGGCACTTTAGACCCCTACCCCCACTGAGGGCTCTCAAAAGACGCAGGGGCCCCCCAAAACAAGTGCATATCAGGGAGAATGAAAATCTTAAAAGCCTCCTCCACAAGTATGTGTAAAAAGTTCTAACCTTCACATTGAGCAGGTGGCTTTATCTTGTTCCATCCATCAGAAACACGATTTGGATAAACTAGGAAGTGGAGCAAAGATAAAAGCCAACTATTTTGTATAAACCAGTGCATTCTGTATTGCTGTGTTTGCCCAACTAGTGGCTAAAATTTTAGGATGAGAACTACAAGATCTCCGTTTGTGTCTTTCCATATGTTTATACATGTGCATATGTCCCTATGTGAGGTATATGTGATATTTTTCTACCTGTAGGTATTATGACCTCATTTTATCTTTATTCCCTCTGTAAAGACCTTATGTCAAAATAAGGTCACATTTTAAGGTACTGAAAGCTTGGACTTCAGCATAACTTTTTCTGGAGGGGAGACAATTTAACCAACAGTAGCATCCCACCTCTTGACACATTCTGCCTTGGCCATCGTGCCCACTTTCCTCTAGTTGGTCACATGGTTGGGTGCCAAATGAGCTTATCTTCTCAGCTTTGCTAATCTCTGGACAAGGCTTTGATGATTGTATTAACCACCACTAGTTCTCCTTAGATCCTGGGTCCAGCCTATCTGGGCATGGCTTGCTAGACCATGTTGGCCTCTGTAGTGGGGCTGGGTTTTAAGCTACAGCCTGGTGGGAGTCACAAAGGTAATATTGCAAACAGCTTGTTACTGCACATAGTGTTTTGTGTATACTATGTAAGCACACAGTCTCATCTTAATAGGTGCATGAAATTGCTCTTCCCTGCAACTGAGGGTACATTGCATTTCTGTTTTTCTCTGTAGTGAAATGTTGAGAAGTGCATGAGGTGTAGGGTGGGGGTACAATCTGCTGGGCGTAGGAAGTCAGAGACATTCTGCAATACCCAGACAGCACCAGGAAATGTCACATATGGGGACAACAGAAAAGGGGTGGACATTTTTTCTCAGTCACACAGCACTGAGAGAGGACAACTTTGGAAAGATTTTTTCGCCAAAAATTTGTTTACTTTTTAAAGACAGTATATACCTTCTTGTCTTTTCAATTATCCTCCCCAAATATCTAGCATTCAAGAATGTATACAGAACACTTAATCTCTAAAAGACCAAGATCTACTGCAACCAGGCATTGGCCATCGAGCTCTTGGTTTCTGTTTTCAAAGGCTGAGAAAGACTGTGTAAAGAGGCAGGTGGAGGCTGCGGGGATGGGGTTGGAGCCAAGAAGCAGGACTTTGGGGCTCTTCCAAAGCCAAGATCTATTTTCAGAAGGGAACAAAACATTCACCAAAAAAGTATGTATCATCTGGCTGATTCTACATGACATCCTGGGTGAATCAGACATGTTCCAGCTTCTCTGCTAAATGCTATCTCAGAAGAGGTGAGAGTCAGGGGCTCACAAACACATCTTCTCTGTCTGTCCAGTCTAGACAAACTCAGTGACTTTTAATTTAATTTTTTTATATAAATAAGAGAAGTCACCAAAGTTGATTGGGTAAAAAGATGTCAAATTTTTAACCTGTCCAGAGGTAAGGATAGGCCCAGGCACAGGACATAAGTCCAGAATTCAGGAGCTGGGTAAGCCCAGCCGCAGAGGAAGAGGAGAGGCATGACGTAGGAAAGATGAAGATGGGTCCAGACTTTGGAAAAGGATAAGGCTGAATGTTTTGCTCACTGGGTGCTGGCCGCATGGTGGAAGGGACAGAGAGGAGACATTTGCAGCTCACCTGCTTCTGCTATGAGGAGCCAGACCCCAGGAAGGGAGACCCAGCTGGAACATCCATTTGTAGGGAAAACAAGGTGGCCATCATTTTGCTCACAATTCATCTTATCCGGGAAAGGACAAAAGGACGTGGCATCTTCTGCAAGACAGCGACATGGATGAAGAACTGTGGAAAAGTTAGGGTAAATTTCCCTGGCATTGCTCCACGACACCATCAAAGCAGTATTTCATCCTGGCACGAACATGCCAGGTTTGGCAGTGTCCCTCCTTGAGCCCAGGAATGATGATTTAAGTTTCCTTAACCTCCTGACATGACCTCACTTGTGCTTGTCTTCATTCCTCACTTTATTGCATCCACTTGCCTGTAGACCTCCCTGGCCACCTGTGGCCAGACTCTCACCTGACTCCTTCATCTTCAGGGTTCATTTTCAAATTTGGCCTCTCTATACTGGCTGGGCTTTCATCTCTGATCTTTGGCCTTCGGTTTTCAGTGAGTCTGAGGCTATGCTGCTGCTTGGCCCTGGCACCTGCCGTCATGTGTGTGTGCAGTCCCAGGGCAGCCTGCACCCCGCAGTCCCAGGGCAGCCTGCACCCCACCCGATTCTGCCCAGTCTGCCCTGTCTGGCCTCAGAAAGATGTGACCATGGAGAAGAGCAGAGCAGAGAGATGCAAGGACCCCAGGCCCTTCATTACATTATTAAGCCACTGGTCATCCTTTTGAATTTATTTTTGAGTGTGATAGTCAATTTCCTTATTGCTGAAGGCAGCTGAATCAGGCCTGTCCTTTACACGCCGCCAAAGACTTGGTGACTGATTCACAGGGAGGAGGGGGGGTCACACAGACGCACATGTGTTAGGTTACCAGCTCTTCCAGCCCCGGCTACTCAGCCCGCAGTGGGCTGCCTCTGTGGACCTGTTTGGGAAGGTGGTGAGGAGGACAGGGAAGGAGAAAGGGGAGGGCAAGTTCAGGGACATCAGCCTTTTAGTTTCTCGTTTTGGGGAGTTATCCGTAGGTCATAGTCCAACAGCCCAGGACAAGCTGCCTGGAAGACATGCTCCCCACCGGGATGAGCAGGAGGCAACGAGCAAGAGAGGGAAACAAATCGCATGTTGCCACAATCAGTTCACCCTCTACTTATCTTTAAGACCTGTATCCCCCACCTGAGCACCGACATGTACTCCGGGTAAAGGCAATGTCTCCTCTTTATCTCATTTCCCACGTATTTTATTCTCAACTGCCCATCATTCCCATGGACTACAAAATAAAAGCAAAAGCATGTCAGGGAATTATCTGCCTCCATAAGCACCTACATGGACGTCGGTTGTGGGCCTTTTCAAACCAGCCTGCGAAGGACTCCTAGACTTGGAAGACAGCACTTTCCCCGTGATCTTAGCTGTTGATTCACCTGGAAAAGCTCATTATTGATGTGATGTTTGAGGTTGAATAAAAGGCCTCCTGATTGTTTCTCCTGCGTTTCCTTTTGAGCAGGCCCAGCCCTCTGTGCCCAACTTTTGTCCTTGACCACAGGCCCCAGGGACCTGCTCCTGCTCTACTCACCCACAGCAGTCCTGGAACCTGTTCACACCCAGGGCTTCCTTTCCCTTCTTTCTCCCTCCCTTCTCCCTCAGGAAAGAGGCACCTTAGTTCTGCACATACTTATTGTCTCTGAAGATGGCATAAAAGCGCCTCTGGTAATGCCAGAGTGTTAAGACTCATCGTCATGGGAAAACACACAAGGACAACGAAAACAACTCCACAAGGAGACTTCATAGTGCAGAGAAAATTCTTACAAAGGTTCCTAGGTCTACAATTCAAGACTCTGGATGGGGCTACACAACCTACACCAGACTTTACCTGGGAAGCTGTGGGTTTTTACTTCTGTCTTCTGGGCATGCCAGTTAGATCTATGCATCTAGCAGCATCACTTTTTCTCACTAAAAGAGGCAATCAGGGCTGAACAACGGTGGCTTTGTTGCTTTTTAAAAGGGATAACATTTGCATCTCTGTTCCCTGCCTCAGCTCACTAGACCTGTTTTTTGCAGAATTTCTTAGCCTATGGCATCATTCCATTCAACACTAATTTTGGCAAGATGTTCATTTTGTGTGTGTATGTGCCGCACCAACAAAACAAATAAACAAATAAAATCCCATATGGAAGGGGAGTGTATCAATTTCCTGGGGCTGCTGTTGTTAAAGGGAAAATTATTCTGACACTTGTTAAAATGATAAGGAAGACTTTATTCAAGACTATTGCAGTAGGAATCAGGCTCAATGCTAAATGCAACAAGGACAAGTGGTAATTTCTAGTCAAGGAACAGAGTGATAGGGTGAGCGGATGGAAAATTACTAAGAGGAGACATCAAGGATGGGGGATTTTTGCTAAACTAATAGGATTTAAAGTCAGGCCAAGAACTTATATATACACCAAAGATGAAGGATGAAGAACTTGATTAGACACCAAGGGTAGGAGATTCTTGTTAACCTGAATTAGCAGGATTCTTGCTAAGACTGGGCAATACAGGCTGGGCCAGGCAGGATGGACACAGAAGGGCAAGGTCAAGCCTTGGTCAAGAGGATGGCTCAGAGGAGCCTAACCGAAACCTGGCCAAGGAGAGAGTCTTTCTTGTCCTTCCTCTTGTTTAAGAAAAGAACTAACATTCTTTTTTCCCCTAAACAATATAAGTGCATTCTTATTCAGTCATCTTTTGTTCGTTAAGGCCAAGCTGAGTAGTAGTCTGTTGGGACTCAGCAGTAGAAGATATCTCCTAGATAGTGTGAGCCACCAGGCATTTAGTGATGGGGAGTTTTTCGGTCAGATTGTCTGCCATCATTGTCATTTCCTGGAGCAGAGCGTGGAAGAGGCAGGAGTTCAGGGCACTTCCCGGCCAGCCCACACAGCAGTAGCTCCAGGCATGGAGGTGGCCGGCACATGATCTGTTGCAATGATGGGTCCTTGAAGTTTCAAGTTCAAGGTATTGATCTTCAGCTCTCAGAGCATCTTCAGATCTTGGGAGAAAAGTCAACTACAAGGCAACCTGGAGTCCCCATAAGGATCTGGGCAGTCAGATTTCAGTTACCAGTGATGCCAAGTCAGGAGAACAGGAGAAAAATTGGAAACATCAATGTGAAAAGTTGTGGCCAGATATTAAAGGAAACTAGACGGATTGAGAATTTGCTATGGACTGGCCAAATATGCGAGATGGCGGGATCCAGTCCAACTTTGAGTAGATAAGAAAACCTCAAAGACAATGAACAGGACCAGAACCTGATAACCCACAAAGAGGTGCCCTAGTTTTCCACTGAAACATAAAATTTCTCTCTATAGTTGCCCTCCTCCATCCCCTTTTTGATCAAAGATAACCAAAGTAAGGGTATCCTTGTTAGCAAAATGAATCTGGTCTCATTGGATTTGGCCTGATTATTTACATTAGTGTAGCAAGAATAATAATTGACCACACAGACCTTTTCAAGTTTGCTTTCCTGGAACTTTTTATAAAGAATCTTAGATTAGACTTTTAAAAGGCTCTCAAGGCTAGAAAGGTAAGCCAAGAACTCACCACTGGATTTCACTCAAAGCACCTACGATATAGGTGAATTCTTTTCTTTTTAAGCACCCCTAACATCCTAAGGTTCCTGGGCCTGCCAGGAAATGACTTTCATTATTCACCAATAAGGCTGGGAACATGGTAAGCCTGTTTTCCCAAAGGGGCTCTGTAAACATTGGCTCCATAAAGTCAACCTTAATTCCTTGATATTATCTGGTCAGCCAGGCGCAGTGGCTCACACGTGTAATCCTAGCACTTTGGGAGGCCGAGGAAGGAGGATCTCTTGAGATTAGGAGTTTGAGACCAACCTGAGCAAGAGCAAGAGCCCGCCTCTACAAAAAAACAGAAAAAATTAGCTGGGTGTAGTGGTACGTGCCTGTAGTCTCAGCTATTCGGGAAGCCAAGGTGGGAGGATCACTTGAGCCCAGGAGTTCCAGGCTACGGTGAGCTATGATAGTGTTACTGCAGTCTCAAAAACAAACAAAACAAACAAACAAAAATTGTCTGGTCGCATCTGATTCCGTGCACGTCATTCTCAGATATAACAGTCCAGTCAAAGTCTCGGTTATACAACCAATGTTTCCAATCATCCTGTTGCAAGGAGAACAGATTTTTATTGGATTCACATAAATATTACATTGCCACGAAAGTAAAAATTCTCAAAAAGAGTTTCTAAATTTTGGAAGCATCAGATGGGAAGAAAAAGATAAATGATTCATTTCTGCTTCAAAAGCATAATTTACTATGTTGTTGTAAGTTTTAGATAGCTTCAAGAGAAAAGGGAAAGGGTTTTCTTCTATCAAAAAAAAAAAAAAAAATTAAGGAACTAGCCATGTTCCAGACAAAAGCTATTAAAAAATCGTAATCATTCTTCATCAGTTCTTTCAGTTCCATGTAATTAATTTTTATTTGGTTTGTTCTTGGGTCAGCCGTTTTATGAACCCATCGGCTTCTCAACCAGAGTTCTAGAAATCCTTACTCAATTCAGCAGTCTTGTCACAAAGTTGTTCACACGACGCCATTAAAGCCAAAGCACCTGGCATAGTCCTTTCCGCAGGTCTATGAGAGCGTTGCCTTTTGTTGAAGAGGAAGCACTTTGGCCTGTAGCTGATTGAAAATGATTTTGGAGAAGAATAAAAATTAAAAAAAAACAACAAAACACCAGTCTCTGTGAATAACAAAAGACTTAAAGTGGCCATTGTTAAAGATCTGATGCGATTTCATTATAAACATGACACAAATGACAAGAAAATTTGGTAGTTTCTATGACATGCAATGTTTTAAAATAATAACTGGATTTGTGAATGATAACATTACATCGCTGCTGTCTAATGCCTGGCAAAGCAGGATGAGAACATATTACAGACAGTGAGGGCATGGACAAATTTCTAGGAACTGTATAAAGTTCTGAAATACTTACATTAATGATATTTACCCACACAAATATAACACAGGGAATGTTTGACATGTCTTATTTGACAACGCTTTTCATGCAATTGAGCACATCAAATAAACCTAATTATTTTTTAACATTTGTTTTTCTATGAGTAAGAAAACAAATCTTTGGAGATTTTCCAGGGCCCTCTAGGAAATCTCAAAGTCAGTTGGCAATTGAGAATGTTTAATTCAGGATTTGATTTGGGGAAGGCAAAATTGACAAAACTGTCAAAAGGTTTGAATGCTTGACTAAATAGGTCATGGCGAGAGAATACTTAGCTACCTATTTCACCAAAGTAACAATAAAAGATTTCAAAAGTAACTATAGGAGGCAACAGGATTGTGAAAAACCTTAGCTCTTGTAAAAGCCAGAAGATTCAGTTGTCTCAAATAATCGACGACATGACAAAGTCTACATTAAAGCACAGAAAATTATTTTGATAAGACACAGAGTTGTTGTTCTCTAGGTGGGTTAACTGAAAGGTAAAGAAAAACTTCTTGCAACTTGTGACTAAGAGCAGATCAATAGTCCAAGAAAATGGTCATTTCAAGAAAG
>NW_012139414.1:2658368-2737701 GCF_000956105.1 Propithecus coquereli
AACAGTGATGGGAGTACAAATTGTCCCAACCTTTCTAGATGATGGCTTGATAGTATATTTTCAAAACCTTAAAAACATGCATAAATATTGATTCAGAATTCCATTTCTAGATTTTTGCTGTAAGACAATAATTAAAGCAATATGCAAAAATTTTATTATGTCTATGCATTTCAGAATTGTTTATGTTACCAAAAATGAAAACAAATGAATATTCAGTAATACAGAACTGACTAAATATGTTATAATATATTATACAATTAGACAATGTAAAGTAATTAAAATAGTGACTTAGGGAACATTACTAGATAATGAAGATATTCAGAATATATTAAGAATAAAAAAGTATCAACACAATTTTTATAGAGAAAACCAATAAAAAAGTTTTTAGAAACCCAAACGAAAACTACACAAAATAATTAACAGTAGTTAATTTGGTAGAGTGGGATAAAGGATGATTTTAAAGTTTTGTTCACTTTGCTTCTTTGGTTTTTCTTATTTTCCTAAAGTGAGCATGCTTTGATTATATATTTGAGGTGAATAAATATTGTAAATAAGAATTGGGTCCATTCAAGATTGAGTTTGAGAGCGAAAGGTTTGCTTCGCTGAAGTTTAAGCAAAGGATAAGCATGAAGAACTCTCTTTCTCACCCATTTTTTGTTTTTTGCTTTATTTTGGAACATTTCCCTAGCTGTATATTCATTTCATTTCACCTATTCTCTCTCTTTTTTTTTTTTTTTGAAACGGAGTCTTGCTTTGTCACCTGGGCTAGAGTGCCGTGGTGTCAACCTAGCTCACAGCAACCTCAAACTCCTGGGCTCAAGCCATCCTCCTGCCTCAGCCTCCTGAGTAGTTGGGACTACAGGTGTGTGCCACCATGCCTGACTAATTTTTCCAATTTATTTATTTATTTATTTTGTAGAGATGGGGTCTCACTGTATTGCTCAGGGTGGTCTCAAATTCCTGACCTCAAGTGATCCTTTCCCTCCCCTGGCCTCCCAAAGTGCTGGAATCACAGGTGTGAACCACAGCGCTCAGCTGGAATCTGGGGTTTAGTAAGCCCTCTAGGTGATTTAGATGCGTGCTAAACTTTGAAAACCATCTTCAACTGCATTGCAGTTTTCAAATATCCTCTCGAGTACAGGAGAGAGTGAGGCTGGGCATATAGTAAAAAGACAGAATTGTGCTGATTATTCTGTTTGCCTCCAGATTCTTTCTGTGCCTGTCTCTCCTCACCTCTGCAGCCCAAAAGGCTGACCCCTCTGGCTGGCCTCACCTGGTCTCCCAGGTCCTGGGGTTTCCACTTAGATGTGGCAACTGGGAGGCACGGGCAGGGCATGGATGAGCAGGAGGGGAGAGTGGACAGGGGTTGATTCCTCCTGTGTCTTCCTGCTCTGTTTTCCTCCTCAGCTTCTCTTCTGTGACCGACTCAAGCTGCCGCCCCATCTCACATGATGCTCTTTCCTCCTCGTGATTCGTCAGGCCTCCGCGTGACACCTCAGCACCCTCTGTGGGTTCCCTAGTGCTGCCCACACCTCTGTAACCATCTCTTTATTTAAAAGCCTCTTTGAAACCCCAGCTGAGTTTTCCACCTATTCCTGCCAGGATCCCGATGAACACAGGGATTGTATTTTAACTCTATCAGTGTTACTTTGGATTTGGGGCAATTTAAATCAACTTGTTAACTGATTCAACAGATATTTACATAGTACTTATTAATACAATGTGCTAGGTATTGAGAATACATACACACAAACAACAAAAAGAGACCCTGTCCTTGTGCAGCCTCCCATTCATTGGGAAGGGTGGGGACACGGTCACTCTCAATGTTAGTTTCTAGATCTGTAGAATGTGGACAATACTGTGTACAGGTATACAAAGTGCCCAGCACATGCTGGACCCAAACCAGCGCTTAAAGAACATGTGTGCTTTCTGGGGTTGATTGTTTTTTTTGTTTTTGTTTAAATTTTCTTTTTTTTTTGAGATAGAGTCTCACTTTTGTTGCCCAGGCTAGAGTGAGTGCCGTGGCGTCAGCCTAGCTCACAGCAACCTCAAACTCCTGGGCTCAAGCAATCCTTCTGCCTCAGCCTCCTGAGTAGCTGGGACTACAGGCATGTGCCACCATGCCCGGCTAATTTTTTCTCTCTCTATATATTTTTAGTTATCCAGATCATTTCTTTCTATTTTTTAGTAGAGATGAGGTCTCACTCTTGCTGAGGCTGGTCTCGTACTCCTGACCTTGAGCGATCCACCCGCCTCGGCCTCCCAGAGTGCTAGGATTACAGGTGTGAGCCACCATGCCCGGCCTAAATTTTCTTTTGAAGAAGATTTATTTATGCTTTTTTCACTGCTCTGTCATCTCAGGGAATCAAGAACTGAATCCAGTTTGGAAGGGTTTTGCTTCTTAGTTTAAACACATATACAAAGAATGTAGGCTTTTGACCTCTTGAGTTGGCATAGTAGTCTCACGGAGAAAAGTACGTAAATGTGTACATCTCTGGATTAATCCCGTGAATTCCCTTTGCTCGTATTGTCATGGACTCTCTATGTACACGATCAGCATGATTGATCTAGAAAGAAAAGAAGGACAAAGAGTGTCAGAGATGGGCGGCAACTTAACGATTATTCAGGATTGGGGAGACTGGGACCTGGTGAGGAAATAACATGCTCGTTGTTACAGTCAGACAGTGGCCAAGCTTGGAAGGAAACTTTGTTTTCTGTCTCTTGCCCGTGTTCTCCCTGTCAACATATGACCCCCGTGACTGCTTTCAGGTGGTCGGACTAAGAATGTGCATTCGACAATGGCCTTGATCTCAGTGCGGGAGATGGCACTTGGTGGAGGACGGACCATGCATGTTCCTTACCCCGCTTCCGCTCAGCCCAGAGAGTTCTCGCATTTCCTCTGCTCAATAATCCAGGGGCTGGGGACCTTTCGTGATTCAATTCATTAGTTTGTGGTAGCTCAAAGCTGAAACATAAGTCTCCAAAGGGACCTTCTGCATCTCTGCTTTATTAAAATGAAACCTTCCCCTGGCATTTCTCTCGGGCACTTCTCCAGGTACGGATGAGAGGGACAAAGAGAAAGAGGAGAGGGCTTGGGGATTAAATGCCAGCAATCCAATTAAAGGAATGTTTAACCTTTGTAAATAAAGGCCCCGCTCAGCCTGCTTCTCAGGTGGGGGAGGAAAATTAACTGATTTAGTAGGAAGCACCATACTGGGAGGAGAGGACTGGTGTTTATAACATCTTTCCTGGCAGAGGGGGCTCGGCCTGCTGGTAAAAATTATTCTCTCTCGAAGGCCAACTGGCAGCAGATGCAGGAAAACATGCAGCACAACGAGCCACCTCCTCAGGTGCCCTCCCCGGGGAGGGGACTGTTGACCCGAGCCTTTGGTTCAAAAGAGCCATTGGTGGGTCCTGTCCAGCTGCTTGGCTTCCATTAAGAACGTGAGAAATAAAATTTATTGTAGGACAGCAGAAAACAGAGCTGCAGATTTGCCAAACTCTGGGATGGGGAAGACCTCCATGGGTTAGGAGTGGGATAAGAAACCACAAAGGAGATCCCAAAGATTCTATGTATATGCACATAAAAATATTTAAAGGCAAATAAATGGACTTGTCAAAAATATGACATTAAAAGCCTGCTGTGATTACTTGTAATTAACTCATTCGTAATTAATTCATTTAACATTTATTGGGCTGGTTGCTAACGACACAGAGATCAAAGGCTCAACACCCAGGTGCCACACCGCAGCGGAGATAGAATTCACCACCCTTGTATCTGCCTGCGTATTCACCTATGATCGTGGTAGGACGAGGGGGCTTCTATATCCATATTTGTACATGCTGATATGAAAAGCACAAAGACATCATTAGGTAAATAGACAAAGTGTAAAAGTTGGCAATTCGCAAAAGAGAAAACATATTTGGTTAGAAAATAGTATATAAAAATTCTCCATCTTGCTATTAATGATTGAAGTGCAGATTAAAATGAGGTAATTTTATACTATTAAGTTAGCTAACTTATTTTTTTTAATGGTAGTACACAAAGCTAGCCCAGTTGCAGAGAAATAAGTTTGTAATGTAAGGTCTTTGGGTAGTATTTTGGCAATATCTCCCAAGGGTCTTTAAAACATTGATATTATTTGACAGTAATTGTACCTCTAGGAACTTATGTAAAATAAATAAAATAACCAAATCTGCAGACAAAGATTTACATATAAGAATATTCATAGCACACATATTCTCCTGGAAAAAAAGCAATTTTAATGTCCAAGAAGAGAAATGTGGACAATTAAATCAACCATATCTGTATAATAGTTCACTCGTTAATTTTGACCAATGCTTATATCATGACTTTGAGAAACATTTAATGACAACAGATATACTCATGATATAATAGTAGCTAAAAAATATTGGATACAAACTCTATGTGGGTGGTATGATCTTAATTTGGTGAGGAAAAATCAATAAATAAACATTTTATTTATCTACTGAAAAGTATTTATTAGATTTATTCTAAAATTCCTCTAACTATAATAATATATTGATTTTAGATATACTATGTAATATGTAATACAGTTATTCAAAATAAAATGTTTTTAAAGAATGTACAGATCAGTTAAGCACACGTCTGAATTTTAGAAATATTAACATGTCATAAGAACAGAACGATGTATATTTTGGGGTAGAAGAATGGGGCATTACGTGGCTTAGGAAAGGAGAAGGAGGATATTTTGCAGAATGTTGGTTTCTGTGGGTGGGGGCAGGTGTACTCTGCCCAACGGAGATGAAATTTGTGGGTTTTTTCCTCTTTCTAGAGTGCGATGTCAGCAAATTGCCTTTACCTCCTGTAGCTGCATAGGATGCCGTGGACACCTTGGCTTTGGTTTAGGATTCTCCTTTAGAAAGATTCCCTCTGACTTACTGAACGGGGCTTCCCCCTGAGGAATAGGGGAGAAAAACCACTGGGAAAAGAGAGTTTAATCCAGCACTTTGGTTTTGAGAGTTGAGAAGGAAAGCTGTGGAACCACCAGTGCTGAGCCCGGGGGGCTAAGATGGACATTGGCTCTGTGTGGGTAGAACCAACCTGTGCCCAGCACCCTGGGCTCGTAGGCATCCTGAGAGTGGTGGTGTGTGGTAGCCAGGGAAGTGGCCACTGGAGTCCGTGACTGTGGACACCCACATTCAGGGCCCTTGGATCTGCCAGAAAGGATGGGGTCTTTCTTCCTGTTGAGGCCGTGGTGGTTGTTGGTAGCTTCAGCTGCAGGTGGTGGAACTGAGACCCTCCCAACCGTCAACCATCTTTTTGCCACCATACAGGGCGCCACCAGCTCTGACACGTGCATGCAAACGTGGTAGTAGCTGAGACCCCAGCGTAAATCCCTCTTGAGCACAGAGGTCCAATTGTCCCATTTGGCACTGTTTGAGTTCCCAGCATGTTTGGACAATTCAGGGAGAAGAAGATGACACAAGATGTCCTGCTAGTAAGTCATGAAGAGGCTGAGTTACATTAATCAAAAAAATAAAAACAATGCAGCCACCCTTATGCCTTGGATGGTTGTGAAACCATTACATCCATTATTCTACCAAAAGTACAAAAAGAATAAACCTTAAACAACATCCCCTCCTCTCCAAGGTTAAGTGACATGTGTGGCTGTCCCATGGAAGATGAGGAACAGAGCTGGGATTTAAACCCACCTGGCCACCCAGGTAACCTGGGCGGATGTGTGGGTCCTTCAGAGACAGGTGCAATGTTCATTCTCCCGCAGGCCCTCCCTCTAATTAGCTGAGAGCCTGTGTGGCATGTCAGCCCCTCCCTGCACACTCCCTGCAGCTTCACCCCTGGCCTCGGTGGGCACATTGGCAGCCTCTGACTTGCTTGCAGGCCTGTCAGACGCCTCCTTGTACCCCGAGATCCAGAGCCAGAGTGTTTCTGACATCGATGGGCTGTCCACGAGCTTCCGGATGGCTTTGAGGGAGAAATCTTACTCCCAAAGCAACAGACACCCTTCCGTACCCCAGGCACTGAATAAATCAGTGGTGATCTCAAACTCCATAATTCTAGCAGAGCCATCTCTGATGGCTGCGGCAATTTGCTCTCTCATGGGGAAGCGACCAGCTGTAATTGATGAGGAAACTGACAGCTCTTTGTCTTCCTCCAGTACGTTTGTCATGTGGCAGCTGGCTTACTCTTTATCTACTGCCTGTGACTCTGACACTCACTCCCCTCTCTCTCTTTCCTTGGGCACTTGTGGAGCAGATGTATCTCCTCCTCTCCCTATAGACAAGATCTATAAAGCCATAACATGTTTTTTAATGCAATTCAGCTTTTTGAAAAATGCATAATCGGACAGTTCCAAAATAATTAGTTTATTATAGTGGGCCTGTAAAAATGAACTTGCATCTCATTTACAAGCCATTAGATCCCATGTTCTGCAGGGCTGATTGCTATTAATGCCACCAGCATATAATTTAGCATACTTTATTAAAATGTGTCACCAATGAGCCTCTCTGGCTCCCGGCGCCCATGTCTGGGGCGGGGCTGGGTTGCAGTGCTCAGGATTCTTCCGGTGAACAGGCCACCAGCTTTCGCTACAATTGTCCTGTCCCCACTCCACACGGTTCGAGAGTCATATTGGGAGGCCCCCATCCATGAGAGCAGTTGACATTCATTTCATTCCTTTCAGGAGCAGTTACGCAAAAGAAATAACTAAGCACTGGCATGAGGAGGAAGAAAGAAGAGAAAAAAAGATCTAAAACATGAAACAAGAGGCACAGCCCATGGATGTTTGGCCCTTGTTTTGGGAGGTAAGAATAATTAATGCCTTCGTAGGCACAAACCTGGATTTTTTTTTGGCTGATATAATGAAAATCAAAATATTTATTGTGTATCTTCTAAACACCTTCTAGACTGTGCCTGTGTGGAGCAGGGAGGGGATGAAACGAGAACAAGGCTCATTTTCTTACTTGAGGAACTTGATGCTTTGGTGGGGAAAGGGGAAAGAATTGATGAAACTTTGTGCAATACAAGAGATTAATAATAATGGCTCTGTAGCAAAAGCCTATAAAAGAAATTGATTGCGGTGTACTGCAGGCCTGGGATGCCGGAGGGCTGTGTTCAGGACAGGGCAAAACATCTGGGGCTGGGGAGCAGAGGAGATGGCTCTTTGGCACCCTCTGCACCCTGCGATGGCTGCCCTGGGTGAGGGTGGGGGGAAAGGCCGTCTCCAGGTGGATGCTGGAAGGGGCCGTGGGCCATAGCAGGGCCTGTGTGCTGGAGCCCAGCACGTGCACGGTCTACACGCCCCAGCCACGGCCCAGAGATGCTAAGCGGTGCCGTGAAATCATTTCCCTTTCTCCTTGTGCGGGTGTCATTAAGGGATGGCAGGGAGGTTGCAGGGGGGTCTTCAGGCACACAGAATGAGATGGCAACTTGGCCTTCTTTCCTTGTAGGCTTGTCACTGAAGAATAAGAGGGTTTTATTCCCTTTTTTCCTCTTATGAGGGCACATTGGGCTTTGTAATTTGTTGGTCCGGGTTTACTCCAGAGACAAGATAAGAGGCTTCTGTTTTTTGAGAAGCAAAAGTCATAGAAGAAAATAGCTAGATTGTCCTAAGGAGGAAGTCTAAACAGTGGAGAGCCCTGAACTTGGGGGCCAGGGTGATTTCTGAGGCCAGTGAAGGATGTAGAGGTGGTGGTTTCTCACTTTGAGTAACTCCATGGTCTGCTCTCACATGACACCCCAAGATGGGTGAGACCCCTGAGAGGGCTGGCACAGGGACCCTTGGGAATGGGAGCTCCCAAGAAGGACCTATGAAGGCCAACCTGGTGAGCCCTTTCTGGAATGTATGGATGGTTTGAGCCTCCCCTCCCCAGGACTGTATGGAGAGGAGGTGCCTGTCGAGAGCTGATATCTGGATCTAAGAAATCTTGCCAAGGGTCTTTAAAGCCTAACTTAATTTTATTAGAAGTGAAAATAATCTAACAGCTTCTGCTCCTGAGCATTGCAGAGTGGATTCTGTGAAGTAAACAGAACAAGCTTTGGAAGGAAAACCGGCTCATCAGAATCTAGGGGGAGGTTGCATTTTACAAGATTCACCATGAAAACCTATTTAGCTCATGACACATACCTATGACATTTAATTTCACGGAATTAAAAAATTTTAAATTTCACCAAGTGATTTTTTTATAGCCTTCTTACTTTTAATTAATAACAGCTGTTTTGTAAAAAAGCAATTCCTTGGGTAATATGGTGTGTTGAAAGGATGCTAAAAGGAGAATAAGAATAGAATGAAGAGGAGGAGGAAGAGGGGAGGAGGAGGAAGAGGAAGGGGAGGAGGGAAATAGGTAGAAAAAGGGAAAGGAGAAAAAAGAGAGAGGGCAACTGAATGTCCCTGGCTGTGTCACTGGTTGGCACTGTAATTTGGGGTACAAATAATTTCAGAGATCCCATTTTCAGTGTCTATGATATAAAATAATGGCATTGTAGTAAATGTTTACTTCCAATGAAATCTTACGCAGAAGCCCAGTGTATGAAATAGACAACAATGGGGCTAGATAGGTGGAAGAAGTGTGCGGGGTGTGCGGGGGCATGTGTGTGTGCACGTGTGAGTGCAAAGGCGTTAACTTTATTCCAGGGCCAGATGGAGCAGCTCTGTGTACCCAGGGACACTGTCTGTCTGCATGTACTTGGCAGTGCATGGATGCTGTCTAGAAGGCATTTGGGAGAGCGAGGAGAGCAGACAGGAATTGGTACTGAGCCCCAGCTCAGCGGGGTACTGCATGAGGATTAGGAATCACCCAACTGGCCCAGAATCAAAGCATGGGAGTGACAGAAACAAAGTCCAGACTCCGTGCTGGGAAGTCCCACCAGATGAGATCCAGAGTACCTGCCATATGTTTGACTGGTCTGCCAACATCCCTTCCTGGAGGGGAGAAAAGGCAAGAAGAGAAAACTGCCACTCTGGGCTTGACTCCAACCACAGAGCACACTTAGTTGGCGCAACAGAAGCGATTGGAGTCCTGAAGATAAATGAGCATGGAGTTTGTGGCAACCAAAGTGGGGAAGGCTGTCTCCAGGGAGCGGTGCCATGTCTGCCCTCCTGGGCAGGCAGCAACAGTCTCAGAAAACCAATTGGTACCAGTCCAGGAGGTGAAGCAGCTCAATGAGACCCCCCAGCACTGAGCACACCATTTTATGAGGCCATGGAGAGGAGAGAAGGGGAGAATTCACAAGAAAACTGTCAGCTGAGCTCAGGTATGAACGCTGCACATCCAAAAGGGGGCAATGAGGACACGTGGCCCAGGATGGATCTGCAAGAGAAGCATCAGGAGAGCTAAAGCCGCGCACACTGAGAGCTGCCAGCACAGTGGAGAAAAATGCAACAGGGGTTTTCTGATGATAATCAGAACAGATGAAGGGTCAAGTCCATGCAGGGCCCTACCTGCTCTGATGGGGTGATGAAGACAGATGCGTGACATAGCGACCCCTGTTTGATTTCTGTCTCCTCCAACTAGAATAGTGAATTTTGGACTGAAAACAGGAACTCAGGCATTGCCCCAAGGAATAACTCAAGGCCCTTTGCGGAGGTAAAGCCAGATTCTGTGCGTGCCCGGCATCACGACCGGGAGATGGCAGGAGGTCAAGGTCGGTCTGTGTGATCCTGGAGGAGTCCCCAAAGCTCTCTGTGCCTTCGTCTCCTCCTGTAAGATGGAGATAATGATTTACATCAGCGGTTCTCACGGTTCGGTCCCTAGACGTCACATCAGCAGCACATGGGAACTCAGCACAAATGCAAATTCTCAGGTCCCACCCGTGATACACGGAATCAGGAAATCTGAGGGCAGTGCCCAGGAAGGTGTGTTCACAGGCTCTCTAGGGCTTCGGATGCCCACTCCGCTTTGAGAACCTTGTTCTTCATCCCGTGGTTGTTAGGATGCTTAAACGACGAACGGCACGGGAAACACCCTCGCAACCTGCAGAACCATCTTGAAACTATGTGCTTTCAGTGCATGAGTTCAAATATCCTGGCTTAGACGAATCGCATCCCCCTAAATCCGGATGAAGCTGCAGATGAGATCACCAAAGGCCCGCAGCTGGCAGAGCACTTTCAGAGGAGGGAAAGTCGGTCGGATCTTTTCTAGGCTACCCAGATGGCAGGGCTGCGGGAGGAGGCTCTAAGGAGCAGTTGGAGCAACCAGAATAGTTCTCTTCCTCTCTGACAGTCTTCCCCCAAGCACCTTCCTCCTCTCATTTCGGCAGTGTAACAAATATAATTGAAATGCACAGAGCTCCTACATGTGGGGAAGCATAAATTATTCCTCTAGCACCGGAGCACTAATTTGTAACGTAGATTAAATTTGGCTTCGGACTGGGGAAGGATCGCACCTTTAAGATTTCACCACATCATTTAGGGAACTCACTCACTATACACATTAGGACAGATTAGAACATGTCAGTATTAATACTGGGCATTTCCCTGTTGTCACATGTTGTTAGAGGAACAATTATTTCACGTCTGAGTAAAAACCTTACTCGGAGGCTGAAGTTAATGTAGCATGCGGAGCTGTGTGGCAACGGGGCTTGGACGTCTTGTGAACACAAGCAATTGCCCATTACGGCGCTGGTTAACATATTTCTTCCACTTCATCTGTTTTACTGTATATGAGATGATGATTGTTTTGCTTAGAAGAGGCTTCGGCCCGTCTGGACTCGGAACAACGCGACACAGACTCACAGTTCAAAGGTTAAAAGAGAATTGATCTGTGAGCTCTCACCAATCCCTCGCTCTGCTCTCTGCTCTCTGAAGGATAAATCCCCTTTTCAGATAAATCCAGATTGCTTTTTCAATAGATTGGCTTTTGGCCTCCCTCACGGAACGGTACTTTGACATAACCCGGGCAAGCCTTCCTGTAGCTAGGAAGAAATCATTTCTAACATCTGAGGTTAATTCGCTAAATGAAGCGTTGGATTTTCTTTCTCTGGAAGCAAGAAACATTGTTTGCACGAGGTTAGAAGAGGCAAAGCGAGCTCAGAGCATGTTCCCTGGGGCTCCACCCTGACAAGAATCTCTATTAGATGTTTATTGCAGGGCTAAATGAACAAAAAATTAGAAAAAAATAAATCCCCTTTATTTCTGATTGCCTTTTACATTTTGAGTGATGGTGAGATACGTAGAATGGGTGGGATTAGCCCCATTTGGCAAATGAGTAGACTGAGGCCTGGATAGCTAGATACGGTGTGCCACTCACCACACATCAAGTTATGCTGCACAAGGAGGGCTGTGGTCTCTTTCACTGTGTCGTGGTCCCTTCTCATTCAGTAGCTCTGAATCCAAGTGCTTGCAGAAGGCAAAGGGAAAAGAGGCTTGAGATGAGACGAATCACATTGTTCCTGCAGGAGGAATCCCAGCCGCTGGGACAAGGTGTCACACCTGTCTCCAGGCCTCAAGTTCCCTACCATTGTCATGTACCTTAGCAACATTTTACCTGGGGAAAGTTCTCTGGGAAGGTTCTCCCAGAAGGAAGGACTAATTGATTGGATTGAACTTGTCATCCTGCACTATGGCTTGGTGCCAGGTTAGGTCCCTGAGGGTGGGAGAAGAAAGCTGAGAGAGAGAGAGAAGGTCACAGATTGGACACATGTAGGGGTCCCTGGGCTGAGGGGGTCACAGTGAGCATTCTGGCCTAGCAAAAGTCTGAAGACCCTTGACATACGAGGTGTCTAAGTTGTGTGCAATTGGGTTGCACCTAGGAGTCAGAAGGGTCTCATCAGGAAATTCCTGGGAATAAGATTTTCGTGGAGAAGGAAGCCAAGAAGGGGATGGGTGACTGACCTCAAGAACACTAGAGAAGAGAGACGCCTTTGGCCTTATAATAACCACCAAATGCAAGTTAAAGCAATTACATGGTGAAAATCTATCAGACTTGTCTGTGTCAGCAATACCTTGAGATCCTCATTTGTTTCATCTAATCTTTAGTAAAAAAAATGTTAAATATATATATATATATATATGTTATTGGTTGAATTGTGTCCCTCCTAAAATTCCTGTGTTGAAGTGTTTACCCCTAATATCTCAGAATATGATCTTATTTGGAAATAGGGTCTTTGCAGAGGTTATCAAGTTAAAATGAGATCATTAGGGTGAGCCCTAATCCAACAGGACTGGTGACCGTATGTTAGGTAGACAACTGGGGACCTCTGGCCGCCCCCTGGGGACAAGGCAGGCAACTGCCACACCTGGGGGAGGAGGGAACATCCCATGAATCTGCCAGTCAGAACTTAGTGCGCCAATTGCAAAAGAACACAGAGGAATTTCTGGCCCACGGGCCGAGTTGCATATGTACAATAGAGTCTGGAAAGTGACCTGGAACAACTGGCTTTCAGAGAGGCTCATGGGAGATCTGCATGAATAATAAGACACAGGTCATATATATAACTCCCAACTGTCCAATCGAAATGGTTCCATGGCGATGTCTAAGCCACAAGGAGGTCCCATCCAGACACTATAAAACAAGACTCAGACCATAACTAAGGCCTTTTTGTCATGATGAGGGGTCCATTTGTTGTTTGTGGCAAATGTATCTTGCTCTCACTCTGTAAACCTATATCTTGCTCTTGCTCTACAATACTCTCTCTCTCTCTTCAACAAACCTCATTTTCGTGCTTACCTTGCTTTCGGTGTGTCTGGTCATTCTTCGTCCAAGAGCACACCAAGAACCAACATTTCAGACTGCAAGGCGACACTTATACAAAGGGGGAATTTGGACCCAGGTGCACACAGAGTAAGACAGTGTGAAGAGACCAGGGAGAAGACAGCATCGGCAAGCCAATGCATGAGGCCTCGGAAGGACCCAACCCTGCCGACACTGTGATCTTGAACTTTTGGCCTCCAAAACTGTGAGATGATAAATTTCTGTCATTCAAACCACTCCATCTGCTACCCTGGAGCAGGACTGGTACTTGTTATGGAAGCCCTGGAAAACTAACTCACGTCAAAATAAAAATGGCTGGTGGGGCACAGATGAGCCTTGGACACGTTATGCTAAGTGCAAGAAGCCGGCACAAAAGGTCACATATTGTATGTTTCCATTTACAGGAAGTATCCAGGATATGCAAATCCATAGAGAGGGAGGGAATGGAGTGTGACTGCTGAATAGATATGAGGTCTCTGCTGATTTAAGGGGGCAGGAAACTGCTTGAATTGTGCAGACAGTTCTTGACGTACGATTTTTGATGTTAGGATGGCGTGAATGTGATATGCATGCAGTAGAAGACACACTTTGAATTTCGAATTTTGATTCAAAATTATTTATAATAACTTTATTATAAGATAGGCTTTGTGTTAGATGATTTTTCCCAGCTGTAGGCTAAAGTAAGTGTTCTGAGCAGGTTTAGGGTAGGCTCGGCTACGCTGTGATGATCAGTAGGTTAGATGTATTAAATGCATGTTTGACGTAGGATATCTTCAATCTAGGATTGACTTATTCAGAGCAGCCCTGTCAGAAGTTGAGGACCAGTTGTAATTGTGCCACACCTCACATACGGACCCACCTGCCCTGATGCCTTCCCCACTGTCTGGGTGAATCTCTGCAGCAGATGCGTGTGTCTTGGGCTGCCTTGACATTTTTTGAGAACCCTTCCTACCTTGGGGGATTTCCAAGCTTTTGGGTCATGCCTCTTAAGAGAAGCCAGGAACTCTTTTCTAGGCCTCCTTGCAAATAGGGCACAGTGACGCCAATTAGATGTGACTGTCAGAGAACAACTTAGAAGACAGTGACACAAGGAAGGAGCTCTTCTGCAGCTTTTATTTGTGGTGAGGGTGGGAAAGGTGTCCAGCACTCAGGAGCCCGGGGTTGGGGTCCCGCACCCTGCCATGGAGCAGTGCTCTCTGTGCCACAGGGGGGCTCCAGAACTCGACACAGCCTGTGCTCCTGGCTGTGGAGCCTCCGGCTTGTCTTCTGTGATCCCTCGTGGTGAGTCTCAGGCTGCTTTTTGTTCTGGAAAAAGTGGGGTTTTGCCAGTTAGAACCTTGACGGAGACGGCCCACCCACTTGATGCTAGAAACCCCGCTTGACTCAAAAGCAGGATCACACCAAGCATGGCAGCATCTGGGGGCTCCCGCCTGGCCCCTGAGTGGTCTCTTGTTTGGCCATTTGTGGGAGAGGTGGCCTCTTGTCCATTGGTGAGAACACCTCTGTGCTCCACACAGACAACCAGCCCATTGCCTTTCTCCTACATTTTTCCCGACTTTCCTCCTGCCTTCAGACTCCACCTGGACATTGCTTTCAAAGCTGGAAAGAATTGATTCCTCTGGAGCAGGAATGGTAAATACATTCCATTTGTTCCACAAGATGTCACATTAATCGAGCAGACAGTGTCATTCTGCCGAGCCTGGTCTCAGGGTCCTGCTCACCCCTCTACTCCTGGCATCTAAGGGTTTGGAGTCAGCACAAGACTCGCTGTCTCTGCCCTCCAGCCTTCCCTCCAACATGAGCAGATCCTGATGGGGAGAGAGAGAGACCTTTATGGTGTCGCAGTGACAAGTCGAATGGAACGGAACCCCCATCCACCCTTTGGAGCACTACTGCAGAGTTTCTCACCATTCTTATTTTAGCTGTGACAACATAGAATCTTACATAAACTGAATTTGTAAAATTCATGTAGTTAGGGAATTTCAAAGAAATCCTGTGTTCCATGGGATTGATAGTCCTCATCAGGAGAGAGAAGCGGGGAGGAGAGGGTGCCAGCCAAGGTGGGGGTTTGCCTGGTACTGGGAGCTCCTTGCAGAAGCCAGACCTGGACAGGTCCAGGAGGCCAGCACAGGAGGGAACAGCTGGGAAGATCCCAACAGATGACTCAGGACTTGTGATCTTGAGATGCCACGGGCTGATTGGACTCTCTGCCCCTTCTCCTGTGCTCCAGGCTTTGTGAGAGACAAGGAAGCCTTGGCCTTGATTTCTGTGGCATGGAGAGAACTCAGGGGCCATCAGCCAGGGTTCCCCAGCCTGGGCGCTGTCAGCATTGGGGCAGGACAGCCCTCCATTACCTGTTGCTGAACAATAAGCATCCTTGGCCCATTCAATGCCCTCAGAGCTCCTTTTCCCTTCCCCAAAGTTAAACGAGCAATTCAAACCCTCCTCACACATTTCCAGATGTCCCTGTTGGAGGCTAACTCATGGTGAGGAAATTGCGTGGGTGAAGCAAAGAGATGTGTCCAAACACACATGCAGAGGCAAGGGTGGAATGAGGTCCCGACACTCTTAATCCAGAGCTCCTTCCATAGAAAACTTCATGTGCATGTGTGCATGTGTGTGCACATACCTGTGTGGGTAAGGGGACACATATGAACACATGACCCAACACACAGTGTCAGACTAAGAAACCTAAGCACTCTGCAAGAAGCCAGACTCTCCCTATGTTTGCAAAAGGATGAAAGTCACACCCTGTATCATAAAACTAGAATCTCACAGACACCTGAGCTCTCTCTCTCCCAGGGTGATTTTCCCTTCTTTATGTAAATTTAGTTTAAATGGTAGCTAGGGACATTTTTATTGGAAAATGGCTTTGCTCTCATCTTTGTATCCACAGCAGTGGCAGATGTTTTCAATCAGGATACACACATACTCAAGATGGTGTCTCTCTGGCATGTCAGGGACATCGAAGTAGCAGGTGCCAGGCCCCCGTCTAAGCTTTGGAGAATGACACGAGTATGTAGGAAGCAGAAGGCTGAGCACTGTGATGGAACTCTATGGGATTATCTGTTTGGAATTTGCTCTTGGGAAATAACCACTCTCTCCCTTCTCTAAAGGAGCTGCCACGTTCTGTCATGACATTGTTTATCTCTCGACACACACACACACACATAAACACACACACACGCACACGCACACGCACATGCACACACAACCTGAGCACCTCACCCAAACACTGTTATGATTTCCTTCCCTGAAATACTTGAATGTATGATGCCTTTACCACGGGAACTCCTCAATAGTAGCGAAAACTTTAACATTTGGCGACTGTTGGCATCTATGTTCCAGCCATGTGTAGATGTGCAGGTGGCAGGGAGCACGAAGAAATCAAAATGCAGAGAAAAGCAAGGACGAGGGAGAGCCCAGTCTCTGGTTCTAGAGAATTCTGATGCCCATTGCCATCCTGCCCATTACAAGGCTGGTTCATCCAACCTTGTTGGATCGCATGGGCCAATAAATTCTTTCCTTTGCCTAAGCCAGTTCACACTGGGTTTCCCTCACTTGGAATTAAGTTCTCCCTAAACAAGCCATGAGTCTACCGGGTGCACACCTCTGTCCCCCAGGTCCCCCCCAGAGGGAACTGATAATTAGGGGCCTTTAGGCCAAGCTTGGAGAGAGTAAGTGGGTCATGCAATGTTTCTACTTGAAGGTCAGTAGCAACCCTCCAACAGGCTCTAGGAAATCTCCTGCACAGTGCTCACTGGTATGCAGGAACTATGCTGTTAACCTTTCCCCTTCAGCCTAAAGCTACTCCAAAAATTTCGGGACCTTTCCCACCCCAGCCTTGAAGGAGGGGCTCTGCACTCTTGTCTTAACTCACCCATACTCACAGGCTGATGGACTAGCCAGGCACTCTCCTTTCAACTGAACGGACTTCATCTCTCTGAGACTCTGAAAATCCCACACAAGCCAAGCGCTTTCAGTTTGCGAAGGTGCCTGGATGGCTCTTTTAGTGGACTCTGCCTTGCTCTCCCCTCCAAGTGTTTGTCCCACCCTCCTTTGTTCCTTGGATTTACCTGCTAAATGGTTTCTGAACACTGGGCTTGGCCCTGCGGTGGATGCGGCGATGGCTGAGTTCTTTCCCTGCCACGGGCAGTGTGGCCCGAGTCAAGGTGCAAGAGCTTGGGACGTCAGACAAATAGGAGATAGAATACTCTGAATGTGCACCCTATGAATTTTGATGACTTGACCAAGGCACTTTCTGTCTTTGAGCCTCGGTTTTCTTATCTGTGAAATGGAGATAAAATGCCTAGCTCCCAGTTACATTTCAAGGATTTAATTAAACCCTGCATGCCAACGTGGCACAAGCTCATGGACACCTAGTATGTCACCCATCCACCATATTTATTACCTCCTGCATCTTAACTTTCTCATCTATGAACTAGGGGAGAAATTACCTGGCTTGTAGTCTCATGATGGGATGTACATGAGACACTGCAGGCAAACACTCAGAGCAGTGCTGAGAACGATTTCAGGTGTGCAATGTGCACTCCTTCCTTTTATCCATCAGGCTAAGACCTTCCAGCTCTTTTGCTTCCCAAATCCTGGGATTTTGGTTGGTCCCTTTGGCCATACAGTGTACATGACCCAAATGGTGTCTCCTCCCTCATCCTCTTTCTCTCTCTCTTCCAAGAATATTCTTGATAATCCCATTGCATGTGGAGAAAGAGGGACTCGTTTTTCAATAAATAATCCCTTTAGAAAAGCACCAGAAAACTGTCCTCGGCAGAGGTGTTCAGATTGATTTAAGGACTGATCTTGAACGAGAACTGCCATGTTTAATGTAGTGGGGCCTCCCTTGGAGACATTCAGTATTTAATGTATCCTGAACACCCTTCCAGTACCACTAAATATTTTAACTTTACCACTAGATAAGCAGGAAATGTCAGGGATGGGCTCAAGAGAACATCCCAAGAAAGATTTTTTTTTTTTTTGCCCATGAGATTTGCTAAGCCCAGCCAGCCCTAGGCTCAGTCCTGCAGAGGGCAGAGGTAGCATGTCTAAAGGTGGGCTTTTCACTGGATATGGCTAATGTGTCAGAGCAAAGCTTGTCCCTTGATTTGTGAGTGCAAGTGATTTCAAGACAATGTAGGTTTGACATAAACTCCCCAATGAAAAGTACTGGATATTTTCCAAAGTGGCAAATTCCCTCCTGGCTTAGCAAAGGGATGATAATGAGTAATTGCTAATATCTCCATAAAGCTGTTATTTGCATAGGTCAAATGAAGCTAATATGTAGATAAAATAAAACTTTAGAATGAAATATTGCTAAAACAAAATGGTTAATGAATTTAGACACATTACTGAGAAAGTAAGTTTGGCAACTGATTGGAATAGATAATTTTAATTAGTCTTGTTGCATTAAAATCAATATTGAACATTGTGGGGCATATCAGAAGTGTATCCATCTCCTCCTTCAGTTAATATTTGGATCATTTCTGACATGACTTCTAGGGCTTCTCTTATGGGGATCAGTCCGGTGGACGAGGAGGGAGGGTGTGGGTCAGATTAGTCTTTGCTGTGGCAGAGGGCAGCTTATCAGTCCTAAAGTCCAGGAGGGCCATACTTGATCTTCTCAAAATGATCTCTCCAGAGATGTGTTGAAAAACCTGAGTGCTAACCTTATTCTGCACCAACCTCAGCCTGGGGGCAGAAGTTGAGAATCCTAGTTGTGGACTGAGGTTATTATAATTATTATTTTTAATAATTCTATTAGTATTATATACCATTTATGATGGTTAATGTTATATTTCAACTTGGCTAGACCATGCTACTCAGGTATTTGGACAAACACATCCAGATGTTTCTGTGAAGGTTTTTTAATTTTTATTTTTGAAAAACATAAGATTATTATAACATTTAAATCAATAGATTTTGAGCAAAACAGATTGCCCTCCATAATGTGGGTGGATCTTGTTCAATCAGTTGAAGGCCTTCAGATAAAGATTGATTTCCCCTGAGGAAGAGGGAACTCATTCTACCAGCAAAATGCTTTCAGACTCAGACTGCAACACCAATTCTTCCCCGAGTCTACAGCCTGCCAGTCTACTCTGCAGATTTCAAACTTGCCAGCCTCTACAATTTCATGGGCCAATTCCTTAAAATCTTTCTCTCTCTCTTTCTTCCCCTCTATACAGATATATATGTGTGGGTCTGCGTGAATGAATGAATGAATGAGAGAGAAGCTCCTATTGGTTCTGTTTCTCTGGAGAGCCTGACTAGTATGCTACTTGAGATTTTGGGGCCTCACTTGTCCCATCTGACTGTCTCAGGGGAGGTCCCTGAGGTGCCACCTCCTGAGGCCACCAGCTTGGAGACCTTGAGACCTCTTTAAGTCACAAGAGAGAGGCCAGTAGCACCTGGGTCAAAGGCATCCTTAGTTATCTTGAGTAGGAAGAGAATGGATTGCTCTCAAACTTATAATGGACACTCTAGGTTCTTCCCTTGAATGTGACCAGGTCCCCTTAGGTCATATGTCTCCCCTGGCATTGCCCAGAAAACACTATAGGCCAAATGGCGTAGACTAGGGGTTGGCAAACCACATCCTGTGGGACAAAATCCAGCTTGCCATCTGTTTTTGTGTGTCCAAGGAGCAAAAAATCGTTTTTACATTTCGAATGATTGAACAAAATCAAAAGAAGAATAATATTTTATGACATGTTAAATTGTATCAAATTCAAATTTCAGTGTTCATAAGTAAATTTTATTGGAACACAACCACACCTCTTGGTTTATGTGTTATCTGTGGCTGTGTTTTTTGATACAATGGCAGAGTTGAGTAGTTGCAACAGTGTCTTAGTCCATTTTGTGCTGCTATAACAGAATAACATACTGGGTAATTTATAATGAACAGAAAGTTATTGGCTCATGGGTCTGGAGACTGGGAATTCTAAGATTGAGGGGCCAGTGTCTTGCAAGGAGGGCCTTCTTGCTGCATTATTTCATGGTGGAAGGCCAAAGTGAGGGTAAAAGAGAGAGAGAGCAAGAGATCAAACTCACAGCCTCAAGCCCTCTTATAATTGGCATTAATCCATTCATGAGAGTGGAGCTTTCATGACCTAAACACCTCCCATTAGGCCTCACTTCCCAACACTATTGCATTGGGGATTAAGTTTCCAACACATGCTTTGTGGGGGTCCCTAATCTGTGGTGAGTTGTGTAATTATTTCATTATACATTACAATGTGATAATAGTAGAAATAAAATGCACAATAAATGTAATGCACTTGAATCATCCCAAAACCATCCTCCCCCAACCCCCACTGGTCCATGGAAAAATTGCCTTCCATGAAAATGGCCCCTGATGCCAAAAAGGTTGAGGACTGCTATTTTAGGGGACACATTGAAGCCATAGCAAACAGAGACGATACGGTCCACAAACCTAGAATATTTACTATCTGGTCCTCTGCAAAAAAATGTTTGTCTATCCTTGGCTTAGACTTATTGCTGCCTGTGAATGCCAAGAGCTGGAATTGAGTGCTGTGTGGATGAGGGGTATTATTTTAACTGGATCAGGATTTTATTAGGAAGGAAGAAAGGGCAAATTGACACAGTGTAGGCCATCAGTGGTGTTCCCGACACATGAACAAGTCACCTGACTCCTCTGAGACTCAGTTTTCCCATCTGTAGATGTGGGTTATAGCAAAATATATTTGTGGATAATTATTGAGAATTAAGGAGAAGGCATGTAGGCATGACTGATCGACAGATTCATGGAATGGATGGATGGATGAATGGATGGATGGGTGAATGGGTGAATGGATGGGTGGATGGATGGATGGGTGGATGGGTGGATGGATGGATGAATAGATGGATGGGTGGATGGGTGGATGGATGGATGAATAGATGGATGGGTGGATGGATGGGTGGATGGATGGGTGGGTGGATGGATGGGTGGGCGGATGGGTGGAGGGGTGGGTGGATGGATGGGTGGATGGGTGGATGGATGGATGAATAGATGGATGGGTGGATGGGTGGATGGATGGATGGGTGGATGGATGGGTGGGTGGAGGGGTGGAGGGATGGATGGAGGGATGAATGGATAGATGGGTAGATGGATGAATGGATGAGTGGGTGGAGAGGTGGATGAAAAGGGAGTGGGCATAGGTGATGCTAGGGAGGTGAGCTGGCCTATATCATGCCAAATAGTCCTGGATTTATTCTGCACCCATGTGGGAGCCTTCTAAATGCTTTAAGCAGGGAATGACAAGGTGACATTTGCATTTGAGAAAGATAACATGGCATTTTGTGGCTGGTTAGAGCAGAAAGGTCATTTGGTCAAAGAGCAAAAGAAATGAAATGCCTCCTGGAAGGGAATAGAGCAACAGACCCGGAAAATCATCCAGCTGCTCTCCTTTCAACCTTTCCTCCCTGAAAGGGGAGAGACCAGGAAGAGACAGCTCTAGAGGATGAGCTACAGGACTGTATTAGTGAAGCACACTCAGAATAACCCTATTAAATGAGTACTGAGAGCTGTGTGTTACACAGTTGTCCTTGGGCTAGGAAGGTACGACTTGAGCTTGGGAGATCGTGGTACACAGGAGACCTTAGGAGAGAACATGGAGAACTCCAGCTCAGAGTCCACAGGTTCTAGTGCTGACACCACCAGTAACTTGCTGTGTGACCTGGGGCAAATAGATCCACCTTTCTGTGTTATCATTTGTGAAACCGCTAAGAAAAACAACTCTTTCCAATGAGACAATTTTACTGAAAACATTAATGTATTAGCAGGGACAGATAGAGGTTTTGGGAGACCTGAGGTTGAAACAATTGAGGATCCCTCTGTAAGGAAAAAAAACACAAAAATTGATGCACAAGTAAAAATTTATTTAGAAGCAGACAAGAAATCCAACAAACTATTAAATACGTAAAAGCCAACAAATACTATATACATCAAAAAATCTAGAAAAATACGAAATATTATTAATGAACTGCTTGACAAACCCTTATGATTTTTCTTACATTTTTTGACTGCATACTATTTGATAACCACTTCTTATGACAGTACTTGTATTACATTTTCTAAAGAGAAGATGGATAATTCAGCCTTTCAGATTGAAACTTGTTTTTAATGATTGATAATTGGATCGCAGGAAACATGTGTCTCCTTCCACAGCTGTACTTGTTTATAGTCTTGCTGTGGGTCTGTAACCTACAAATGCGGGAATTCTGATATCTTCTCTTTGGATTTGCTGCCATCAGAAAAGAAACATAAATGTGGAATGCATTCACAATTCTATGCATTGCATCATTGCACAAAATCCTAGAGCAAGAGGATTTGCATTTTCGACCATGTATCGATGAGAACTGAAGTCTCTGCTTGCCCTGTTACTTGTCTGGGGTAAGATAAAACTTGTGCCCATTTATTTCACACTGAGTTTCTGTTCTCCTGATGTTGTATCAGCCTCCAGCTGAGCTGACTGTGTGCAGTGGGGATATTCCTAAAAGCCAGTATGGTTAAAACAATTGATCACAAACCATGTACGTTTCTCCCATTAAATCTAAGCCAAGCCTGGAATGGCAGCTTACACCTGTAATCCCAGCAATTTGGGAGGCTGAGGCAGGAGGATCATTTGAGCCCAGGAGCTCCAGACTAGTCTGGGCAACATAGCCAGACCCTGTCTTTTAAAAAATAGAAAAATTAGCTGGGCCTGGTGGTACATGCCTGTAGTCCCAGCCACTTGGGAGGCTGAGGCAGGAGGATCACTTGAGCCCAAGAATTGGAGACTGTAGGAAGCTATGATGATGCCACTGTACTCTAGCCCAGGCAACAGAATGAGACCCTGTCTCAAAAAAAAAAAAAGGTGCAATATGATTTTCTAGTCTGCGGCCAATGGTCTTTTATTGTTTGTTTATGGTGCCATCACTAGTCTTGGTCTTTGGTATATCTTCATAGGTTTGAACCAGCTCAATCTATCCTACATGTGTCTGGAAGTGTATATCGGAATAGCTCCTTGTGAGAAATGAAGTAGCCTCACTATCATGCAGTGATAAAAATATGGAGTCCAGAAAATGGTGAAATATGCTTATGTACTTTTCCCATTAAATTCCCTTTCAAGCCATCAGCTTGGACAGGCAGACTACCAGCTCTATGAGGGCAATGGTTTTGTCTGTTTTGTTCCCTGATGAACCCCAGTGTCTTGAGAACACTGCCTAGCACAAAACAGCTAACAAATAGTTGTTGAATTAAACTAATTGAGTATCTCAGAGTCTCTCCCATCTCTCATCTCCCTTCATTTCTCTTTCCCGCCCCCCAACTTGCTTCTTGGTCTTCCCTGCTCCTTGCCCTTTTTCCAGATTCTAGACCAGCTCAGTATGTGCCACAAGGTCCAAGATTATGATCAGGACTCCTTGCCCACACTGGAGGGCCAAGGTCCATCCTGCGACCTTCCCAGGAGAAGACCTGAATCTTTCAGAAATCTTTACAACATCCACAGACATCATCCACGCTAATACTGCCCAACTCTTAATAGCATAACGTGTAAAGGTTATTGTGCTAACAAAATGCCTCTTTTATGCTTTTTTACCAATGGCCTCTTTTAAACAAAGGTGAAGAGATAAAGTACAGGAAAAGCCAAAAAAGGAATCTTGTTCTACCAGAGGTGTTTAATAAACATTTGGGAGAGTTTGTTTCAGGTTCACCTGACACCTTGCATCCGTCGAAGCCCGCCAGTGTCTCTTCACTCCAAAAGGGGGAACGCTGATGATTTTTTTTTCTTATTGCCCCTGGGCTTTCAAAGAGGATTCACTGCAGGTGGAGGCAGAGAGGGTTAGCTGGGTTCTTGAGCTATCTGTCTTGACCAAATCACCAATGCTCACATTGGCTAGGAGACTTACAGCTTGGCATTGTCTATCTCGGAGTCAGCAGTATTTTTTAGGGGAGGAGGTGGGTAGTTTCCTCTTGTATGGATGGGAGAGAAAGAAACAGGATCTTATCTGCTTAGCTCCTTATGTGAGTAGGAGGCCTAAGGTTTGGGGTCATCATGGGTGGGAGGTCCAGAGTGGCTTTTAGGAAGATAAATCCTTTGGAAACTTCAGGATAAGTAACAGATGCTGCTTCAGTGCCCAGAACTCTGCCTCTCTTCAAAGCCTTACTCGCCCACTTGGGTTATATTGATCTTGCCCTTCTCCCAGGTGGAGGTTGCCATTAGAGCTAACTGAAAGCAATCCAGGCTTTAGTAAATATATATCATTTAGATCCTTTTACTTGATAGCTTCAGGTTCAACAACAGGTCCCAATTGCACATGGTCAACTATGTACAATTCCGTACTCCTCAGCCTAGCATTAAGGTCCCTTAGTGACACGAATCTGATTTTCTAGTCTTACCTCTCGACATTGGCATGCCTGACTCCTCCATTCTCCTCAATTGGGGTGATCATTGCTGCTCAAATCTGCTCTTTTGCCATTTGGATCTTTCTCTCCTCCTCTGCCCATCAAAATTCTGCTCTCACTCCTAGCCCCGCTCTTGCTCCATCCCTCCTAGGAAATCTTTCTTCATCTCCTCAGTGCAGATAAATCTATTCTTTATTTGAAAAGCTATGGCTGTACGGGGCCCAGTGGAAGTTTTTAGGGTGAGGGAATTCTTCTGTATTGATTGTGGTGGCTGTTATACAACTATATACAATTGTCAAAATTTATCCAACTGTGAGATTCCAGTGGGTGAATTTTTAAATACATAAATTACACCTCCGTACAGCTGGGAAAATAACTGTGATAATGGTGTCGCCCACAGCTGCACCCCCTCCTTTGACAATGAACATACCTGTTGAGACCTCTCCTTCCTTCCAGTTACAGCTGTGAAGCCAAGAGATGGAGAAAAATGCAGTGTGTACTTGGGCAACAAAACTGAAGAATCTTTTGGGAAAAGAATTAAACTGAACTACTGGGGTCCAAACACCCACAGATGGAGCTGGGAAATGGAGGATTGGAAGGTGGGTTAGAAAACAGAAAACAAACTACAGAGAGAATCTGCAAGGTGCTGAAAGAGTATTTGACCCAAGGGAGGAATGAACTTGTTTTGATGAGAGAGACCTAATACCGGTAGGGCCTGTGATCGGAAGGAAAGGTGGTGCCATGTGTGATTCTGGTGCATGCTTCTAGATCCTTCCTGTTCTAGCTGCCCTGGCAACGTGGTCCACATTCAGCCAGATTGCTTCTCTAGCCAACATGCACAGGCTTGAGGACAAGAACAGCGTATTAGCCTCGCCTGTGTCCTCCACACTGGGTTTGAAAATTGCCACCAGGAAGACGGTAGGTAACTCATGAAGCAGTGAACAGTCCAAATAAATCAACACTACTGTAAAAGAATTCTAAATCTGATTAAAACGATTTACTGAAAGTTTCATCTGAGAGTGCTTTGTTTAATTAAATATGAGGCATGTTTTCCTTTTGGTTATGAAAGAAAAAGGAAGGAAAGAAAAAAAAGGAGAATTAAAGAGTTACTTAAGGGTTTTCACACAGTCTACATACAAGTTTTCTAATCCCAATTGGGTGATAACCTTGGGTGTTATTTATCATTTTTCTGGGGTTGTCATGACACTTTTAAAATATGACCAAAACAAAATCGGGTGCTAATTAACATATTGTGTATTATATTCTCAGAGTGTTTTCTTCTTTAAAAATTAGAAATTAATTTTGTCAAAGTAATGCATGCATCTGGTTTTTAGAAATCAAATAGTACTAAAGGCCTTATAATGAGACAGCAGCCCACCCTGGGGCTGAAACCTCCAAGTCTTACTCTCTAGAGGCGATCACTGCCTACTCTTATAGCTATTTCTTCTAGTATTTGTCTCCGTATTTCTAAATAGTATGTGTAACAGGACATTAAATAGATTTTTGCTTTGGTGTCAGAACTGTAGCTGTAGCCTCAAAGCTGAAAATAATAGGTGCTAAGAACTCCAGCCGTCTAAAGGGAATTGACAAGATGACAAGAGTCATCTCCTAAAATCTTTTTAACGTGTGGCAGAAGTAATAAGAATAGATAACACAAATACAGTCCTTACCATGTCCCAGGTCCTATTCTAAATGCCTTAGTTTTATTTACTCACTTAACTATTGCAGTGACCCTAGGAAGTCCCTCTAGTTTACAGGTGAGGTTACTAAGGAGTAGAGAGGGTCAGTAACTCTGCCCAAGGACAGAAATAGGTTTCATTTGGGGTCGTCTGACTCTGAACAATTACTGGATATTGCCTCTCAGTGGCTTTGCTGCCCAGACCCACCCCTTCTTCTCCAACGCATAGGAGCAGAACACCGAAAACTCTAGAAAGATATTGAGAATCGCAAGCCCATGGGCAGAAACTGGTGTTTCCCGCCTTCACTTTTACTCATACCCTCTCCATTGTAACCGCGGAACCAAGACACGGGGAAGAGGCGTTCAAGCAGAGATGAGAGATGCTTGCAGGAAGTGGGGACTGGCCTTTCATCTGCTGGTGGAGGTCTGCTCTCATGCCTGTTTCACTGGGGGACAAAGAGTGAGGCGGGAGGAGGCGCATGGCAGGGGGCAGGATTTCTGTAGACCAGAGGCACTAGGGAAGGTAGCCACGCCCGTGCCATCTCGCTGCCACTGCTGGGAGGAACAACAGCAGCGAGAGGCCAGGGTGTCGGGTTGGGTGGGGTCACAAGAAGTAAACCTGATGGTGGAAGGTTCCCGAGGACCCTTCGAAAAACTCATACAAGTGCCCTATGAGCAAATAGGCATCGAGATTCTAGCTGTATAGTCGACATCTAAGGCCAGCCGGCGTTAGCCAGGAGGGGACGACAGTATAATAGTATCCCGGAAACAATGAGATGTTCATGCCCTTACTCTGATCTCTGCTTCGCAGCCAAAATGCAGGCGGGTGAACTGCCAGCAGGTCTCCTCCTTGCTGAGTTCCTCAGCAAAGGCGCAGCTGGCAATGGGAGAGGAGGAGAGTGTTCCTGGGATCTAAGATTGAAGTCTTAAAATTGAAGGAAGTTGGACTGGAAAGTGTGAACACTTTTCTTTTTCTTTCTTTTTTTTTTTTTTTTTTTGAGACAGAGTTTCGCTCTGTTGCCTGGGCTAGAGTGCCGTGGTGTCAGCTTATCTCACAGCAACCTCAAACTCCTGGGCTCAAGTGATCCTCCTGCCTCAGCCTCCCGAGTAGCTGGGACTACAGGCATGAGCCACCATGCCCGGCTAATTTTTTCTATGTATTTTCAGTTGTCCAGCTAATTTCTTTCTATTTTTAGTAGAGCTGGGGTCTTGCTCTTACTCAGGCTGGTCTGGAACTCCTGACCTTGAGGGATCCTCCCGCCTCGGCCTCCCAGAGTGCTAGGATTACAGGTGTGAGCCACCAAGCCTGGCCCACACTTTTCTTAAAGTAGCTAGAAAGCTGTAGGATCTGGCGAAGAGGTTATTAAGCAAAAGAGAAATGAAATTCAGTGCAGCACCGTGGAAGGTAGAGATCAGAGGAGAAAATACAGTGATCTCATGTTGACACTGTCACTCTTAGACTGAGGCCGTGCACTGCACTTGGGAGCAGACCGCGGCATTAGCTGAATACCTGTTTTTGCTGCTTCTTGTTGGTTTATCCATTTAAATATTCTTCTATTGTCTTTTCTGTGTGAGAAATAATGAATTAGCTCTTTTTCATGCTTCCTCCCTACACACAAACCTTTCCTCCCTTATCCTACCAACACAGCTATGTGTTTAGAAAAATCAATCATAAAAATTTATGTGATTATGGCTGTCTAAATATTGTTCGCTAGTGGGCTATACGTTTACTATGATTACATTTCCTCTCTTGGAAATGTGGGGGAGGAAATAAATACTTTATTTTTCGCTTACATTGTTTTCTATGTACATATCTTGGAATTTTATCATCAGACCTGTCAGTTTCCTATATATGGTTATTTTCTCCCCAAATGCTCATACATGTGAAATCTTCCTTATATTATTTTTCCCCCTAGAGTTAGCCCTCCTGAAAGTTTAATCTGCAGTACTTGTTCTTTGAATCTGCTGCACAGCTGTTATCCTGAAACTTCCACTGGCCAATTTCCTGAATTGGATTTAGTTTTAGTTTTCCTTGATCTAATGTCTCTTTCTTTCTTTTTCTCTTTCTTCCTCCTCCTTCCTTCCTTACTCCCTTCCCTCCTTCCCTCCTTCTCTCCTTCTTTCTTTCCTTCCTTCTTTCCTCCCTTCCTTTTTCCTTCCTTCTTTTTCATTATGTCTGAAAATGTTTTTATTACAGTTTCATACTTTTTGCTCACATAGTTGGGTAAAATATTCTACATTTGTTTTAATTTGGATCCCTCACACCCAAAGCAGAAAATGAAACAAGAACATACATTTAGGTGGACATTGGGAATATTCCAGGGAACAGGAGTGAGGACAGGGGGAGTAGAGATAGAGGGAAAAACAACATGAAGATAGGCTGTGGAGTTGGCCATTGCCGAAAGTGACGGTGAAGGTTATGTGGAGGACAAAGGGAGTGGCCTATGTCCATCAGCTCCCATCTTCCGCTGGTTACAGGTGGTCTCATAGATGTTATCCCTCATTGTGTCCTGGTCATGCACATGTGAGTGTCTGCTTTTCACAAGCATCCCATGCTGTGTCATCAGAGAAGCTCCAAGGTAGGGAGCAGGAGGTACGTGGCATGAACTTGGGGTGAGGTGCTATCCGGCTGTGCTGTGCAGAACGGGTGCAAGTTCACTGCTCAGAACCAGCTGTCACAGTAGTAGCAGGAGCGAGAGATAGGACTGAGGGGTTTGGCAGTGGTGTGCAACAGGTGTCTAATACAGTCTACCTTGTGCCATTCAGGTCTTTTCAAGGCCTTCCTTAAGTCCAGTTCATCACACAGTCCTCTTCAAGGTGACAGCCAGTCATAAGCTCTGAAAGACTTAGTGCAAGTATATTACTGGGTCAGCCTATAGGCCCCACTGCTGTGATCAAACATCATAGTTAATATTTATTATTTCCTGCCATTTCATCCATTCTATTTTTCTAATTTTTTCTATTATTCTAATTTTGGTTACCATTAACCAAAATTTCAGTTGTAGAAGTGCTATGAGCAGGTCAGGAGATAGGGCCTTCGGTGACCAACATTTATTTTGCAAACTTTCATGTAATTTCTTGCTTTTAGTTTCACACTTTGTCCATGCTCTCTATCCTATCCCATGCCTCTGAATTTGGAGTTACTCTAGTTTGGTTCTTTCAGTTTTCTGTTGAGAGACGTAGTTACTTGCAAGTTTGGGAAGGCACTTACTCTGTGCGCTGACTTTCAACCAGCTCACGATTGTTAACCCCACATCTGGAAGCTGCCTTCTCTTACACCTGGTGCTGTGCTCACCCAGGGCTCCGAAGAATGATGAATCGACTCATTTTCTCTTTGCATTCCCTTCTGTAGACTCCTGATTTATAATTTATTCCATCTTGCTATTTCAGTTATTACACCTCCATCTTATTCCAGTTTTATAGAAATCTGTTGACTCTCCTGTTTGCCCATGTTTCCTCTAAATTCTCTTTGTCTTTGGCGTTTTTTTTCCCATTATTTTATTGTGGAAAAATATATATAACATAAATTTGCCGTTTAACCATTTTAAATGTAAATTTAGCATCATTGATTACATTCATGATAATGTGCAACCATCACCTATTTCCAAAATGTTTTTATCACCTCAAACAAAAACTCTGTTCCATTAAGCAATGACTCCCCAAGAATTTTCCCACTCCCATAAATTTGTCTCTATGAATTTGTCTATTCTAGATGTTTCATATAAGGCAATCACACAATATTTATTATTTTGTATCTGTTTTATTTCACGTAGCATAATGTTTTCAATTTTTTTACCATTGTTGATTTAAAATCTATTTTATCTGATATGAGACTAAGTACACTTACTGGCTTTTGGTTTCCATTTGTGTGAAATATTTTTTTTTCCATCTCTATACCTTGAGTCTGTGTGAGTCCTTGTGGGTTAGATGTGTTTCTTGGAGACAACAAATATTTGGGTTGTGTTTTTTCATCCATTCAGCCAGTTTATGTTTTTTAAATAGGACATTCAAACAGCTTTTCTGTTCATCATGTTGGATGATTCCTTGTGTTGTTTTCCCTCTTGTTCTATTGTTTTATTAATATAAAAGCTGTGAGCTTTAACTTTTTGATATTTTTGCTCTGGTGACATTGTGCTGTTCCATGTATAATGGACTTTTGAGCATTTCCTGTAGGGCAGGTCTAGTAGTGATGCATTTCCTTAGTGTTTGCTTGTCTGGAAAAGTCTTTATTTCTCTATCATTTATGAAACTTAGTTTTGAAGGATACAAAATTCTTGGCTGGAAGTTCTGTTTAAGAAGACTAAAAATGGAACCCCAATTCTTTCTGGCTTGTAAGGTCTCTGCTTAGAAATCTGCTGTTAGCCTTATGGGTTTTCCTTTGTAGATTAGTTGTTGCAAGCAGCTCGCAGAATTTTCTCTTTCACTTTGACTTTGGCCAGGTTGATGACTACGTGTCTTGACAATGTCCTATTTGCTATGAATCTTCCTGGTGTTCAATGACTATCTTGTATCTGGATACCTAAATCTCTGGTGATACCAGGGAAATTCTCCTCAATAATTTCCTTAGATAGGTTTTCCATGCTTTTTCTTTTTCTTCTTTTCCCTCCAGGATATCTATAATTCACACACTGGCTCATTTCACATAGTCCCATATTTCTCTGAGTGATTGTTCGTTATTCTTTGTTCTTTCTTCCCCATCTTTTACTGACCGGGTTAGCTCAAGCTCTGATATTCTTTCTTCTGCTTGGTCTAGCCTGTTATTAAAGCTTTCCGCTGTATTTTGTAATTCCCTAAATGACTCCTTCATTTCTTTAAGTTCTGTTATATCCTTTCTTATGTTATCTGTCTCTTCAGTGAGTTATTCTTTTTTAAAATTTTTATGTCCTGAAATATTTTTGGCTTATTTGTGTCAGTTTTCATCTTTTTTTTCTGTCTTATTCATCTTATTTGCTATCTATATTCTGAATTTGGTATCTGACATTTCAACAATTTCCTTTTGGTTGGGGTCCATTGCTGTGGGTCTGTTGTGATCCTTTCAGGGTGTGAAACTAGCTTGTTTCTTCATGTTGCCAGAATTCTTTTGCTGGTTTCTTCTCATCTGGAACCTCTTCTCTCAGCTCAGGGTGAAGAGGTTTGTGGCACACCTATTCTCCTTTGCTGGGAACACTCATACTTAGTGAGAAGAAGGAAAGGTCCCTAGATAGAATTTTTGTGTTCTACTCCAGAGGATTGACCCAGCAGCAGAAGGGCAGATGCACTGAGAGGTCGTATTGTAGCTTCCTGCTACATTGTCCCATTCTTGCATTGTCCCATCTTCCTGCATTGTCCCATTCCCCTGTGGTTGTCACAGTCCAAGCTGGTGTTGGGGGATATTAGTAATGGAGTGATGGGTTGGTTCCCAGGCTGCTATTGGAAGCTTGGGCAGGAGGCTGGGTGAGTCCCTCTCCAAAGAGGTGAGTGGCATGTGAGTTTGCTCTGCTCAGGCCTCCCTGTGGCAGTGGTGGCTGAGTGAGGCTATTTAGACAGTGACCCAGATGTCAGGGTTGTGGGCATTCACTCTGCTCAGTTCCAGGGGCAGTGGTGACATGCAGGGGAGGTGGCTTCTGGTGAGTCTGCAGCAATGTGTGTGGGGCAGTGCCACAGTGGCTGTGTAGCACAGGGTGCAGCTGCAGTCAGCGATGTGCAAGGTGTGCTGTGCTGCTGGGCTCATGGTGCATGGGGCCACTGGGATGCATGGGGTGCGGGGCCACTGGGATGCATGGGGTGCAGAGCCACAGTGGCTTGGTGGGTCACCAGATATTGTGGGTGCCTGGGTGCGTTATGGGACCATAGTTGGCAGCAGGGTGGGTTGTGGGACCTTGGCAGGTGGCTGAGTGCTTCATGGGGGTGGACTGCAGGACCTTCGTGGGCGTCTGGGTGCATCGCAGGATGGTATTTTGTGGTCAGGCGGGTCACGCAACCTTGGTGTGTGTCTGGGTGGGGTTGTGGGACTGAGGTTTGTGTCTGCATGGGTCGTGGGAACTTGGCGGGTGCCTGTGCAGGTCACTGGACCTTGGTAGGCACCTGGATGGGTTGGGATGGGTCTTGGCCATTGCCTGAGTGGGTTGTGAGACAGTGGGTGGCAGCTGGGAAGCTTGTCAGGCTACAGTGGTTGGGCTGCCTGTGGTTGGTGGGCCCAGGGAGATGTGTGGCACCCCACTGGGGATTCATGATGGCTGGGGCTCTCCCTCCACCCAGGTCCAACTGTGGCAGCTGCTGTGGTGCTACTCAGGTGGCAGCAGCGACACTATCGAGATGGTGGTCGCAGATGCTGAGGGCTGGTGGGCGCCTGCTCTGCTCGGATCCCTGAGAGGTGGCCAGTGGGGAGTGGGGTGGGGAGGGTTGCATGGTACCCAGTCCCAGTGTGCATGAGAATGCCTCCCGACTCCCTCCCTGGGCTCTCAGGGGTGATGGGGAGGTAGCTGCAGTGGAGCCAACCTCTCTGCAGACTGGTTCTGGGGCTGAGAGTGCAGGATGGCGTCTGTTGCAGCAGCCTGGGATCAGAAGCTGGCAGGACCCCACTGTGCCTGCTGTCTGGTGCAACACTGCTTAAGGTTTCCACGCAGCTCCCTGGTAAGTGGTGGGAGAGCTCCCTCTTGGCTCAGGCTTCAGTGTCTACTGGGGAAGTGTGGCGCCTCAGGAATTCCTCCCGTGACCCTTCCCCACATGTGGATGCCTCCCTCAGGTACCTTCCAATCTTGCCAAGTGGATCACCTCGCCTGTCTCCCTGACACTTTGGGTGTCTCCAGTCGCTCCTGTGATGATTCACAATGCTCTCTCCGAGAGGGTCCATCCACGAGTGAACCTCGACCCACAACCTTTGATCCTTTCCTTGAGAGCAGCCAGTGCAGGCTGCTTCCAGTCTGCCACCTTCCCCACCCCTCGTAATTTTCTTTTCCTGTGACTTTTTCCCTGATTTTGAGGATAATGCTGGCCTCATAGAATGAGTTAGGAAGCGTTCCCTCCTTTTCCATTTTTAGAAGAGTTTGAGAAGGATTGGTCTTACTGTTTCTCTAAATATTTGGTAGAATTCACTGGTGAAGCCATCCGATTGTGGACATTTCTTTTTTGGGAGGTCTTTGACTCCTAATTCAATCCCTGCTCGTTATAGCCTACGGAGAGTCTCCATCTCTCCATGAGTCAGTTTAGATAATTTGTGTGTTTCTAGAATTTTTCCATTTCATCTAGGTTATTTAATTTGTTGGTGTATGGTTGTTCATAGTATTCTTCCATAATCCTTCTTTCTATAAGGTGTGTAGTAATATCCCCTCTTTCATGTCCAATTTGAGTTAAGTTTGCTCTCTCTCTCTCTCTGTCAGTCTTGCTAGAGGTTTGTCAATTTTGTTGATCTTTTGAAAGAATCAACTTTTGGTTCATTGATTCTCTCTACTGTCTTTCTATTGTCTATTTTATCTTTTCTCTAATCTTTTCTTATTTCCTTCCTTCTGCTAACTTAGGGTTTATTTAGCTTTTCTTTTTCTAGTTCCTTCAGTCGAAAAGTTAGCATATTGATTTAAGATCTTTTTTCTTTTTCGGTGTAGCATTTACAATTATAAATTTCCTTCTGAACACTACCTTTGCTTGCATACATTTTGATATAATGGTTTTTTTTTTCATTTTCATTCATTTCTAATTATTTTCTAATTTCCCTTGCCATTTCTTCTTTGATCCCTTGATTAAGAGTGTATGTTTAATTTCTGCATATTTGTGAATTTTCATTTTCGTTCTGTTACTGATTTCTAGCTTCTTTCCATTGTGATCAGAGAAGGTACTTTGTATGATTTCAATCTTTTTAAATTTACTAGGACTTGTTTATGGCCTAATATATAGTCTATCCTGGAGAATATGCAGTTGAGAAGAACCCTGTAGTTGGTGGGTGGAGTGTTTTGTAGGTGTCTGTTAGATCTAGTTGGTTTATGGTGTTGCTCAGGTTTTCTTTTGCCTAGGAAAGTCTGTCTATTCATTATTGAAAGTGGAGTATTAGAGTCCCTTGTATTAGTGTAGTATCCTTGGGTTTTACAGCTTTGATTTCCTTTATTTTTATTTTAGAAGGATTGAAAAGAAAAATATTCCACATCAATTAATTATGTTTAATTAGAACCCCTGTAGTATTTGATTCTAGAAGAAACAAAGGAAATTAATAGTTTTAAATATCTACCATATGGAAAGAACTGCATAAGTTTCCTTCACAATCATCTTATCTAAATCTTTACAAGACTGTTTGTAATAAGTGTTATGTACACTGCTTTACAGACAGAGGAATCTCAAAGTAAACTTTCTTAAGAAACATGCCCAAGATTTACACAACCAGTAAATGGCAGAACCAAAATTCAAACCCTGACCCATCTCATTCTGAAGTCATGCTCTTTGTATAACATCATGTTCCCTTGAACATGCGTTGGCTTCCATTTCACCTCATGGAAGCCTCAAACATCCTTTGATTGGGTAATTCTGATGTTTTTACTGGTACTTCTTGACAAATGAGGAAGCTGAGGCCAAAGAAGTTCAATAACATTCTCACACATATGAACTAGTTAATTGGTAAAATCAGAGCTACCACTGAACTTCTTAAATCAAAATCCCAGGGTTTTCGTCTAACAATACTCTAATCCTGGATTTGAGGGCAACCAAAGTAGTGATGCTGTTCAATTTTTAAAAATTGTATGAAAATTCAGAGACAGACTGACAATCTTATCCAAAATAAAGAGCCAAATGTATATACATATAAAATAGAATGGTATAAAAATTATATTTTCTTTTAAAAAATGGCTAAGTGTTTAGGAAGAGGATTTATGTAGCAGAAGCACCGGAAACCTGTGGAGCTCTAATACGTTAAGATCAGAGATCATCCATTGAAGACGTCCCTACTCACCACCCGCCCCCCACTCACCACCAATCAGTGATTTCAGATCCAACAGAGCATCTCAAAGCTGGCCTGGTAGAGTTCTGTACAAGCTGCAGGTAGTTTAAACTGACTTGGGATGGAGCTCTGCTCAGCAAGCAGGGTGGCCACCATCCCTGCCCTTCTCAGAGTTTATATTGTCACTCCTAATGGGCAAATGATCAGCTCATACCTTCCCTGTCTCTTCTGATTAGAATCATTGCCCTTCATGTTGGGAATCAGACTCTGTGTCTGAATCAGACCTGACCTGGGCAGAAGATGATCAGCAGTCATGGCTCTGCAAGGAGGTTGGAAGCCTGGAATCATTCTTTCTGCCTGTTGTTACCTGTCCTGCTGGTACCACCTGATGCTACCCTGGCTCTGTTGTCTTATTCAGAAATAAGTGAGGGTTTTGCCTTTTTGCATTTAACCTTCAGTTCACTCTGAGCTATGCCTGCCTGGCCTTAGCCCCCTCCTTGTTTCCAGATCCCAGCTGGGTCCCCCTGTGACGGGGTTGCACATAGGCTGCCTTTGGGACTTTATGGCAGGTCAACCAGCCTGCTGGTTTGAAGCCCTCTGTGTAGACCCTGCCTGAGCCATCCTGAAGCTCACCAACTCATTTGTGCTGTGTGTATCATATGATCCAGCCAGTATCGGCCTTATATCTGGGCAAGAGGGCTTCCATCTTGGCTTCTGTACTCAGGGCCTTGTTTTTTAGCCAGGCTCTCCCCTTGGGGGAAGAAGATCACCAGTCAAAGTGATACGCCCACCTGGAGTCTATACTTTCCCTTCTAGACTGTACTCCAGATAACTGAGAAGCAAGAACTTTTTGCCTAGACAGTCATGACCCTGCTTCCAGGACCTGTGCAGGCCTCTACGTTGGCTGCTGCCATTGCATGCACAACCTAGGCTCGGAGCTTAGCCTAAGGGGAGCTGTCTGCAAAGCAGGATACAACCGAGAAAGGGGAGAAAGGAGTCAGGCAGGGGGTTGGGAGTGAAGGGTCCACAGCACCACATTCAGCACAGAACCTAGAGAAAATAAGGAATTCTTACCTCTAACTTGGGCTTTTCAGGTTATTATGAAAGTCCATTTGTCAAGGAAGATGGATGGAATATATTTTATCTATCAGTCTATTAGCTGGACTTACAACTTGTTAGTATTTTGGAATATGGTATACAGGTCTCCATGTGTACTCTTACCCTGGACCCCACAGAAGTTTGAGGCAGGAGTTCAAGGCTGCAGTGACCTAGGATTGTGCCACTGCACCCCAGAGTGAGATCCCATCTCCTATCTCCTAAAAAAAAAAAAAAAAAGTTAGAGGTGCTCCTGGGCTCCGCTCTTGACTTATCGGGTTCCAACTTCCTCACTACCACTTGCTCATGTTCTTGAGATGCCATATGTCTCATACTCAGGTTGAGCCAAAGTGGGATATAAATAGCACGTCAGGAGGTAGAGAGAAGCCAAGTATGTTCAGAGAATTTAGAATAGTCTAATAAAAATAACAGGGGCTTTAGAAACCGACAAACCTATATTCAAATCCCAGCTCAGCTAGCAAGTAATTTGACTTCTCCAAGCTCTAATTTCCTCCTTTGACACACGGGGGAAATATTCTGTGCCAAGAGATTGGGAAGCATTAAACAACATGTGTGAGTCAAGTGCTTTGCACAGGGCCTGGCTCCCAATCAACTCATCGGCTAATTTTGGAAGGTTTCGTGCTCCTGGGACAGGCTCCACCACCTCTAACTTATGGCCTTTTCCAGCACATTGCATGGAAAAGACATTTGCCACTGGAACCTGACGTCTGTTCCAAGAGTGAGCCTTCCCTAGACTGCCCTGTCTAGTCTCTGACACCTTCCTTCACTTCCGTCTCCCAGCTTGAGTCTTTGGAGTATCTCTGGGATCTTGCTTTTCCAGTCTTGGGGCTGCTTCCATCTTGCATCACCACGGTTTGGAATAGATTGTCTTTGTGACTTGGCCCCTGTGCCCTCTGCCATGTGCTTTCCCCATAGGCAGTTCTGGGATGTGTGTTCTACTGCACCAGGTTGACCTTCCTGCCTCCCAGGCTGTGGCTGTCACAGCAGGTCTGGGTGTGGCACTTTCCGTGGTTCAGTTAGGGCCATGAACGAGACTGAAGGCAAAGAGTGGGGCGACTGCTGAAGGCCAGGAAACCGGAAAGGAGAAATAAAGCCTTGTGGTGGAACAGGAAGTAAGAAACTCCAGGTCTAGCAAGCTGCCAGGCAAGTTAGTGTGTAATTCCTCCAAGTCTTTATTATAATTTAGTTTTCTATAGATTTCTTGGCAAAGATGAATTTTTAAAATTCTACCTTGTGTTAGTTCAACTAAAACAGAATACAATTTAGCATGCATATAGAGGTCCACAGCCAAACTCTCAGAGGGAACCTGGCTGAGCATGTGTAGAGGATATATAAAGAGGTGAACATTTGGAAGTAGAGAATCTGGAATGACTGGAATTACTGTGACAACTAGGAAACTATCTCCCAGACTATAGTCTACAAATGGCACCCATCTGTCCAGCTGCCCCAGAGGGAAGCCTGGATCCATCCTGGCCTTTGTCTTCCCCATGTCTTCCCCAATCATTCAATCCTGTACTTCCACCTCCTTGATTTTCTTGCTTTCCACTGCCACGATCTTTTGTCACCCTCCTTACCATTCCTGGTACCTCCCATCCAGAGAGAACCTGGAACCTCTGGTTCTGAAGTACAAGGTGCCCACATGCAAGGCGGTCTCCAGCAGCATGCTCAGAATGATGGATCGAAGGGCTGGAGAGAATCTAGAAAGTCCACGTTCGGTGATAGGTCAGAGCACAGCAATCAGAGAATGAACGGTCAGGCATCCTAGGTTCACCCAACGGGGTGGGGGAAGGGTGCGACAGGCTGTGTGTGTGAATTAGAAGGAATTCATTGACTCCGAAATGGCTGGACCTTCCAAAAGTCCTAAAATCACACTTGAGAGATAATGCCTTTTAATTTGGGTAGCCAGGCACTGGGTAGCCTAACTACCCAGAGAGTGTGGGGAGTGTATCTGTGAAATTATGGCAGGGAAAAGGAGTGCGGGACCAGAGGAGAAGGATGGAAAACCAACTTTAAGGTAAGTTACAGAGCTGACCACCACTATGGATGACTGGTGCTTGATCCCTGGGCCCAAGGGCGTGGCATCTTGTACCTGTGTAAATAAACCCAACCCTGTGCACAATTCTCCCCCAATCTCCCAGTTTGAGTTTTTTGTCTGTTTCCCGCCTGGGTATTATCAACTGGATTGGGCAGGACGCCTAAGAAATGCTGGTCACTAGCCTCCTAGGAGTTGCAAATCTAGAGCAGGGAGTCAAGTCAGGGTGGAAGAGAGAGATTGTGGGAACAATATCACCTGCTGGGGTAAAGGGGTTGCAGGAACTAGGGGAAAATTGCAGGATTTGGGGCTCAGAGTCAGAGTCAGAAATCAGACCTTTTAAGGCAGCTGATGAAATGAATTTCTGAACTGTTGACAGAGGAAGAGAAGTATTTACCTATGCATCCTGGTCCCCATGGGCCCCCCCCACACTTCAGGGCTTGCGTGCATACAGAGTGAGGGGACTTCTGCAGGAGGCCCATGCTGCGTCCTTAGACAAGTCTAGGGCGAGGAGCTGCCATCGCACCCACCGAAAGCTGGAGGAAGCCTGCTCAGAGTGGCTTGCTGGAGCAGTTGTGGGAGTCAGAGATGGGGCAGAGAGAACCTACAATCTAAGAGAGGTCCAGTGTTTTCGAGAAGTCCTGGTGGCCTCAGGTTTGATGAGGCCAGTCAGTCTCAGCCCCATGTCACCTCCAGGGCTGGTGTGGGACTGAGTGTTGTCTTCCACTGACACCTCCTCCCTTCTCTGCCCTGCTCTATCTGTGCCCAGGGTGGCAGCAAGAAGCTTCCTCACCCTCTGGCTTCAGACTGGCCTCAGCCCATGGAGCAGGAGGCAAAGTGAGGCTGGATGGTTATTCCCTAGCTCCCTCATTCCACGAAACGCTGCAGTCCAGTGAGTCCGCCCTCTTGGGGCTCTGCTAAGCTCTCTCTGCTCTTGTCCCTGCAGGTCATAGTTTTGTCAATGGCTCCTTTTATTAGACTCTCCTGCAATGACCCACTTTGAATGTGCTGTTTACACGTAGGGCCTCTGTGGGATTCACTGGGTTTCCCAGTCACGGTCAGTCCCAGAGGGGAGTTGATGTGGAACCGAGGAGGCAGAGATGGACGCAGAGGAGCTGAGGAGATTGCAACCTGATGTCAGATGGGCACCGGCAGCTCAGTTCCCTCCAGAAATTTAGACCTGGACTGGGGAACAGCAGACCTTGTCCAGATCGCAGCCCTCTTTCTAAAGAGGCAGGTGCTCCTAACACACTGCCAGGCTGGGCCCCATGGCTCTGGGCAACCTGCTGGGTAGGGCTGCAGGAGCAGGTACACAGCCGTGTTGTCATGTGGTTACAACCAGGTGCCCAGGAACTCGTTGCAGAGCACAGGGAAACCACAGAGTGGGAGCAAACAGATGTCATTGAGCAAACACTTGCGTTCTCATTTATCCTTTGTATCTACCCTTGAGGCTGCTTTTGTCATCCCTGTTTTATAGATAAGGGACCTGAGGCTTAAGGCATATCAATAAATACCCGCAGATCACACAGACAGGAACTTGTGCAGAAGGATTCTCACTCATGCTCCTTCCCCTGGACTAGCCAGTCCTTGCGGAAGCACACCAGGGGGTTCCCTGTAGAGTTTTAGGATAAGGACATCTGTTAGGCAGCTACTGGCTGATCCTCTAGCTTGGTGACACATTATGCGTGACACGTACACCAACTCTCTCCTTCCTGAGCTAGGAGGGCCTCGCTTACCGCGGACGGTGCCGATAACCCTGTCCAATGTTGTTCCCCACCCACCCCCACACCCCCTTCCAGCCAAGTCTTCACTAATGTTGATTTGAAGGGTAATTTTCTTGTCAACTGTATAATTAATGGGCCGCACACTGCAGTGGTCCTCTGTTATTCTGCTTCTCGCAGATATATTTCAAAATGAATAGCTGTTTAACCAATCACTCGACAGACGTCTTACCCTTAGGTGTTTCTGTCTGTCAGCATTTTCGCACATGGAGCCTGAAGTAGGCAGAATCAATTTGGGTATCTGTTCCGGGTAAGTGAAAGCAGCCACGAATTAGAGATTCTTGGAATATCCGAACTTGTCGCCTATTAGCGCTGAGCGGCATCTGGGTTGCCCTTGCAAGCTCCTTGGCCCCACGCTCTGGGACTCCCGCATTGTCTGCCACTTTTAATAAAGCGAGAAGAGGTCTTTTGTGGTGGCTTTAAGATAATATGTCTTGTACAGCATGCGTGTCTGATCTTTCTTGCAATCCGGGCGTTTATGTGGCTGTTCCCTGCACAAAGGCTTAAAACGATAGTTTTACAGGAGAATTTCAAAACTCCTGACAGCCCTGGGAACGTGAGAACGAGGAAGGTATGCATTTATTCAAAAACGGAATTCTGACACATCAGCGGGGTGCTTCGGAGGTGCCTTTTGTGGGAACGGAGTTTTCCCAGAAGCTTATTAGTGCAGGGATTAGAATAAGGACTTGGAAGACATTAAATGATTGGAACCAACAACTGCAATTGACCTGGCCTCTTGCTCTTCCCAGCACTGGTTGCAGAGGCAGAGATAATTGTAGAAACACTGCTGGTGCCCCCTCCATGTCCCCTTGGCAGCCCTGGAGGTCACTTGCAGAGGTCCTGTACCTGCCCATGGCATCCCACATTTCTGAGGGGGCTCTCCAGTCACAAGGCTGTGCTCGGCGCTTGAGCTTGGGGACAAGTTGGATGTACCAAGAATTAACTCCCCAGGAGTGACCCTCAACTTAGGAGTGACAGAAGTTGGTGAGTAAACACTCCAGCTTCTTCACCCTGCAGTGGGAAAACCATGAGGCTAATCCTCACGCTTTTCCAAAAGGCCCCGGGGGGACTGAATCCTACTTTCCCACGGCAGTGTGACAATGGTTGACAGCCCCATTTTGCCTGTGTCAAAGCAGAGGCTCCAAAAGGGTGGTCTTTCTTCCTCACTTCACTGGCACAGAGCAGGTGGGTCCCAGTCACCCCGCTGGGCCCACTTTCACTCCAGCCATTGCTGCCATGAACCCTCATTAAGTTCGGTGGCTCATGGAAACCAGGTGACAAATGGAGTCCTGGCCCAAGTCTGCTCCACAGAGGGCTCAAGGGGTTTACAGATCTTACCCTGTGGGCATTTTCCTGGTCTCTAAGTGCATAATTTGGATGGATACAGAGATGACTCACATTGGTTTTCTGACCTACGTGGTAAAATCCTTTATGCAAGGAAGGGCCAAAGGAAAACCCAAAGCAACACTGTATTTCAAGAGGAACCACAGCTACAGGTCCACTGTCAAGGAGTTAAATGGTGCAGGTGTGGTGATCCCGGTCATATCCCATCAGCTCGTCAATGAAAATCACCCGGATTATGATGGATGATGGTGGGATGTTATAATCTTCACCAGGTAATAGCCCTAATTATAATCGCTATGCTAGTTGTGGTGTGTTTGCTAGAACAGAACAACACAGCATCTGGCACTTGGAGCGTTGTACTCGATCTAGCAAATATATTCTTTTCCATCCCTATTATTAAGGGAAACCAAACACAGCTGACTTTTACACAGCAAGAACAGTAATATACAGACTACTCAACCTATGTTAACTCACTCACTATCTGTGAAAACAGTCTACAGGGACCTTGTTCATTTTGATCTTCCACAGACCATCATGGAGATCCATTGTATCAATGATATCGTGCTAATTGGATCTGTTAAGCAGGGAAGTGTTAAGAATTCTGGATGCACGAGTGTAATATATGTTGCCAAAAGATGAAAGATATGTCCTATGAAAATTCAGGGTTCTGCACATTAGCAAAACACTTACGGATGCAGTGATCTGGAGCATAAGGAGCTAAGTTAATGAACCATGTGGCCCCTACCATTAAGAAAGAGGCACCATGCTCTGTGCCTCTGTGGAATTTGGAGACAGCATACACTGCATTAGAAGCCACTGCTCTGATGCATTTATAGGATAACTCATAAGGCTACAAGTTTGGGTGAGGCCAGGAGGAAAGGTGAACTCTGTAGCAGACAGAAGCCATAGTGAACGACATCCTGCTGCTAAGGCCATATGTCCCACCAGATTCTATAGTACTAGAGGGACCCGCAAATCCCAATAGAAGAATCATAGTGCACACCCCGAGGATTCTAAAGCATTCTGAAACAAGGCCACGTACGCTGTGGCAGACAACTGTTTGCTGTTTGAAATTCACCTCCTGGCTTGTTATTGTGCCTTAGTAGAGACTGAACAACCCTGAGACATCAAGTGACTATCAGAACACAATTGCCCATCATTATCTAGAAATTATGAAATACACTTGAGTGATAAGGTTGGGTAGCACAGCAACAATTTACTGTATGAGAGAAATGATACATGTAGAATTGGATCTGAACAAGGCCAGAAGGTGCAAGGAAGAAACAGGAATTAATGGCCTGGACTTCCATTTTTGGTGCCTCTCCTTGAACTTATGGCATCATAGATATTCCATCCCATCAATGACAGAGAATAGATTTAATAGATTAATATTATGTATAATATATAATTATATAATTATATATTGACATATGCATATGCAAATATGATGTATATTACAATTGATATATAATATAATTATAATATTTAATATGTTTCTGCACGTGGAAGTGGACCATTGCTGCACACACTTGAGCGAGTACTGCTGTGATTTGTATGTGGTTTGTTTGGCCTTGTTCAAATTTGATCCTCAGTGTTTGGAGAGGAGACCTGGTGGGAGGTGTTTGGATCATTGGGGCGGATTCCTCCTGAATGGCTTGGTGTCATTCTCAAGGGACTGAGTGAGTCCTCACTTTTAGTTCCCACGAGAACTGGTTGTTGGAAAGAGACTAGTGCCTCCTCCCTCTCTCTCTTCCTCTCTGTCACCATGTAATCTCTGCACACACCTGCTCCCATTCACGTCTGCCACTAGTGGAAGTAGCCTGAGGCCCTCCCCAGATGCAGATACTGGTGCCGCGCTTCTCGCACAGCCTGTAGAACCGTGAGCCAAATAAACCTCTTTTCTTTACAAATTACTCAGGAATTCTTTTATGGCAACACAAATGGAATAATATAAGTATCCCCAAAGAACAAAAGTAAAGAGGCTACTTCCAGTGGGTAGAATCATGAACAATGCATTTTGTAACTATATTGGTACTCCCAGCAGAGGTGAGAGGCTCGTCTGAATGGTCAGAGACATAAAAGGGCAAGACTGAAAGTAAGAGAAAAGGAAGTTTAAAGTAGAGGTGGTTTCAAGCCAGCTGGAATGGACACAGGGTGTGCTAATCTTTGTGTCTCTTTTTAATGCTCACCAGAGAGCATCTTTGCCAAAGCAGTTGTTTAGTGACCAGATGGATAGAATGACCCAGGGATGATTGACGTTATTCATTTTCTCTCTTGGACTACTTTGGTGCTTGTACAATGGGCTAAAATGCTGGTCATGGGGCAGGTTCTGCACGGGCCCAACATTGATCTGGTCATTGCCATTGTGGAATACCTAGTTTGCTAGCAGCAGTGGTTGACTTTGAGCATTCATTATATTAGTAGTGCCATCCATGCATTTGATGGCAAGTTGATTAAGCCGATCTTCTTCCACCCTAGGGATGATAGCTTTTGTGTTTACTTGAATCGTTACCTATTGCAGGCATGGTCTGTCCTCCTTTCCTGGAGTGCCTTTGCTAGCACACCCTGTGGGGGCCATGATGCCTGATTCACTGACATGCATTTACCCACCACATTGCTTCACATCAAGTGACTCATGGCCAAGGAGTATGACAAAGAGTGTGTGACCATGGGACCCACTGGTCCCATCATAGATCATATCACCGTGCAGCAGCCACTCTCATACGATAAAGAAATGACTCATTAAAGTCTTGGTGGAGGTGCCAGCTTGGGGGAAAATATCCTGTGGAATTGGGACACTTGTCCTTCAGGACCCAGCTCTTTGCATTGAACCATTAGCCAGTGTGTGACACTGTGTCCCCCATAAACTACATGGGTCCAGGAACCAAGTGGAAATCGTTCTGGCTGCTCTCACGATCACTCCTAATGACAAACTTAAAATATTTATTCTATCTTATTCCTGAAACCTTAGGCCCTGCTGGAAGAGAGGTCCTGGTTTCCAAGGAGGAAATTCTTCCACTGAGAGTCACAGTAAGAACACCATTGATCTCGAAACGACAACAATCACTTGCTATGTTGGGCTCTTCATGGGTGTGGACCGGTAGGCATAGAACAAAGTTACCATTTTAGAAGAGATACTTTCCTGATCACCATGAGGAAATAGGGATGTGGCTACACACTAGGGACAGAAAGTAGTCAGTAAGGTTCCTCTGGGTGCTTCTGTGGCCAGGGGTAGCTGGGAATGGGCACCTGCATCAAACGCAGCTCGAGAAGAGCAAAGCAAATACAGGCTCAGACCCCCGGCCCAGAGATATCTGGGTGATTCCATTTAGTAAGTCATGCAGACTCGCTGCAGTGCTGGCCAAGGTGAAGAAGTTCTAAAAGAGTGGGAGATTAGAGTGACGAGTAGCCATTGCACCCTCAAGACAGGTGCAGTAGCAGGGATTTTAGCTTAGTCCGTCACTCCACTACATTAAGTGTTCTATAGAGATTGCTGTCAGCTGCCCACCACCTTGGAAAGGTCTGAGGCAGACTGAACTTAACAGTGAACTTGAACAGATCGTAGTAATGGCAAGTGGTGGACTCTCTACTAGGTACCTCATGTGCCCCACTTCATATCCCCTCAGCTCGTCTTTTGTCTGATTTGCCAAAGTGTAAACTGACAACACCTTGACCCAGGTGTGCTACATGGGTCTTGCTTTTGCATCAAGGGCTTCTTTGACGCTGCTGCATGAGGAGGATGCAGGAATCTTGTGGACACCTATGCATGCACATTCTGGACATACGGGAGCATTAACACCCTGTGGGGCAGTCCTTGACCAACGAGGAAGTGGACCAGTGAATTAATGTGTTTCTCTTCTGACTCTCAGATGAACAGTCCTGAAGTTCAGGAGCCCCAATTTTTCTTAGTGACTGACTTGATTATTCACCCTTGTATAGACTTTCCTTCTGTATTAGACAGCATTTGCTGTATGATAAACCATTCTAAATATTAGTTGCTTAAATTAACAACCATTTATTTGGCTCATAAATCTGTGGCTAAGACGGGCAGTTCTGCAAACCTGCGCCAGGCTTGCCTGATCTCAGTTGGGCTTTCTCATGCATCTGTAGACAGGGGCTGGGTTGGATGGGTACAGGATGGGCTTGGGCAGCCTCTGCTGGGATGTCACTGTGGTCTCTGGTTCTCCACCACGCCAGCCTGGGCTTCTTCACATGGAGGTTGCAGAGTCCCAAGAGAACAAAAGGAAGTGTGCAAAGCTTGTTGATGCCTAGGCTGGAATTGGCACAGTGTCACTTCTGACACATTTTATTGATCAAAGCAAATCACAAAGTTAGCCCAGTTTCTAACCTTGGGGTTGGGATGGGGAAATACACTCCATCTCTTAATGGAAGGAGCCACAGGTGATCTTGTGGAAGAGCTTAGATACAGTGCAGGGAGTAATGGTGACAATTTCTGCAAATATTCTGCTATACTTTCTGTGATTGTCAGTTTTATGTGTCAACTTGGCCAGGCTGTAGTACCCAGTTATTTAATCAAACACTAATCTAGGTGTTGCTGTGAAAGTATTTTGTAGATGTGCTTAACATCTATAATCATTGACTTTAAGTAAGGGAGATAACTCTTGGTAATGTGGATTGGCCTCATCCAATCTTTTGAAAGATGTAAGAGCAAAAACTGAGATTTCCCAAAGAAAAAGAAATTCTGCCTCAAGACTACAGCATCAACTCCCCCTTGAGTTTCTAGCCTGCTGGCCTGCGCTAGGCATTGCAGACTTGCCGGTCCCTGCAGTTGCATGAGCCAGTTCTTTAAAATAAATCTCTTGAAAGATAAATAGGTAGGTAGGTAGGCAGGCAGATAGATAGGTAGAGACAGAGAAAGAGAGAGAGAGAGAGAGAGACAGAGAGAGAGTGAGGCAGAGAGAGAGACACAGAGGAGGGAGAGATATTCTGTTTCTCTGGAGAACCTTGGCTGATACAACTTCCTTCCTTGTTTCATGTTTCCAAGATCTCCACTCCTGTTCCCTGGGATCACTTTCCAAAACACACTGTCCACAATAAGCTCTTGTCTCAGGCTCTGCTTTCTTGAGAGGAGCCAGCCTAAGACAGTAGATATTTGGAAAAAAATATTCATTTTTACATTGTTTTGGTAAAATTCTGTGATAAGCCATTTGTCATGTGACAATAAGGACTTGTTATTGACAAAGAAGTTCAAAAATATTGAAACGTAACCTGAGTGATGTGTATGTACTTGAAGCTTTATTGGGAGCTTAAAAATGCAAATGAAATGTGTCAGGGCCATGCGTTGGGAACAGAGTCACCAACATTTGTAACCATGGAGGATGATCTTGATCTTTGAGGCGACTTGGATTCTCAGTTACATGGAAGGCTGGTGGGTAGGATTAACAGCAGCAAATTTTGATGAATGTCCCCAACATACCTGCCCTCCCCAGTGGAATCCAGAATCTGACTGTTTATCATCACCTCCCAAGCTCCTACCCTGGTACCAGCCACCATCGTTTCTCATCCATACTGTCACTGCCTCCTACCTGATCTCTGCATCCATCCTCAGGCCATTTTGGTCTATTCTTGCCCCAGAAGTCAGAGGGATGCTGGTGAAACACTAAAGTCAGATTATGCAAATTCCCCAGCTCACAATCCTGCCAAACTTCCCAGATTTCTCAAGATGAAAACTAGCTATGATAGTTTCTAAGGCCGACATCATCTGGCTCCAATTCACCTCTCTGAGCCACTTGGCTCACTCGCTGCTGCCTCTCTGGCCTCTTTGCTGTTCCCCAAGTGCTCTAGACATGCTCATGTCTTCAGACCCCACTGCCAGGAGGAGTCCTCTTCCCTGCACGTCCCCCCAGCTCGCTCTGCACAGCCCCCACATTCACGTCTCCAAGGGGACCGTCATGCTGTAGTATAGACTCGCAGCACGTTGGAGTTCAGTTGGCTAAACACATAGCTCTCAGGTTGGGGAAACAGAGAGGAACAGAGAAGTTGAAAGACTTTCCCAGGGTCTCACAGCAGACAGCAGGCTGGCTGAAGACACCCTGTTTCACAGACTCTCCATGCCAACTGATGTTTCTCAGAATAATTTTGTTTAGAGAAAGAAAGAACATTTGGCAACCAATCAGCCAGAGAACATTTTCATCCGTGTTTCCAGGCATAACGTGGTTTTCTGTTAGATTTGCGATGGGTAGAATGATGGATGTGCATTTAATCCCACACTGTGTGGGACGTGGGGCTGGGAACCTCGGCACCCCCACGTCAACCTCTGCAAACACTGGAGCACAGCAGTCGCGGTCCCCACGTGACACAGCTGGGGACAGAAACCCATCCCAGCCTTGTATTTTGTAACTGTCTCATATTCAATATTCCCTGGCAGGTGCGGAGAATGACTCATTCCCTCTACTCCTCTGAAAATGTCCCTTTCATGTTTCATAAACAACAGCTTTGCTGTGCCATTGTCTCTGTTAGTTATTTTCATAATTCATAATTATCTTAGTTCTTAAAATGTAGACGTACATTTAAAAGCATGATCCAATCGTGCTTGATTGCTGCCACATTGTGTTCAAAGTAATTACCATTCATTTGGCTTTTGAGGCTGTTGAATGAATTTTCCACATGAGATTCCTTAATTTGTACATATTTTATTGCTATAAAATAGGTATTGGCAAGCTGCCTAAACTGTAGTGAAGGCCTTTAATTCCTATCACTATGTGATAAAACAAATTGAGTGCAAACTGAGAGGCTTAAGATAGAACACTCGAAACGGATTCGACTCCTTTTTCTAAACCAAGTTTCCCCAGGTGTGAGACACAGGTAAGATTAAGGTAGCTTAGTTCAGGCTGAAAGCTCAGGATTGTTTGAGCATTTGTATAGAAATGATAATGTCCCTCCACAATCTATTATTCCTCTGAGAGAGGATGTTTGGAGAAGAATGTTATTAACATTTTTCATGCGTGGTAAGAGAAATCGAGTACATGTGAAACAGAGCCAGGGAATTCTTGGTCACGGTAGAGATCTGGGCCAGGTGTTCTGAGACCTGGGGCCAGCAGGGGCTCTGTCAAGCTGTGTGGCCTTTGGAAGGCCCTCTGCTTCTCTGAACCCAATTTGTTCACTTGGGAAATTAAGGGGTTGGGAGAAGTGATTCCTAAATTTAATTTGTAATTTTTCTTCCTGAGGTTATCAGTATCTTAGATGTATTCAGGACCTTTTTCCTGAGGCTTTCTCTAAGGTTTTGAAAATCACATCTATGCTATTTCTGATGCACACATTCTAAAAACTATAAGTGAGATGACAGAACATTAACTTGTAGAGAGGATTCAAATGTTTAGTAGATGACTTTCAAGGTCTTTCCTAATCCAGAAATTCTTTAACTCCATGTGGTCAATGGATGTTCCTGGGTTCTTCAGTTGGATTTCTTACCACCCTCCAACACGAATTTATCCTCCCACCTCTGGGCCTCCATGAACATGTGCACCTGTTGGTGTATTTATCATCCTTGCAATGCCTCCCAGCTTTTCTCTGCTTTCCAAGAGCTTAACCTTTTATCCAGATTTAGGGTAACTGGCATGACTTCTAGGGAGCAATTTCCGGTGCCCCATCCACAATGACCAAAAGTCTTTGGTCACTTTTGCACTTAGTTCCACAGTATTTTATGTAGTTTCCTTATGTTTAATAGGTATTTCTCTTCTTTGTACAACTAATTGTATATTCTTTGAGAAAAGAGTTGGTGTCATTGTCTTCCTTTTGTGGTTTCACCATGGCGAGAACCATAGCTGGTATTGAATAGATAGTCATTGATTGATAGATGCAATATGAATTTTTTTCACTATTTATTTATCAAACATTTAGTTGGCGTATTTCTTCACTCCCTCTGGATCCTAGGGATTGACTATTCTAGTCTATTCCATTGAAAGCACCATTTCTCTCTTTGACATTCCTTCCCTGAAGTTCACTAGTGCAGCACACAATTCCTCTACCAGATTGTTTCTGATGTAAGCACATGACTCTGCTTAATATTTCTTTTGGGTTTTCACTGTTAGTAGTAAATAAAAACTAGTTTTTAAAAAAAAAACACTCAAGGTAATCTCAAAATTACATTTGCAAAAGACATAAGACTTCCCAGATATAGTTGTCCCTAATACTCATGCAAAAGTGAAAGGAACAGTTTCCTCTCTTTTTAGTGAATTGATTCAGTTGTAGGCAGCTGAATCTACTCTGGCAACTTTGAGTAGAAAAGAGTTAAATAAAGGATATTAAATAGCTTACAGAGACATTGGCAGATGAAGCAATAAACTATGAGTCGAGCTTCTAGGAATAACTCCCAGAACCACACCACAGAGTTGACCGGCTAGGGGAGCTGTTGCCTAGCTGAGCCCCATACCCCACACTCTCTACTGCAGTGGGAAGTTGCCGATTTAGTAAGCTAGTGCTGCCACTTCCAGCCCCTAGACCTATTATGCCAAGATCATCAAGTTGTAACAGTTGCTGCTGGCCCTAAAGGACCAAATGTCCCCACCATCATGCTCACTAGACAAGCCAAATTTTCCATGCTTAGCCTCCTTGTTACAATGTTCACATCTTCCTCATATATCTTACGTGAACATCCACTTAGTAGAATCTGAATTTCATAACCTAGCTGCAAGAAAGTCTGGAAAATACGGTATTTACTTTTGTCTTTAGAGTTTGGGAAGGCCTTCTAAGGGCCAGAGTGAGTATTGGGTGAGCCAATCTGAATTGTTGGCCACACTCAGTGATTTTTCTTTTGATTTTTTTTTAAGGCAATCAACTTCATCCTAACTATATTTCCAGACCAAAGATCATTCTCCATGGCAGATTTGTGCAAAGATAATCCTTCTCTTTAATGTTCCTAAATGCTGTACCCCCAGTAACAAGCCAGATTCTCCCTCCATCTTTGCCCAGCTCCAGATATAATTACAAAAGTCCATGCAAATCTTCCTAGTATTTGTTTGCAGCTTCATCTCATAAGAGTATTAGCCTTCCTTGTGCTCTTTTCATAGTTTGACATCTTTCTTTTCTTTTTGTCATTTTGGTAATTGCCCTTTTAAACTCAGAGCTCCTCTTATTCTTACCTGTGTAGTCATGCTAATTACATAGGTACCTCTTCATTTCTTTCTCATAGGAGTTAACATGATTTTGATCATTCATTTATTCTCTCAGCAAATATGTGTGTATTTCGTGAGTCACCCTTAACTGAATAGTAGAGTCATCATATTTGTTAAATACTGGAATATACCGGTGAATAACATAGAGGTATTCTCTGTCCTCATGGAGCTTTCAGTACAGTAGAGGCAACAGGCAACTTTAAATAAGTGCTATTACTATGATCAGTGGTGTGGAAGGAGCAATACGCGAATATAGAATTACAGTCAATACAGGGATGTTCTCTGGGAGAGGATGTCATTCCAGATGAGGGTCTGAAGGTGAGAAGAAGCCAGCCACGCAAAGGCAGGGGTGTGCCCAACCACCAGAGAGCTCAGCATTTGCAAAGGCCTGAGGTGGGAGGGAGCTGGCTGTGTTGGCAGAAACTGGAAGATGGGCAGGTGGATGGAGAAAGTAGGTGGGGCAGAAAAGAAAACACATGAGTCTCTGGAATGCTCTGCTTTCAAACCAGTTAAATGCACATCAGGCACCTGAAGAGAGAAAGTCCTTTGTTTCCTCCATTTCGTGAGTTGGACTTCATTAAATTCCTGTAATAATTTAAATTCATTCTTTCATTTCATTATCTTCAGTGTTTCTCCCTGCTTGCTTCTGTGGATTTTCACTCTGGTATGTGTTTCTGATTTGATTGTAACTTTAAAGAAGTCATTCTCTTCCATTGATGTCGTTCAACCTGGAATTTTATCCCAACAAGCCTGTGATAGCCATAAGATACTAGTTACTTGTCTTGGTCTGTTTGGGCTGCTATTACAAAAATATCACAAACAAGTCAGCTTAAAAACAGCAGACGGGTTGTTTTCTCATGGTTGTAGAGGCTGGAGAATCCAAGATCAATGCACCAGTGGATTGGGTGTCTGGTGAGGGCCCACTTCCTCCTAGATGATGCCGTCTTAGCTGTGTCCTGTCGTGGAGGGAGGAGCAAGGCAGCTCTCTGGGGCCTCTTTCATAAAGGCATTAATCCCATTTTTTAGGGTTCCACTCTCAAGACCTAATCATCCCCCAAAGGCTCTATCTCTTAATACTATCACATTGGGGACTAGGTTTCAACCTACGAATTTTGGTGGGATATAAACTTTTAGACCAAAGTATTACCACTTAGCATTATAATCTTAAATTCACTTTGCTCATTGCCATGCTTTAGATGTTGGTTTGTAAAAATGCAACGACTCCAGAAAGTTCTTTCGTAGCACAGTATCTTGCAGTTGTTGCTTTCTGTAAAACAATGCCTCTCACACTCACACTTCTGCTGACACATGCAGGTCCATGAAGCAACTGTGTGTGCCTGATGTACACACAGAGTTTGATGACATGACCTCAAATGTATGGAAATATGAGGAAAATATTACCTCAGATTTTGTTTTGTAGTGATATTCATAAATGCATGTCTAAGCAGTGATTAATGAAGTTAATCAAAGATATAAAAATTATTTTAATGGTAAAGAAAACACATAATCTACTGTAAGTTTTAAAATATCATAATTTATTTTTTACCACAAGTTGCAATTTTTCTAGACTTATACTTCCTTGTTGAAAATGTGATAGATGCTATTGGAAAGAAACGAAAGTAGACAATATATTGGCAAGATTTTATTGCTAAATTATGGAATTGAATGATATTTAGCACGTAATTCATATGTATTTATTATCTCAAACTGTATTTGCTTTGCAAATGGCTGCCTTTGATTTGGTAATCGTTGCCATTCTGTTATTCCTAACGGAAACGCTTGTGGCATCAATCTCACTTCCGTGCAACTAGAGGTGGATGCTCCACTCAAAGGTTCTTCATCTATCCTCATCCTTGTCCTTATTAAAATTTATTCCCAACTAGAGTGAACAAGAAAGGAAAATATATACCTAAGAAATCACAGCTCGCTGGCATGGTAATAATTTGTGATGGTCACAACTGCGATGTGGGCACAGGGATTGTGATCACGAGAAGTGCTGGCAGAGACAACCAGGGGAAGCGGGTGTGAACAAACCCAGTGTGTCAGCTGTGAGCCCCTTTGTTGCCCACTGTGGGTATCAAAAGAAATTCAAGGACATAGGCATATTTTCCTATGAATCTGCTCTGATGTATAAACTATTCTTAAATCTCAGCAGTTAGGTACACTCAGTAAGAATTTGCTTGTTAAATACCATGCAAGCACTAACAGTCAATACACACTGCAATCAGTTTTTACGTACAGCTGAACCCCTTCCAGGGCACTGATGTGTTGGCATCTACATTCTTCCTGACTCCTGGTATTTGCTGATCCTCTTTTCTTATTCAATATCTTAGAAAGGAAAGCAAATGGCCATGGACATGCCAACATGGATTTTGACAATGAGTGGGAAGAGGTTGAGCCCTGACCCCTGATAACTGCTGATCTTAGCAAAACAAAATGCTGAAAAAGCATTTTCTATAGCACTTAAATGGAATTCAATACTAATACATCAGAGGTCGGAAGTATCACTGGCCTAATCCCAACTGTAAATAACTCATTGGTAATTATTTACTTAGTGTCTGTTAATGTACTTGTAAATAACGTGATGACAGGGGCGTCCGTTGTGCTCACCATTTTTAACTTGTTCTGCAAAAACTCGAACACACACAGGAGTAGAAAGAATTGCAATGAACTCCAAGTACCCATCGCCCGGCTTCCACAATCCTTCATTTACGTTCAGTCTTTCTCATCTATACTGCCCTATCCCAGATACAGAATAAATCTTTCAGAATGTCTGTGTACAATACAACAGTTTTTAAAAATACATAATCATAATGCCCATATTACATTTCAAAAGTTAACTTTGTTCTTCCACATTATCAAGTATCCATTCAATTAATTAAAACGTTTCCCTAATTGTCCCATAAATATTTTTTTTAAAGAGTTGGCTTGTTAAATAGGATCCACTCAAGGTCCACACATTGCATTTGATTGATATGTCTTTTAAGTGTTTTTAATCTACAGGTTCCCTCTTCCTCCCTTTTAAAAATATTTTCCTTTGCAATTTAGTTTTTGAATAAATCAAGTCATTTGTCCACTCTAGCTTCCTACGTTCTGGATTTTGCAGATTGTGTCGCTGTGGTGATATTAAACTTGTTCCTCTGCATCCTGAATGTCTTGTACACATTCAGCTTGTAGCTATGTCTGAGGCTCGGTGTGATTCAGCTGGAGTGTGGGGCAAGAGTATGTCAGAGACAGTGGTGCTACCATTTCATCTCCACCTCCTAGCACAGGGCTGGATGTTAGGGGATGATTTGTAAATACGTGTTGAATGAATGCATGCATGCGTGGTCTCTCACCCCTGCTGTGTTCCCATTTGAACTCCCTGGCACCTTCCAATATGTTGTTCCATCTTCTCAGGGTATGGGGTACAAGGTGAATAGTGCCCAGGGGATTGCAAGGGGTTCCCAGAGCGCAGACAGCAATGATGATGAGGTCAGAGAAGCAGGACAAGGATGCCCCGGAATCCCAGCTAGGGAATTTTGATTGCGTTTTTAAAGGAATGAAAAAGCCTTTCAATGAATTGAAATAGGGGAGGGATATGGTCAGATGTACATTTTAGCAAAATTACTGTGGCAGTGGTTTAGAAGTAGGATTAGAAGATGAGACTTGTGTTGGAGCCACGGGTAAGAAGGCGAAACAGAATGGGAGCCCCGAATCAAATTTGGCAGGAGCTACAGGGACATAGAGATGCGCATGCGTTTGAAGCACATATAAGAGTAGAATCACCACTACACAGCAATTAGAGTGGCCAAATTCCAACGCACTGACAACACCAAATGCTGGCGAGGATGTGGATGTGGCGAGGATGTGGAGCAGCAGGAATGCAAAATGGTACAGCCACTTTGAAAGACAGTTTAGCAGTTTCTTACAAGACTAAACACACTCTTACCTTATGATGCAGTGATCAGGCTCCCTGGTATTTACCCAAAGGAACTGAAAACTTATGTTCATGTGGAAACCTGCATGCAGACATTTATAGCAGCTTTAGTCATAATTGCTCAAACTTGGAAGCAACCAAGGTGCCCCTTCAGTAGATGAATGAATAAACAAACCACGGTGTATCCAGATAATGGAATATTATTCAGTACTAAAAAGAAATGAGCTGTCAAACCATGAAAAGACATGGAGGAAACTTAAATGCATATTACTAAGTGAACAAAGCCAACCCCAAAAGGCTACATACTATATGACTCCAGCTATACGACATTCTGGGAAAGGTAAAACTATGGAGACAGGAATATAATCAGGGGTTGCTAGGGGTTGGGGGTGGGGAGGTATAAATAGGCAGAACACAGACAATTCTTAGGGTGGGGAAAATACTCTATATGGTACCATAATGGTGGACACATGTCATTACACATTTACCCAAACCCATGGAATGTATAACACCAAGAATGAACCCAAATGTAAACTGAGGACTTTAGGTGGCAATGATGTGTCCACGTAAGGTCCTCTATTATGACAAATGTGCATCCTGTGTGGGGGATGTTGATAGTGGGGGGAGGTTGTGCATGTGTGGGGGGAGGGGGTACGTGGGAAGTCCCTGTAAATTCTGCTCCGTTTGCTCAGTTTTGCTGTGAACCTAAAACTCTTCTGAAAAATAAAATCTTACTTAATAAAAAAGTAGAATCAACTGGCATCTGTAATGGTTTAGATGCGAGGAAGGCAGGGCAAAGCCTGAGGTGAAGTGGCCCCAAGTTGCTGGTATAGGTATTTATTTTCTGCCACTTGTCAGCCCTATCATCTATGTCCATTGTACAAGCACAGATACTTTGGCAAATAACAGAAAATTACTGACTATTATCTTAATATGTGAGCTTTCCCAAAGCATAGGATAGATTACAAGATTCTCTCAATTTCTAACAGAGCAAATTGAGAGAAAAAATAAAGCAACCCACCCTTGATGGGTGAATACCACACTGTCACTTTACACATTAGGCAACTAGGAGCACAGTAGGATTTTCCCTGTGTTAATGCATGTAGTGCCCAGATTGGGGTTAGCACAGCATCCTGCGCCTGGGCCCTGGCTGGCTGTTCTTCCTGTTTAGGCACTGTCTTGGGGTTAGTAAGTCTAGCGCTGTGGGACTTAAGATTTGTTACTTAACTTTCTTGAAGGGGAGAGAGAGCACCCAGCCAAATTCATTGTCCCACGGGGAAGCCTTTGGAGAGTTGCCTCTCTGACCTGTAAAATGGCCGTGCTACTGGCTTCCCTCCCGACCACAGAGGACTTCTGAGAGGATAAAGTGTGACGAAGTGTGGGAAGTCCTGTGAAACCTACAAGTGAGATTGTAATTGCTTGGCTCAGGCTCTGAGGGTCCCAGAGCTCTGCTTCTGGTCCTGACTTTGTTCCTGAGGAGGTGAGTATCTGCAGAGATAACTCGATAGGGAGACCACTTAGGTGCTGGGGCCTCTTTCTCATCTGTCTAACGAGATGCCTGGAACAGACAACCTCCCCTGTCCTCAGTGATGCTATAAACCCCAAATTGAAAGGATTATTGTTGTTTCACTTTCAGTACCAAATTCTCTCCTAATCTGCTACTCTAAACAGTTTTGTCCTCTAAGGTAGACACGTGCTATAATACAGTTCCTGTTGCACAGATTAAACTGCAGCCGCAGTCAGATCACATCTCCCTTAGGGACCGTCCTCACACTGTGGTCAGCAGCAGCAGCCTCCTTGCAACCAAATTACCAGCAGTCCAGGTGGATCAGAATCCTGGAACCAGGACAGTGGGGTGAACAGTTGCAAATGGGCAGCAATCTGCACTATTAAAAAAATAGATTTAAACAGTTTTTGGAAATAATTTTAGATGCACAAGAAGTTGCAAAAGGTAGTATGAAGAGGTCCCATGTACTGTTCACTAGGTTCCTCCAGAAGTTCTATCTTACTAATTATAATAATTATTAAATAATTGTTTAATTTTAAATAATTTTAAATAATTATTGAACAATTAAATAATGATAGCACAATATTCAAACCAAAAGTTTGACATTGGTACAACACATGTGTATAGTTCTATATCATTTTTTTTTGCACATGTACAGATTTGCGTAACCATCACTGCAGTCCAGATACATGGGATGGTTAATTTCATGCGTCAGCTTGCCTGGCCATGGTGCCCAGACATTTGGTCAGACATTATTCTAGATGTTTCTGTGAGGGTGTTTTTGAATGAGCTAAACATTTAAATCAGTGGACTTTGAGTAAAGCAGACTAGCCCCTGTCCCTGTGGGGGTGGGCCTCATTCAGTCAGCAAAAGATCAAAATAGAACTAAAGGCTAATCTCCCCCAGGCAAGAGGAAATTCTGTCAGCAGAGAGCCTTTGGACTTGAACTACAGCTCAGCTCTTCCCTGGGCCACTCCTGGCAGCTTCCCCTGCAGATTCTGAACTTGTCAGCTTCCATAGTGGTGTGAGCTTCCTCCTTAAACAAATCTGTTTAAGTAGACAGATAGATAGATGGATAGATCTCCCATATTCTGTTGGTCAGGAGACCTTGACTGCTGCAGTACAGAACTGAGGAATCTGTATTTTGACCAGCAATGGAGGTGATTGTCAAATACATTGATGTTTGAGCAGCACTGTCCTGGCCCCAAGGTCACCCTGCCAGCTGGACGACCCAAGAATGGAAGGTTCTGATGATCAATGCTACATGATCCGGCCGTCCCCTGAAGGGTGGAGAGAGAAGTTTGTCCTAGTTGCCCCAAGCATTAGGAAACTTTCTGTTCCCTGCCAGCTCCATTGCTTGGAGTCTAAGACCTGCTTCTCATACCTTCACAGGTGTGGCCAGGAAAGGATCTGAGAGTTTGGGTCTCTAACGCGTTTCTAGGTGAGGCCAGAGTTTCTGGTCCGTGAAACACACTTCTAGGAATCAGATGAACCCAAATTGGGCCCCTGCTCTGACCTTCACTGGCTCTGGGATTCTGCTGAGCCTAAGGTGCCTCATTTACAAATTGAGTGTAAGAAGTCCTGATTTACTGTGAGAACAGGTGACGTCATGCCACGCAGCGCCCAGCACAGGTCTGCTACACTGTTGTCACTCACAACGTATTTCTCTTCTCCTTCCTCCTATTCCCAAACAGCAATGATCTTCCCATGGGAGAATAACAAAAGGTTAGTATGAACATATGCAGAAAGAACAGGACTTTTGGGACTACCTTCCCAGTTTTGAGTTTGTGTTCTTCTGGTTTCTTCTTCCCGAACTTGTTAAGAGGTGAGGTGGACCTTGTCCAGTCTCCATTGATTTCTGTTGGGCCATGGTCATTTTCGCTTTGGAAACTGTGTGTTTTCATTTTCCCCCAGTCCAAACTGACCTTTGATATATAACTGCTTGAAAAATGAGTGTTTTTAGGGAATAATTCCCTAAAAAGGGCAGCTTCACCTCATTCTCCATTGTCTTAGAGACTGGGGTCCCAGAGCCCATCTGGGAATAATCCTTCTGAGTGTGCACTTTTCTCCTGGGGAGAAAGGTCTCGGAATGCAATTTATTGTAAAACACACAGTGGTTACAGAGCTACCACAGTCCATGATACTCCTTTTATTACCACTCAGATGAGAACAGAAAATGACATTGGAAAGCAGTGAACTCACCAGAAGGGCAGAGAAAGTCATTAAATTCAACATGCATCATATTTCATAATCAGAACCCCGCAGTCAGCGCTGACACCACCAAATGAGTTTGTTGCAGTCATGATAATATAAAACCCACTGCATCTGCTTCCCTTGGCTCTTTCTTTTTGGACCCTAGCTAGGGCCAGGCCATTAATCACTGGAGGCAGGGGGACGGTGCAGACCAGTGCACTCTGGATTGCGTAAATTGAAAATACATGAGTGTTAGTAGGGAACACCGTCTTTAGTTTATCTCTGTTTGGGGCAGTGGCTTCTGAGGGGCTGGGATATTATCACAGTTAAACTGCCTAATTAGAGCCCTTCTAATGGCTTACGTGGGAAGGGTTAAGAAGAAGCCCTTTCTCCAGGGAGTGAAGTCTGCACTCAGAGGTTGCGAGAGTGCTGATAGAGTCTCCTAGTCGACATCCCAGATGGCACGTCGGAGTGGATGGTAACCCACGTGGACTCTGATGGCCACCAGAGGTACTTGTATGGGTGTCAGGCTCATCTTAGGATTGTCTTTTGATTCCTCGTTCTGTGCCACAAAGTGTCTGTTTGTCTTAATTTTAAAATAGTGTTTCAAAAAGACCCTACATCAACTAATATTAACAATCCAGGGAAATGTGGCAAGAATATCCTAAGACTTCTTGAGCCCTGTCACACATAGCATAGTTCTGGGTTATGTCCTTAAGAAGCACATGTCTACAGGATAAAAACTTTTACTAGATTCAATCATACAAGAACCTTCAGGATCTAACTCTTTTTTGACCTCACGTCTTAGTGCAAAAACCCAGCAACCCCTACTCCCATCACACTGAATCTCTAGATGGTCTCCTCTTCCCCACACCCAATCTCTCTTGCCCTTAAATGCAAGCTGCCCATTCCTCCCTGCTATTATGCAACGTATCCTAAGGAGTTAGCAATTATTGCTTTATCCCTTTCTCTATGGTTACAAGGTCACACAGTTTTTAAGTGGCAGGGCCAGCATTCCAAACCAAGTAATCCTAATCCCTCAAAGAGCTCTCTCACTTACAATTCAAGAGGTGTCTTAAATGGTTGGGAGGATGCCAGAGATGTTGCAGTTAACATACAAAATCAAAGTCCTCCATGTGAAATGCAATAACCAAAATCAGATCATTAGTGAAATAGCAAAAAACTGAACTGATGTGGCAGAAAATCAAATTAGCTAAATAAAAATCAGATTCAAGAAAAAGAAAGCATATCAAAAAAATAGACAGAAAAAGAATGCAAAATGATGGGCGTAAGAGATAGAGCATGAATGCCAACCTGCCGTAGAAGGAATTGTGAAAAGAGAGGACCAAGCAAATGGCACAGAATTAATAATCAAGGGTTTAAGCAAAGAGTACTCCTACACTTAAAAAAAAATAGAGATTAAGAAAGGTTGACACAACTCCAGGTAAAACTAATAAGCTGAAGCATCACCAAGATACAGCTTTTTAATTCTTCTTTTAATTCAAAAAAGTGATTGAATCTTATTGGGGGCGTAATTCAGGGGTGTATGAAGATGAAACTCTTTTACTCTCTTAATCAACCCTGAGCTCCCAAATCACCTGTTCCTGTCTGTTAAGGGTATCTCAGGCAGATCCAATAACTTTTTAGTCACTTTTGATTGCTAAACATCTAAACATCCAATCTACTTTAAAACTTTAATCTCAAAATTGATTTTACTCTAATATTTCATTCTAAACTCTCGTCATAGTGCCTTAACTAGCTCAGACTGGGAAGGGTGAAGGGCGGGGATGTGGTCTAGCTCTGAGACAAGTCACCTCGCTCCTCTCCCTTTGTGATCCAGGTCCTCTGGTTTGTTGGGGAAAGAAAACAGGGACTGAAGAAATAATTGCTGTATTTCAGTGGTTCCCCAGGCCTTTTTCTGGTTCTTCTGGTTCCAATTGCCTATTGCTCTGCTGACGTAGCCTTTGGTCTCTTCGTGGATGCAATATGAGGTTTTCCTGAGGCCAAGTTCAACTTCACCTCAACCATCCCTCACCATGGACTTCCAAGTGGGTTTCTTTCTTTGCCCTCCAACCAACTGGGCACCCGACCTCTGACATACCACGTGTTGCTTTGCTGGCCTAGCAGCCACCTGGATGTTCTGCTGTTTCTGTTCCTTCTCTGACCACAGCGCTCCCTGATGAGGAGCTGCAGGAGCCAGGAAGGTCTTTTGAATCCTCCAAAGATGGGAGAACTGGAGTGTGGGCGACTCACTCCATCCACACATCCTGTTCTTCCAGGCACACTACCCTACAGTTTTCTTTTGCCCTGTTGGTGCATTGAGCCTCCTGCCTTGAGGAATCTCTAGAAGAGGAGCGTCTGTGGTTCACATAGACTCTCAAACTCGACTCTTGACAAATGCTCCAACAACTTCTCTCTATACTTCTCTCTACTTTGTTCTAAGGAGAGCACCTGAGTGACTGTGTGGGTTCTTCAGCTCAGCACACAGCTGGAGCAGGAGACACAAATGTCTCATTCTAGCAGGCACCCGGCATCCCAGTAAGTTTGCCTGTTGGAGTCCTCCTGGGGAGAGAAGACAAAGCCTCTGGGCATAACTAGTGACGCCCCCTAGGCACTGAGTAACTAATTGTGGATGAAAGCACACATGGTTTCTGAAGAAGAGAAACAAGCTGAGATCTTAGGGTTGGATGAGAGTTGACCAGAGAAGGTTAGAAGGCAGGTATGAGCCAGGTGGTTTCAGCAGCCAGGCTTGCAGAGAGTTACATTTTTTGCAACAGTATTAGATGTCCTGAGTGCTTTCTCCCTCTGGCCTCTCAATTCTGTTTTAGTTGGGTAGATTAAGAATGACCCAATTCATATGATCAACTTTTATAAAACTGTATTAAAAAGATACAATGTCATGAATGTTAATCATTAATGTATTATATGCTATGTTGTTTTATATATGTATATATGTTATCATCCACAGGTCTTGGCTGATAACTCTTGTAGCCCTTGTTGCAGTCTTTTGTTAAAACGCTGGGTATGTTGAGCCTCAGGAGCAGAATCTCTCTGACCTTCTCTTGCCCTCCTTTCAGCTGCCCCGAGGGAGGCAAGACTCCAGTCTTCCTCCCATTTGACTTTCTGATTGTGGGTCAAACAACTCTCATTCCAGAGAGAGTCCTGCCCCATACCATGAAGGCTAATCACATCTGGGACATGGTTGTCCATAACAACCCAAGAGGACTGGCTCAGAGAGCTCCTGGATGGCTTGAACGCGTGGAGGTTCCTGGAGGGTGGAGCACTGGGGAGAGCATGGAAGCTCTGGGGCCCTTTCCCCCATGCCTTGCCCTGCACATCTCTTCATGTGTATCCTTTATAGCATTCTTTGTAATAAACTGGTAAATGTAAGTGTTTCCCTGAGTTCTGTAAGCTGCTCTAACAAATTAATCAAACCCATAGAGGGGGTCATGGGAACCTCAACTTGAAGCTGGTTGGTCAGAAGTTCCTGAGGCCCGGACTTGCGACTGGTGTGTGTATTTGGGGGGCAGTTTTGGGGACTGAGCCCTCACCCTGTGGGATCTGACACTATCTCCAGAAAGATAGTGTCAGAACTGAGTTAGAGGACACCTAGCTGGTGTCTGCTGCTTGGTGTGTGTTTAGGGGGAAAGCACACATTTGGTCACAGAAGTCTTCTGTGTTGTTGATTGTTGTGTTGGTGCAGAGTTTAGAGGAATGCATAATTTCAGAGTTTTCCCAAAGCATATGCCTTAGTGACATTTTTTACAAATCTATTCCTTGAGTTTTCTTTGAGGTGTCTTTTCCAGGAATTTTCAATTCTTATATAGGAAAACATGTCAGTCCTTTGCTTTGTGATATTTGATTTTTGTGCCAGGTTCTGGAGGTATTATCTATACTAAGAATACATAGCAATATCATATTACCTTTTTAGGTTTTTAAAAATATTTGGATTTTTAATTTACCTAGAATATATTTGCGTATGTATGTGATTTGTGGGGTAATTTCGAGGTTATTTTTTTAATGGTCCCAAATAATTTGTTGATAATCTTTTCTTTCACCATTGATCTATATCATTTGTCAAACGTTACTTCATCCCTCCGTGCACACGGTTCTATTTGTGAGCTCTCTAACCTAGTCCATTGGTCTATTTGTTCTTAAGCCACCACCCTGCTACTTAATTACTGTAGCTTTTAGGATGTGTTGGTACCTGGAAGGGGAATTCTCTCCTTGATTATTCTCTATTTTTGGTCTTTTCTTCACTTTTCGAGATTAAATTTTGAGCTAACTTGTTAAGTTTCCAAACATTATCTTGTTGGAAAGTTCATTAAAATTGCATTGAATTTATGATAACCAACGACATACACAAATAATACTTCCCAGAACTTAAGAAAGGAAACAAGCCAGAAGTTTTTTTGAAAGATTACTCTTTTTTCCCTAGTTAAAGTTAATAAAGAAAACCTGCCAAATTGTTTAACTTCTTGGGGAACAATTTTCCAAGCAGGGGAGGGGAAAGAGGTAAGTTTCCATTGCACAGTCAATCCCAAAAGTCACCAGACTGACATCCTAAGTATTCTCAAGGGACCAGGGCATGACCCAGACCACTGTATCCAGTCAAGCTGTCATTCACACGGGAAAGCTGCACAAAGAAATCATTCTTAGATCTACACGCTGCCAGTTTTCTTTTCACAGAGAGCCCTTTCTGCTGAAAGGCCTAGAGGGTATGATTTGGAACACCATCCACTAGACAGAAGTGAGAATTCTTGAAAAGCGACATTACTTTTCAAAAGGACATATGACAGTGAATAAAACCACGTAACCATTTGAGAGATAAGTCACTCAGAATAGCAAGGATGTGTGTGTGTGTGTGTGTGTGTTGAGGGAGGTGCCTGTGTATTCACACAGAGGGGAGTGGGCAGCTGAATTGAGCTCCTTGCTGCAATGAATAGAACAAAGCTGAAGGCCCAGCGACTATAAAGCCAATTGACTTTTTCCTCCCCTTTTCTTCAGGAGAGAATGCTCTGATTAGGCTGATAACAATATGAAGTTAAAACTGGGTGCATTGGCTCACTCCTGTAATCCTAGCACTTTGGGAGGCATGAGGCAGGAGGATCACTTGAGGCCAGGAGTTTAAGACCAGCTTGGGCAACATAGTGAGATCCCTGTCTCTACACAAAAATAAAAAAGTTAGCCGGGTGTGGTGGCACAACCCTGTAGTCCCAGCTACTTGGGAGGCTGAGGCAGGAGGATCTCAGCTAGGAGTTCAAGGCTGCAATGAGCTATGATCACACTACTGCACTCCAACTTGGGCAACAGAGCAAGACCCTGTTTCAAAAAAAAAATTTTTTTTCCTCTCTGTAAATTAGTAAATTGGCATTCTGGTTTTATAACTCAGTCTCTGAGGTTGGTTATATGTTGACATCCTCTCTTCAAAATTTTAGCATAATATTAATAATTTCTATTAAACTTCAGGGGTAGGTGTTAGGGTGGGAGCTCAGTTCAGGATGAGAAAGAATTCTCAGCACAAAGATTAGAATATTTTTAAAGAAAGAAATTTTATTTTACTTCCCAAAGGTGAAAAGGTTAACACAAGAATAAAAAAGGAGAAGTGTTGGCAGAGAGGGTAAAGTGCTCAGGGTTTTTATGGAGAAACGGGGAAAAAGAAAAAAGAGTGATTGCTACCAGCTGATAGCAGAAGCCAGCTATGAAACAGTTGTGCCTGTTTTCCCTTTCATTTTTCCTTCTCTGTGAGGCTGGCTTATGGGGGTCCTTGGAATTGGTCTGGCAAGAGCTGGGATCCATGCTCCTTCTATCTTCTCAGTTCTTTCTAAGTGCTGGAAAACAAACTCTCAAATAAAACAGTTTAAGCCATGGGGAGTTAATCCAACACAGGGGCCAGTTGTGCTGTGATCTTTCCCTTCAAAGGAGCAATTATGTACTGTGAGTTTATTCCTCTTTCTTTCTGTTAGATAGTTTATTTTTCTCTGTTGTTTATTAGCAAGGCTGTCCTATCAGTAGGGGCCTGCAAATCATGGTAGAAAAATGTGTGATCAAATAAATAGATGTCCTTTTAGAAAAAGGAGGGTATTTGAAAGAGAACCTCAATGAACCCATGGAAGCCTTTATAAAAATTTTTTCATTACTAAGATAAAATAGTAAATATTGATCCATAAGTAAGAATAGCATAATAACATTTTTATCAATGTGTAGTAACAAAGAGATGCTACATTATTACTTTCTCACTTCTCTAAAAGCCTTCCAGGTTGTTCTCTCTGTACCATTTCAACAATTTGCCCAAAATTCATTTATTGAGCCTTCAGATGCAAATCAGGCTTTTGAATAAAATAGTGCAGGGAACACGAAACAATATCTAGATAAATTATGTTTACATCATTAAATACTTTTTCCTTTTGATAACTAACTAAGGGAAGAGGCTGAGAAAGCAGGACTCGCCATGGTGCCGGCTATGCAAGCAAGAAGGACCTCTGGTAAATGACAACGGTGACAGAAACTTCAGCCACAGTAATCGCTCTCCCGCATGCTGGGCCTGTGCTATGAAGCACTCACATGCGCTATCTGCTTTGATCCTCAATAAGGAGCATTAAAGCCTTTTATAACTTAGGAAACTAAGGCTCAGAGACACTTAACAACTTGCTCAAGATCACAACAGGTAGAAGTTAAATTTTATTGATTCACATATTCATCCGACACATTTATTAAGCATATACTATACATCACTTGGGATTCATCAGTGAGCAAAACACATATGCTCTGTCTTTCTGAAGCTTACATCCCAGGTGTGTCACAGCAGGAGTGGGTCAGGAGAGAGACAAAAACCAATAAACTGTTAAATTAAGGTTAGCTTAAAGCTGCCTCCCTACATATTTTAAGTTTGGCCTAAAGGTTTCTCTGTACATAATGAATTGTAACCTAACCTGATGTGTAAATAGACTGTAACCTACTCTTGTACCAATCACCAAGTTTTGGCCAATCACAGGCGACCAACTGTTCAAATTGTGTTCAAATAGGCAAATGGCCAAGCTATAGCCAATCCAGCTGTTTCTATACCTCACTTTTATTTTCTGTACTCACTTTCCTTTTTCTGTCTGTAAAATCTCTCCAGGCATGTGGCAACACCGGAATTTCTCTCAGCCTATTCTGTTTGGGAGTTGGGAAGGGGGTGCCCGTTCTTTGTTCAATTAAATCCTGTTATATTTAATTTGTCTGAAGTTTTTCTTTTAACTAAATCAAGTAAATGTAAAAAATAAGTGATCCGAATACAGGTTGAACCTCCCAAATCGGAAAATTCAAAATCCAAAATGCTCCAAAATCTGAATATTGTGAGGGCAGGCATGACACTCAAAGGAAATCTCCACTGGAGCATTTTGGATTTCCTATGTTTGGATTTGGATTTGGGATGCTGAATGGGTAATGCAAAATATTCTGAAACCTGAAAAAAATTCTAAATCCAAACACTCTGGTCTCAAGCATTTCGGAGAAGGGGTGCTCAGCCTGTACTATGTTAGAATATTTTTTTCACCATCCACACCTTATCAGAACTCAAAAGAAGGCAGTCATTTTTCTCTTTCATGTTGGGAAACTAATTACCAACAATCAATCTACAGAACATTTATTTGCAAAGATGTTCTTCTGAACTCATGTGTGACACTAAAACAAAAAAACAAAAACACATGCAACTCTCCCCACCCCGACACATGAAAACAGCAAAACCCAAAAAACAAAAAATCAAAACAAAAATAAATAACAGGTGCTGGTCTAATTAAGGGCCTACTCTATAGGGCAGAGTTCTAGTTCTCGCTGGCCCCTATCATTGCAATGCTCTTGTGGAGGAGCTGGGTTGGATTATAGGCCTGGCGTTAGACGTGTGTGTGGGTAGACCAGAAGAGTGGACAAGAGATGGCATGTTTTCATGTGGACAGCAGGAGAGCCAGGAGCTGGGAGCAAAGGTCCCTCACTAGATGTGCAACCCTGGGCAAGTTACTTAGCCATTGAACCCACTGTGTTCTCATCTGTAAACCAGAGTAAAATAACCACCTTGCATGGTGATCACGAGCATCAGAGACAACAACAGGACCCGTGTGTGTTAGGTGCTCCAGTGGAAGCTACTGTCATCCCTGCCCTGGGTCGTGGGTCCCCGCTGATGCAGCTCAGGGACAGAGCCAGCCCGGCTTGGGGCAGAATGGGCACCTACCCCTCCACCCTGCACTGCCAGCCCACCCACCATATTTATGCCTTTCTTCCATTTCAGTGCTTGCAATCAGGTACTAAAGTGGAATGTGTCTGTTTATTTTTTAAACCATCACTCTTCATACCTACTTCCCTCAACTTGTCCATGGATAATATCATGGGCCAGTGCCATAGATTTTCTAGTAACTTCCACGTGTTTCAGGCTTACTTTTAGATATCTAAAAAGTCCAGTCTGCTCTGAATAAAAATGTCAATATTTCCTGGTTAAAATCTTCATGAATTGAATGTCATTCGAATTGTCTCCTTTCCCACCAGCTCAGGACAGATCCAGGCGTGGAAGGGGGCAGTGGGCAAGTGACGTGGGAGCTGCTTGTCCACGGCTTCTCCCCACTTCCTCTCTTTCGTCTCCACTTTGTGACTGAGTACAGTTCTTCCAGGGTTGGAGAAGGGGAGTGTATTAGTGTCCTGTGGCTGCTGTAACAAATGACCACAAACTCAGTGGCTTAAAACAACAGAAGTGTATTCTCTCCTAGTTCTGGAGTACAGAGATCTGAGATCAGGGTGGTTGGGCTGATGTCAAGGTTTCAGCGGGCTGTGGTCCTGCTGGTACTCTGGGGGAGAATCTGTTCCTGGCCTCCTCCAGCTTCCGTGGCTGCAGGTGTTCCTTGGCTTGTGGCTGCATCACTCAATCTCTGCCCTTGTGGTCACACTGGTCACACTCTCTCTGCCTCTTCTGAGTGTAATGACCCCTCTGCTCCATTCTTAGAAGGACACGTGTGATTGCAATTAGAGCCCACCTGGCTAATCCAGGACAAGCTCCTCATCTGAAACATCCCTAATTTAATCACATCTGCAAAGACTCTTTTCTGGAATAAAGTAACATTCACAGGTTCCAGGGCTGAGATGCAGATATTTTTTGACAGGTGGGAGGTATTTTTCCTACTAACATGGTGGCAGGGCTCGGGGGGAGAAAGGACAGTCCTGGCGATTCTGTTGTGGTGTTTTCTGAAGAGTAAATGCCCACAATTCGGTTCTTTCTTGGAGGGATCAGGGTCCTTATTCGAGGACCTCTAGCACAGGACCCTCATCTGATGCAGGCCGTGTTCTCTGGGGTATCTCGTGTGTTTCTCCAGCTCCTGTTCTCATGATGCACTAACACAGCCTCTCGCTGCCGTGGCTGTGTTTTCTCCACCAGGCAGACCTCCGGGATACTCAGGATCTGCAGAGTGAGGTTCACTATGGATATGCCTTAAGGCTCCCCAGGTGGTTCTAATCTGCACCCATGGTTGACAGACACCAGATTCAACAATTAAGAGGTGATGGTCTTGCATAGAGGTCTTCAGAGAGCTAAGGAGGAAGGAGTCTGAGTTTGGGCTGTTTTGGATTAGAGGAGTAAGATGAAGGCCTGGCACATAGAGGGCTCTGTCAAGGGATGAGCTGGGAGGTACACAAGTGAACTTCTGTTGTGAATGTTGTCAGCCTTCAGAGCTGTTATTCACTCCCTCCTCTGAGAGCCCACATATCACTAGTACTATACTCAACATTTTAGTTCAGTTAGTTTTGGTATCTACGGAGATATCTGTCTATCTACCTATCTATCTATCAATCATCTATCTACCTCTCCTACTGATTCTATTTCTTTGGAAAACCCTGACTAATATACAATGAATCCATATATTGAGGCAAAAAGGGTTTGTCCACACCCCCAACAAAATCTTGTGAAGATTTATTTGTTCTCTGTTCTCCCCACTTAAGAAAGTACAAGTTGTCCTTCTGCCTTCTCAAGTCTAACAAACCCACTCCTAGAATGTGTGTAACATTGGTCTTGACATAGAGTGGGCATGGGGTTGGGATAGAGGACAAAGGGAAGGGGAGGATAAAGATAAAATAAGCAAAAGTCACTACTCTCAAAGAGCTATGGGGGAAAATTTGTTTTGTTTTCAATACCTATGTGGCAGATTGTATTTTCCAAAAATTGCAGCAACAATATTTCCTTTCCCACATGTTCTTCTGTAATGTGACTTTGCCATTTTCTCAACAAGTGGAGTCTAATTCTCCTTCCTATGATTCCGTGTTGGCTGTTGTTATTTGCTTGACCATCGAAATGCAGATGATGTGATACTCTGGGGCTTCCAAGGCCACGTTAAAAGAAGCCTTGTGCATTCTGCCTTGGTCTCTTGGAAAGCTCTCCTTGGGAATCCAGCTGCAATGCCAGGAGAAGCCCAGGCCATATGGAGAGGCCATGAGTAGGCACATTGGCCAGTGGCCCCAGTTGAACTTCCAGCCAACAGCCAGCATCAATTGCCAGCCATACGTGTGCGCCATCTTGGATGGATGTCCTTTCCAGTTGAGTCTTCAGATAACTACAGCTCCAACATGAGAATCCCTGGCTGAGCCCAGTCTACCCACAGCACCATGACAATAACAATACATTGATTTATGCCACTATATTTTGGGGTGGATTTTTAGATTTTTAGACAGTGATAGAGAATCAGAGCCATGCATGAGTCAGGCAGAGTGTGGCAAGTATATGATGATTTTAAAGTTTATGAGGACCTTAATTAGAACATGGAATGAGTTCCCAGGATGTCAAGGCTGGGAGTTGGCCCCTATGTCTTATTTTACCAAGCAGAGCCTGACCCAGAGAAGTGAATAGTCAAGTTCAAAAAGGCAAATGGTGGCAGCACCTGAGCAGCAGTTCAGAGCTCTTATACTGACCCACACAGAGGGAGGGGAGCCAATGGCAGCCATCCATTCCCCAAATTCAGCCCACATCTCCTTTAACCCTTCTGACAAGCAGTCACCTCCCACCATCTGTCCCCTGCTATCTGTCCCTTTCCCTCCAATTCCTTTCTGTGAGTGTCTCAGTTCAGGCCTTTGTCATTTCTTACACGGACTATTACAGTAGCTTCCTAATCTGTCTGCCTAATTCCAATCTGCGTTTCTTCCAGTTCAACTTTCAATTCACCAGGCAGCTAGAGTGATGGCTCTAAAATGTGAATCAGGTCACATTCCCCTCCTGATAACATTTGTCAAAGGCTCCCCTTGTAGGAAAGTGGTCAAATCTCCAAAGTTAACACACAGAGTTTTCTGTGGTCTGGCACCCACTTCCTCTCCAGCCATAGCTGGTCATCCAGCCCCACGTTTCTCTTCCTTTACACACATTTCTCTTACAGGAATATCCTTATTATCTTCTAATCATCCCTCAAAACTCCTCTCGATCATTTCCTTCCCCAAGAAACTTTGTTTTATATTTGTTTTCAAAATAAACATCTTTACTTTCTGGCATGTTTTTCTCCTTTAAAATAAAGCCAGAAGAGGAATTGATTAATTCTGTAACTGAATTCAAAAAATATGATGCAGTTTATCTGAAAGATGGTTCCCCAAATGTAAAGTTACATGGTTGGGATGCACTTGAATGAAAAATATCTGCAATTCTGATGTTAAGAGCATCATATTTCTTTGACAGGAGCAGGAGGCTTTGGTGGAGGTTTCTGCACTGCTGTGTATGAAAGCACTCTCACTTCCCGCACCATTTGGTGCAGGGTCACTACGAAAGAAACAGCTTAGTAAGAAAATGCAACACCAATTAGTTCTTCCTCAGTTCTTAAGGTCTGAAATAAAGCTAATTAGATTTGTTCACAATTCTAAGAATCAGCCCACAACAGTGATTTCCACAGGGCATTCCATGGAACACCGGTTCTAAGAGAAATAAGTATCACATGAAAAGGGTTCTGTGATATAAAATGAGGAAGTATAGAGTCACGCAAAATGAAATGATTTTCTCCCCCTGAAGAAAATATCAGGGGCTTTCTCTGCTAATATGGCCTGACTGTCTCTTACAAGGGATTATAGTATTCAGAGTATCTAGATTTATTTGACCACAAATCCTTTCTGTTGAAGACCATCTTGCACCTCTCATGGTCCATGGACTGCATTTTAGGCAAAGCGTATTGTCTACCAAGATGGCAGAGACTGCTCCAGATACATGTGACTAGAAGCCCAGCCTTAAGGAAAAAGAGTTTTAGCTTCCATAAGTGAGGAGCAAACACACATCCTCTTCATTACCTTTTGCCACAAATTCTGTCTTCTCAGGTAGCTGTAGTGGCTGAAATCCTCCCAATGGCTGGATCTAATTGACTGTGCCTTTCTCTGAGTCAAGATATATCACCCCAAGATTGTATCTTGTGGGGAGGTGCTTACATGCTCTCACTCTCTTTTGTCAGTTTTCCTGGAGGGTTGACAAGAGAAAAGACGATGAATGTGTGTAGGTGCTTGGTGTACGGATGTGAGCATGGTCAGTGGACTGGGAGGGATGTGGGCAGATGGATGGTTGGACACAGCTCAGAGCGTATGACAAAACCACATCTGAAATGTCTGACTTAGATACATAGGCTGACAAGAAAGGCCCAGAAAATTCCAAGGTCAAACACTTGGAGTAAAATTTTAAAACAAAAAGAGGGAAATACTTCTCCCTTTTAATGTTGTCTCAACCCTATCCTTGACTTAACCTATAAAGGGGAAGATTTTCTTAAAATTATAAGCAGGAGAAAAAAATATATCCAATCATACTATATAGTACATGCATTTTCTCTTTTACCTGAGATACAAAAAAATAAACCTAGAATGCCTAGGTAAAAAGATTTGAACTAAGATGCTCTCCCCATGCATTTGACATTGGAATATGTAGTTATTAGGCCCCTGGGAAATTGCTCAGCACACTTAGGGGACCAATGTCGAAGCAGAGGAACCTGGCAATTGCATTAACTAGGGGCTATCCCATACTGAGGGTTTTATACTTTGACATTTTTAACTCACACAATAAAGCTAAAGCAGCCATCACAGAACGGTGTAACATAAGCATAGGATGCAGGCTTTGCCCTTAATCTTGGGTGCACACATGTCTCCCTGTCAGTTTATGAGATTGCCTTGGCCAGGAAAATACTACAAATAAGGGCCTTACTCGTTAAATTAAGCTGTTCATTTTAGGAAATCTTGAATGTTTATTAATATGAACACTCTCTTATATTCAGACAATGTTTTGTAGTTTATAAAGTGCTTTCAACATGTCATTATCTCATTTCCTTCTGACCACAACAACATGAGGCTTCGAGGAAATCACTAAGAATACATTATTACCTTCATTATAGCATTCTGAGAAACAGAAGGACCTTACAGATATTTATTATAGCATAACAAATATTTGTTGATAGTCGTAATGTGAGTGAGTTTTCTACTGGGCTCTTAGCAGGTGCACACACATTTAGGGGATCAAAGCAGAAAATAAACACATAACCATATAAAAGATAATTTTTACCTAGTGATAAGAAATATGGAGCCAATAAAATGGTGTAATGGCTGGAGAAAGATGGGAGTGAATTGGGGAAACCTTAAATGGGTGGGTCACTGATGATCTCTCCAAAGAGAGCTGAAGCCAAAATAATGAGAGAGAACTACCCGTGCATTCGGTGCTCACTGGAGGGAGTCTTTTGCGAAGGGACGTCTTCATTAGACAAGAGCATGTTTGCATGCTGATCGTGTGCACCACAGTGGTAGCAGCAGAGGTGGTGGGAAGTGGTCAGGTTCTGAATATAATTGAAAAGTAGATGTGGCAAGATTTACTGATGTGGGGTGTGAGAAAGAGATGATATCATGGTTTTTGGCCTGAGCATCAGAAGATGGAATTGTCACTTACTGAAATATGGAAAAGTAGGAGGTTGGCTTGAGATGTTAGTTAGAGACATAAATGGAGATATTGAAAAGGTGGATATGTGTGACTGGGATTCCAGGGAGAGGTCCAGGATGCAGACGGAAATTATATATCAACATACAGATAGTATATAAGCCATGAGTCTGGATAAAACCACCAAGGGAAGAAGAAAAGAGGTCCAAGGACTGAAACCTGAGCCCTCCAAGGTTTTGAGGTTGCAAATGGAAAAGTTGTTTCAAGGAGGGTGTGATCAATTCTGTCAAATGCTGCTGATTGTCAAGTCAGAAAAAGAGTGAGAATTGGGCCAGGCATTTAGCAGTGTGGAGGTCAATGACTGTGTTGACAAAAGTAGCGTCTGTGGAATGCTGGGAATGAATATATGGTGGGAATGTAGGGGTTGGGATGAAAAAAACCAGAAACTGTGAGTAGAGATCCCTCTTTCCAGAAGTTTTGTTGTAAAAGGAACACTAATAGATTTGTTCCTCCAATAACTCTTGAGTGAGGAATGGGCAGTGAATCACATTTTGGCCATATTTCAGGCTGCAGAGAAAGCCCAGCGATAGATTCCTTCTATGACAATGCTGCTTGGCCTTATAAGGAAAGCACAGGGTGATCAGGTTACATTATAAACCAAGGAATATAAACAGGATTAGGGGAACAACAAGGGCTGTGGAGGCATTCAAGAAGTAGCAACAGAGGGAAGCCAGCAGCCCCCCAGCCTAGGGATAAAGGAAGGAAGTCCAGGGAAAGGTGGAGGCAGGGCTCTTTCTGCACAGGTCCAAGCAGGACTACCCTCTACAAATATTCTGAAGAGCATTTAATGAAGCAATGATTTATAGAGTAGTGTGAAGGGTTAGGAGAACCACTAAGTGGTGCTAAGTCATTCTAGGATTAACTTCTTCATTGGGTTGGCACCCAATACCCCATGAAGAGAATTTCTAGAAAACTAAACTGGAACCTGTGATTGGATCAAGGTCCAAGCAGGGTCTCTCTCAGTCCCTTTGTCTAATTCTGACTCTCAGGCTATGGACACACTCCATGGAGTGAGAGAGAAAGGGATCAAAATGCCCTCTCTTGAGGACAGCTTGGAGCTTGGAAAGGCATAACTCTTGTAGCAATTTTGAATCTGGCTTCATGGAGAAAAGAAAGACCAGAGAAAGGGAAACTGAGGCAGAAGAAACCGGAAAGGTTGATGACTGCACTTGCACGAGGTGGGCTGAGCGGGTAGGGGAAAGCCCAGGCATAACTTTTATGTCTCCTGTATTTTAAACATAGCAACTTTGCCTGGTAAACGGGAGCCAACTAGGATTCTAGAACTTGGCCTAGGGCTTAGGGTTGGATAGGATTTCACTATTTACATAAATTAATGTAACACGTTAACATTTTAAAGAGACTTCACTTCAGTGATTGTATTTGATGGCCCCCATAACTATGTACGACAGTCAGAGCGGGACCTATCATTCCATTTCACGTATAAAGATTCATTCATTTGCTTAACAGATATCCACTGAGCACCCATGAAGGGTCTGACACTTTAGGTGCTGTAGATATAGCATGAAACAAATATACAAAACTTACTACCCTGAATGGATAAATAAAATGATCTACATATATGATGTCTACAAATGACACACTTCATATTCAAAGACACAAATAGACTTAAAATAAAAGGATAGAGAAGACATACCATGTGAATGGTAGTTGAAAAGTGGTGGCGTGGCTATACTAATATCAGACGAAATAGACTTTAAGACAAAAACTTTTACTAGAGAAAAAGAAGGACATTTTATAATGATAAAAGGATCAATCCATCAAGAAAATCTTGCAATTATAAATATTTATGCACCTAATAACAGAGTCCCAAAATACATGAAGCAAACACTGAGAGAATTTATGAGAAAAATAGATACCTCAGCAATAAGAATTGGAGATGTGAATATCCACTTCCCATAATGGATAGAACAATTGGGCAGACAATTAAAGAAATAAAGAAATAGGAAATTTGAACGGTGTGGTAAACCAACCAGAGCTCTCTACCTAACAACACCAGAATACACATTCTTCTCAAGTGCATGAGGAACATTCTCAGAAGAGACCATATATTAGCACATAAAACAAGTCTAAGTAATTTTAAGAAGTTTGAACTCATGCAAAGTATGTTTTCCAATCACATAGAATAAAATTAGAAATCAGTAAAAGAAGGAAATTTAAGAAGTTACAAATATGTGGAAATTAAACAGTACTTAACCAATGGGTCAAAGAAGAAATCACAAGGAAAATTAGAAAATACTTTGAGATGAGTGAAAATGAAATCACACCATGCCAAAACTTATGGCTTTCACCTAAAGCAGTGGTTAGAGTTAAATTTATAGTGGTAAACGCCTATATCAAAGAAGAAGAAAGATCTTGAATCAGTTACTTAAGTTTCAACCTCAATAAACCAGAAAGGGAAGAAAAAACTAAACCCAAATCGAGGAAAATGAAGGAAATAATGAAGTGTAGAGCAGAAGTAAATTAAATAAACATTAGGAAAACTGCAAAAGAAAACAACAAAATGAAAAATTGATTCTTTGAAAAGATTAATAAAGTTGACAAACATTTAGCTAGACTGACAAAAAAGACAGAAAACTCAAATTACTAAAATCTGAAATGAGAAGAGGACATCACTACTAACCTTAGAGAACTTTACTGTGTGCTAACAAATTAGATGACCTAGGTGAAAAGTTGGAGGACTCCCACTTCCTGATTTCAAAATACTACAAAGTTACAATAGTAGGGGAGTGCAGTTCTGGCATAAGAATAGAAATACAGATGAATGGAATATATCTGAGAGCACAGAAATAAACCTATGTGTGTGTAGTCAACTGAGTTTTGACAAGTGCCAAGGCAATTAAATGGGAGAAACACAGTCTTTTCAATAAATAATGCTGGAGAAATTGGAGATCCACTGGCAAAAGAGTGAAGTTGGACCCCTACTTCATGCCATTTACAAAAATTAAATAAAAATGGAACATAGACTTAATGTAAGAGATTAAAATATCAAACTCTCAAAGGAAACATAAAACTAAATTTTTGTGACCTTGGGATAGGCAATGGTTTATGTATTATACCAAAAACACAAGTGACAAAAGAAAAAAATTAGATAAATACACTTCATCAAAATTAAAGCATTTATGTTTCAAGGGACATTGTCAACAAAGTGAAAGACAACCATATAATAGAGAAAAATAATTGTAAATTATATATCTAATAAGGGAGTTGTATCCAGAATGCATCAAAAATTCTTACAACTTCACAATGAAAGACAAATAACCCGATTAAAACATGGGCAGAGGACTAGAATAGATATTTCTCCAAAGAAGGCATACGATGGCTAACAAGCACATGAAAAGATGCTCATCATTAATCATCAGGAAAATGCACATCAGAAAATGCGATGGGATACCACTTCACATCTGTTAGGATGGCTATAATGTTTTAAAAAGAGCAAATAAATGTTGGCAAAGATGTGGAGAAATTGGAACTCTTGCACCTCACTGGTGGGAGGGTAAAATTGTGCAGCCATTGTGCAAAAGGGTTCGGCAGTTCCTCAAAAAACTAAACACAGAATTTCCACATGACCTAGCAATACCACTCCTAGGTGTATACTCAAGAGAAATGAACACACATGTCCATATGAGAACTTGTTTGTGAATGTTCAAGGTGGCAGTTTTCAAAACAGCTCAGAAGTGGAAACAACACAACAGTCCCTCAGCTGTTGAATTGACAAGCAAAATGTGTGTGGTCTGTTCATACAGTGGGATGTTATTCGGCCCTCAAAATATGAAATTCTGATGCATGCTACTACATGGATGAACCTGGAAAACATTATGCTAAGTGAAAGAAGCCAGAGGGAAAAGACCGTTTATTACATAATTACATTTGTAGGAAATATTCAGAATAGGCAAATTCATAGAGACAGAAAGGAGATTAGTGGTGGCTGGAAGAGGGTGAAAGGGAGAATGATTGCTAATGAGCCTGATGTTTCTTTCAGAATGATGAAATTACTGTAAAATTAGGTAGTGGTGAGCTTCTGGCTTAGTGCTGGAAGGTGCTGGGAGGGTGGTGCGCGCAGAGGGGGCATGGAAGCTCCCTGTCCCTTTTGCCGCACCTTGCCCTCTGCATCCCTTCCATTTAGCCGTTTCTAAATTTCATCCTTTATAATAAACCAAAATTTGTTTATGAACCTTTGGGGAGAGCACTTCAAGGGTTCAGAGGACACTTCGCAAGACCCAGAGCCTCGTTCATGACTACTGTTAAACTCAACTGAGGGATAAATGTTGGAAGCATCTCATGTTTCTAGGGTGATTCTGGGGCCCCCAACCTTTCATTTAAAAGCTTGACATCCTCTCAAACGCGATCTGACAGACTGCCACAATCGTCCTGGGTCCTGCAATGAACTGTGGAGCAGATCTCTAGCCATACAATCAAAACAGAATGCACAGGAGGAGTGAACCTCTGTCATAAGCCACTGAGATTTGGGAATTGTTGCTACAATGTAACGTGGCAAAAGTTGACAAGCAGCCCAGGGAAACAGTCTCAATGCATTTCAAGGCTTAGAGCAGTTCCCGGGCCACAATAAAGGTGCAATAGTTACTACTATTGCAAACATACTCTGACTTTCAACACAATTTCCTAATTTGCACTCGCTTGTCTTAAATGAAAAGCCTCATCCTCTGACTCTTCAAAGCCTTCTGTCCTAGACATCCCCTGGCCAAGGGTGGGATGGCCTGGCTTCCAGTCCTAGTTCTGCCCTGTGACCACAATCACAGGACTTGCTTTTCCTGGGGCTCTGTTTTTTTCATAGAAAATTGTCAAGGTTCTTTCCAGCTCCAAGAAGCTTCTGAGTCTGTGGACAAGCAGCTACTGGAATCTTCCACATCAATAAACAAGTTTTAGCTCCAGCAGTCGAAAGCTGGATGCTTTCTGGACCTCAGCCTCTCTGTCCTTCTCTCCCTTCCCAGGGTTTATGTCAGACTTTGGCCATTGTTGGTTTTCAAAGCCATGGCAATTTTTATAGGCTCCCACGGCACGGCGCTGTGTTTTTATTTTTGCTTTTCTAAAGTTAAGTTAGGTCACAAAACTCTTAGAGGGATAAAAGATGGTTTCCTAAAGAGAAAATAATGCTTTATGGGGGTTATAAAAAATCTTCGGCTAACCCAAGTATTTCTTTCACTTAAAGGATTAAACAAAAAAGCGGGGTACAATCAGAGAAGAAAGCTGAACTTCTGTGGTGGGCAGAGCTCTGGCCTGAGAACTGAAGTCCTGCGTTCCAGTCCTGTTTTTGCAATTAGTCATTCAGGTGACCTTGGGCAATTGCTCAATTTCTTTGGGTTTCAATGTCCCTGCATGTAACAACAAAGGACTTCCAAATTCTAATCAATTGATCAATCAAGTTAGATAGTGGTGATAGTAGCATGACTCTGTTACTATACTAAAAGTCGTTGAATTGTACATAGGGAGAGGGTAAATATTACAGTATGTGACTTGTATTTCAAAAAAGTTAATACAAAATAAATCATTGCCTTCCAAGAGCTTGCAGTCACGGGGGCATGGAAGAAAGTATCCAAAATAAGACAGCGAATTATACAGCATATAAGATGGTGATAAGTGCTTTGGAGGAGAAAAATCTTGAGCCAGAAATGGGGACATGAATGACAATTAGGTGGGAGGCAACCATTTAAAAGACAATGGTCAGGGAAATACTCACTGAGGTGCCCTTTGAGGACAGACTGGAAGGACAGGAGGGAGTGAACCAGAGTGTGTGTGCATGTTGCGGGGGGAAGTGCTGCCAGGAGAGGGAGCGGCAAGTAGAAAGACCAGGGAGGAGAGAGCCTCAAGGAGGAACAGGGAGGTCCTTGTGGCTGCCCTGGTGTGAAATGGGGGAAAATAGAAGAAGATGAGGTTGACATAGGGGGAGGGGGAAGAAGAGAAGGATCATGTGGGACATTATAGGGCAGCTTTCTTCTCATTGAGAACCAGAAATGGGTTTTGACCTGAGAGCTGAAGGAGTGCAGGACATTTCACTACAAAATATGACTTCTTGGTATAAAGGGTATTTCGAATTAACGCCCTTAGACATCAACAGGCATGGAAGAGCCTTTCCCTCCATCTGCATAAACCAATTGAACCAATAGAACAATTGAGTTCCCTTCCCTTCCCTGTTATCTCACTACATCACAGGAAACAAGATCGAGAATGCAACAAGACTTGGCCCAAATCTTTTAAAATATAATATCTTTTCCTCTCAGATTAATTTAATTTTCAAAGAGAATCATTTACAAGTCAATCTGTTTCCCCCATCCATTCATCCTCCCTAGCAACCATTTATTGCCCCTAAACAGAATTACCTATATTACCCATCTTTTCCTCCCCTCCAAAAGGAGGTTATATGAATTCCTGGATCCCACTGGGATATTGGGTGATCACTCTGTGATTCTCCCCGTTCACATGGTAAATAAAGCTTTTTCTCTTATTCATCTTCCTTAATTGTGAGTTGATCTTTCAGTGAACTTTCGGGGGAAAGGGAAAGCATCCCTCTCCCCCAACAGCTGATCTGATGGGGACTCTCTGGCTGCAGAAGAGAATTGACTGAAGAGGGAAGCAGAAACAGGGAGGGCAGACAGGAGACGATTGCCGTCAACCAAGCTCAGAGATGAAGTGACTGACTCAGAACTTCCGGAAGGAGCGTGGGGCAGTTGGTCTCCAGCAACACCCCCCACCCCTATACATCACACCTCCTGGGCAGGTCAGAGTCTTGTGTAGTCTCCTCCCATGTTGAATTGATGCTGGCCCCTGACTCGCTTTAATCCATAATAGAAGACAAGTGGAAGTGAGGTTCTGTGATATCTGAGCACAGGCAGCTTCCATTTCTGCAGTTTAGGGAAACTCTGAACCACCATAATGAACCTGAATTGTCCTGTGGGGGGGACAATGAGGCCCCCTGGAGAGAAGGAGCCTTCCCAGTCCAGCTCCCAGATGATTCCAGCCACAGTGACCATCTGGCTGCAATCACACAAGAGAACACAAGCCACAGGAGCAGAAGAACCTCCTAGATGACACACATACTTGAAAGATAATAAGTGATCATTATTGCTTTAAGCCTCTAAGTTTTGCAGTATTTTTTTTCAGCAATAGATAATTAAAACAGAAATGTAATCACATAATCTCAAATAATTGACTTTATTAGTATTGCTAATAAATTGGCCTTGCAGGTATCACATACAGTCATGCAGAAGGCCCCTTATCTTGTGATATGGGAATTGAGATTGCAGTGCTTTTACTCGGTAATTTCCCCAGATTTGTGATTCCAGAATGACTATAAACATTATTTGCCCCTTATGCATTGTTTAAAAAACTGGTTCCACTAACATGATTTATGGGCAGACTTCCTTTTTCATCTTGTATACCATATTTCCTGCCTTATGCTTGGTGTTCATTAAACAGATGCTCTGTTCTATATAAAGGGTAAAATGAACTAGGCTTGAAAGCCATTTTAAAGGGGCTTATTATGTTTTGATGTGTTGTTTTGAAACCATGGACACTTGGGCATGGAGTTTGTAATGCTGAAAAACAAACCAAAGACTCCTGGGAAAAAATGGTACATTAAACACATGCATGTAATTTAGCTCCATCTTGAAACTCCATTTACTCTACATTTTATAGACTGAATTGTGTCCCCCGCCAAATTC
>NW_012139414.1:2738681-2740363 GCF_000956105.1 Propithecus coquereli
CTCCATCTGGGCCTCCTCAAGGCTGCTTAGGCTTCCTCACAATATGGCGGCTGGATTCCAAGAGTGAGTGTTCCGAGAGAGGAAGTAGAACTCTAACCCAGCAGCCTCTTAAGGCGTGGTGGGAGAAAGTGGTAAATCGTCACTTCTGCTGTATTTTATTGTTCAAGCAACCACTAAGACCACTTCAGACTCAGGGGAAAGGGATTAAACTCCACCTCACAACTGGAGGAATAGCAAAGAATCGTGGCTAGCTTTGATCCACTGTGGATGTAATCCCACAAATCTGGGGAAAACAGAGGAAGAGAAAACAAGAACAAAATTTTGGAAGATGACCCAGAAATAAACCCATTTAGAAGACCTGAGAAAGCTAAATCTTGACTAGGTAGAAGGAGAGAGTAAACTCAATATACCGCATAGTAACTTCAAAATGCTCAGGAATGGAGGCCTCAAGTGTCTATGGAACTGGAGGTAAAAGTGCAAGACTGAAATAAAGATGGGTTGTAAGCTGTTGAAGGGACATTGATTCCCACACCCCATCCCCAGCCTAGGCTGCTGAACGTATGCCTTAACACTCTGCCCTCCAAACAGCAAAGGGGATGTTGATTCTTTGGAGAAGAGAAAAACTGTGGTCTCTGTAATGGAATTAGTCAACTGAAGGCAGGAATGCTTTACTTGAAACATTAGCATTAGGTGATCACATGTATAAACTGAACACTGGGACATGAACCCTTCTTCTCCTCATGCCCCCTCCTTATTTTTCTAGAGGGGTGGCAGTCAGGCCTTTGAACCTTCTAGGAATTGGTTCCACTAGGTCTTGTCTGGGAGACTCGTCAATCCAACAGCTAAGTCACAGTTATTTCAGGTGGGAGGGTGTTATGAACTGAATGATGTTCCCTTCAAACCTATATGTGGAAGCCCTACTCCTCAATATGATGGTGTTTGGACATGGAGACTTTGGGAGCTAAGTAGGTTTAGATGAGGACATGAGGGTGGGATATCTCACGATGGTATTAATACCCCTAGAAGAAGGAAAGAAGTGATACTAGAGCTCCCTCCTCTCTCTCTTTCTCTCTCATCTCTCTCTCTCTCTTTCTCTCTCTCTCTCTCTTTCCTCCACTCGAGGACACAGCAAGAAGGCAGCCAACTGCAAGCCAGGAAGAGGGCCCTCACCAGGAACTGAATCTGCTAGCACCTTGACCTTGGACTTGCCAGCCTCCAGAAGAAATAAATGTCTATTACTTAAGCCACCCAGGGATGGTATTGTGGTATGTTGTTATAGCAGCCCAAGCATACTAACGCAAAAGGTATATTTTATCATTTTTACTCCATCTTAGCCAGAAGATGAATCACTACTGATTGATTTCTGAATGTTTAAGCAACTTTAGACTTTTAGAATAAGCACAATTTGGTCATGATGTATTATCTTTTTTGTATTTTGCTAAATTTTTATTGATAATTTTTTATTCCGAATTTTTTTAAAACCTGTATTTGTTAATAAGGTTGGCCTATGTTTTTCTCTCTTACAAGCGCCTTGTCAAGTTTTGGATTCAAAGTTATGCTGTCCTCAAACTAATTGGAAAGTGATCCCTCTTTTCCTGTTCTAGAAGACTCCATGTGAGAATGGCACCAATCTTTATAAATAATGGGTAAAGTTTACCATTGAAATCACTTGAGCCTGATGA
>NW_012139414.1:2741458-2746294 GCF_000956105.1 Propithecus coquereli
GTCTGTTTGTTCCGTCAAACAGGTGCTTTAAATCTTCCACCATGTGGATTTGTATCTTTCTCCTTTTGCATTTATCAATTTTTGCTTTATGTATTTTGAAGCAATTAAGAAAGTTTAAAAATATCAATTAAAATTGATTAATCTTTCAAATAAATTGAAGCTTTATCATCATGATGTATGACTCTTTAATTCTAATAATGCTTTTTTCCTTTAAGTCTACCATGTCTGATATTTATGTAGCTACCTAAACATTCTATTGGTTAGGATTTACGTAGTATATCTTTTCAGTTCATTTGCTTTCAGGCTTTTTGTTCCTTTGTAATTTTTTGATGTCCTTTGTTGACAGAGTTTGTGGGTATCTGTTATCTAGTCTGAAAGTATTTGTTTAGTTAAATTGATGGGTTACCCAGATAGTTTTTGTTTCCACTTCAGAGCCCCTAAAGTCCACTCTTCTCCAGCCTGGTTGTTGTCGTATAGGGCTCCTATGACATCTGGCTTCTGGTTAGGTCCAGCTGATGGGAACCCCTGGTAGGAAATACAAGGAAAGAAAATGAGGCTGACTTGGGTGAGCTGCATCCCTTGACTAAAGGCCGTTACATCTCCCTAGGAATTGTTCTCTCTCCTGCTCTGATTCCTGGTAATCACTTCCTCCCTCCATCCCTTCAGGCCTGGGGGTGGTAATAGCTCAGCTGCTTCCAGCTCCAGGCTGCCCTATCCTCTTCAGCTACACATTTGTCAATGACTGGTTCACGAATACACTGTCCTCATCAAATCTTCTTTGGAGGGTCTCATCTGTTTTCTGTTGGGGCTCTGACTGATTCAAAGCATTTAGTCCATTTATGTCTAATGAAATCAATGGTATAATTTGGCTTCAATCACCAACTTATTAAATGCTTTCTAATTTCCCCATCTGCTCTGTTTCTTTTGCTATCCCTTCTTGCCTTTTTAAGAATTTGTTGAATATTTCTAATTATTTCAACCCAGCCCCCTGCCCAATAAACTTGCAAGTGATGTACTCTTTTCCTGTTCTTTTGATGGTTACCCTAGAAATGAAGAACTCTTACCCTTTTTCTGGATTTGCATTGTTCTTGTGTATCCCCTTAAAGTCAACAAATTCAATCAACAAATTCAATTTTCCATTCCATTTTATCTCTGGCCCTGAGATGAATCCATTTCAGGATTGAAATCCAAAGTGAGTAGATCAGCCCCCTGGGGCAGTGCGTGGGGTGCAGCACAGTACTATAGTCCTTGTCTCCTACCACTGGAGTCTTGCAAAAGCACAACTTAGCTTCTCAGTCTTCCTTTAGAAATCGACAAAGGCCTCCAAGGAAAAAGTACCACCAGATGCAGGGGCTGCCTCCCTTTGGCCAGTTTTATGAGCTGAACGTTTGGGTCCTCTCAAAATTTTAAGGTTGAAATGCTAACCATTAATGTGATGATATTTGGAGGAGAGACCTTTGGGAGGTAATTAGAGTTAGATTAACTAACAGGGGTGGGGCTCTCATGATGGGATTAGTGATCTTATAGAAAGAGTAGGACACATGAGATCTCTCTGCTCACCATCACCTGAAGTACAAGAAGAAGGCAGCTACCAGCAAACCAGGAAAATCAGCCTCATCAGACACTGGACCTGCCGATGCCTTGTATTTGGACACCCCAGCCTCCAGAACTGTGAGAAACAAATGTTTGTTGTTTAAGCTACCCAGTCTATAGTAATTTATTATAGTAGCCCAAACCAACTAAGACAGCCAGGAAATTCTTCATTGCATTGTAGCTCTCTGGTACATTCCAGAAGAGGTTGTTGTCTTTTGTAATTTTTCTTAGCAGGAAATTGGTCTGCCATTCTTGATAGCAGTACTGTTTTAAGCTTAAATTGGCCCTAAAACCTTGGCTTCCTGACCTGCTTTCTTTGAGCCAGATGTGGAAAGCAGCACTGGGAACAAAATAGCAGTAGGAAAGGCCTTTTGTCGGGTTGGGTGGTTGGGCAATATGATTGTTCAACAAGAACCTTCAAGTATTCCTGGATTCTTAAGACAAAGCCCATTAGCCTTCTAAATCTTGATATTAGTTATTGAGAGTCAGACAATCTCTAGTTCAAGCTTAACTTAGAAGGAGAAACTGTTACAGAATTTTCTTAGCACCAAAAGTAATATAAATTTAATTCTCTTTCTATCATATCAACCTTACAGCAATATTGCTGAAGTGTTTTCTTTTGTGATCCTATTCAGGAAACTTGGCTCTATCCTGACAACATATAAAACCGTAGGTGAACTTGTCCATGTGACTTAAAGAAGTAAGTTAAATTAAGTTTTCAAATCCCTGGCACAGGATCTTATCTTGGGAATGCTGCAGATAACAGGACAATTAGTTGGAGCAATAAAAGGACAAAAAGAAGCTATTATGCAGATGTTTGGCCCTTCAAAGCCATCTAGTCTGAAGATAATGTCATCTTCCTAGCGGTGAATGGAAGAGGAAAAGTTTTGCCCCATCCATTGCTAATTCTATTTTAATATTAGAACCTGGTGTGATGAATATTACACCTCGGGAGATTATATCCTAAGAATGCTCTATTTTCGTTGTAACAAGCTCCAGGGTTCTTGCTGCCAACTTTGGCTCAGGTTGGGCTACGTGCCACCCACTGGGCCCAGCAGCTGTTCCAAGCAGAAGGAAGTGGAGAGACACAGACACAAAGAGACATAGAATATTTCATGAAAAGGGCACATTTGGAATGAAGAAGACCTACTTCAAAAGGCCTTGGAATCCCTACGTTCTTCCTTGGAGTGAAAAACTGACTTTTGTTTTTAACATTTTGCATTGTTTTGTTTCATTTTTGTCTTTTTAATTTATAAACACCATCGTATTGTGAGTGGTAGAAGGAGGTGGTGTCCTGGTTCTCTTTATGGAAGCCAAAGAGGGGGCGTCATAAACTTCCTGCTTCTTCTCCCCAGGAGCCAGGGCAAGACACAGGACAGTAGAGGAAAACGCACACTCCTTGTTTGTCCTGCTGTTACCAAAAGCTCGGTACCTGTTCTTGAAGCCAAATAAAAAAAAAAATATGAGAATAATTGGGTTAAGGACAAAAGAAAGGAAGATTTATTAATTTACCAACAAATGAGGAGGATGGAAGACTCATGTCTTAAAGAACCACCATCCTCCTGTTGAGAGGAATTTAGGCTCTTTCATAGGTTCACAGTCCTTTAGTTCACTCAGGGTCCTCATGACCTGTTCCCACAGGACCCTGGTGGCTCTATTATTCCTCATCTGATCTAATCTTGCAGTTTCTCCATCATGTGTTGTGTGACCATTGAGCCATTCCCTGCAGGGAGAAGAAGAGAATGAACAAACACGAACAGACCTGCAAGTTAAGCTTCCTGGGACTGTTAAATTATTACTATGAAATTACAGTAGGCCTTTGGCTTGATTAATTTTTAACCCTGTAACACTGTTCATGTAACAAAAACTTCCATTGGACTAATAGTCTTGAGCCCTCTGTACCTCCTCACTTTCTAACTTCCCTCACGCACTCCTCACCAAAGGAGGAAGCGTGATTCATCTGATGGATGAGTTTGGAAGCAGAATGGGCGCATCCCCGAATCCTTTCGTCTCTTTCTTTAGCATCTAAACACTTGCAGAGACTTTGCCATTTGGCTTCCTTCTATCTGGGTGGGCAGGGGAGTGAGTAGAGAAAAAGGGCTGTACTTGCCCAGCTGTGTCTGAGATTGGATAGATAAGTCTATTTTGCTCAGACGCAAAGTATTAGCAACACCACTAGGTTTCGGATCTAAAACCAGTTCATCCCAACAGCTTTATCACTAATAAAAATATTCTGATCTCCAGCTGCCTAATTCTTGGTTTTGACTCTCAATTGGTCCTAAAATCTAGATAGAAGAAAAGATAGATACTGTTTATGGGCTTCCAAAATACCCAATATCTTAATTCATGGGGCTGTGAAATTTGCGAAATAAACAGGAGTCAAACTAGAGACCAAATAACACGTGGGAAGTAGAGCGAGTATCATAGCTTGACGAGAGTTGAAGGATTTGTACCTTACTCTTGAGCAAACAGGGGTAATTTGGGAGCAATTGACCTAAGCAGCTTACTGAAGGCTGTGTCCGGAGGAAAGTGACTAATGTCGTATAGGCAGGGCCGACCTGAAGAAATGTGGACCTCCTGGGCCTTGACAAATGTGGTCCATGCAGGCTGTTATGTACGTGTGGATGTAGCTTGACTTTGATCTAATGCAGACAAGGCTGGGGCAGGGATTAAATCACTTTAGAAGTTGGTAGGTTGAAAATATCTGGTGGCTATTATTTTTCTCTGACAGGACTTTAAACTGCTGATTGAGCCGTGAACTAGTGGGTTTCACTCTAGCACAAACAGAGAAGTACTATATCACCTATACCAAATTCCATTCTCCTCTAGGTATTTTGAATGATATTTAGGGTCAAGAGAGACTTGTCACTGTGCCAGGGCTAATCCTGTCTCAGAGTTGCTTCCCTAGAGAACCCAGTGTTTGTCAAATTGTGTCTACTTCTCTAATGTAGACCTCACCAGAAAATTCTATAGGAGTAAGTTAGTAAGACAAATGTTGAGATTCCAATCCTATACAAGACGAACAAAGCATTCTCTTACTGAACACATACATAAACCCTGGATTGAATGCATGCAGCAGCTATCTGAAGACTGAATAATAAATGGTAGTGGGCAGATTGGAAAGGAGACCTAGACCCAAAGGCAACCCCAAATCCAGAAGTGAGTAATGGCTGTGAGGGGGCATTATTACAAAAAGCCAGTGTGATGGAAGTTTTGGGGGTGATGGAACTGTTCTGCATCTTG